>NW_005841934.1:2431447-2499279 GCF_000455745.1 Alligator sinensis
AATCCACCTCTTCTACCCCCTTTCTGATTTGGAGCCAGGCCCCAATCTCATTGATGAAAAAAGGGGCTTTAAAAATGACTGGAAAAAAAATTGCTGTATGCTCAGAATTTCGAGAGAGAAATTATTCAATACAAAACTCATTTGAAACCGGGAATAGAGTAGCAGATTGTAAAATGGCCGAGCCTAACCAAAATCGGATTTAGTTCGTATTCTAAAACGCCAAGTCTGTCCAAAGCGGCCTTTCCAGGTAGACATCCCTTGAAGACGGAGGAAGAAGCCGAAGGTGGCTGGAGTCTGCAGATGTGTTTGAGGACGGGTGGTGGATGCTAGCCCGGCGTCTATGTTGCTGTAACGCGCAGCGTGACGGTATGGTGATTCTCTTTCTCCGTGGTTATTAGCTTGGCCTCTCTTGATTGTGTGAGGTCAATATAATTTGTTTCTTCTGGCTGGAATGAAGCACTTTTCCTTCCTAATCCCTTAAAACTTGTTTGGTTTAATAATGTTCTCTCTCTTTTGAAGAATCACATTTTCGTCAGCCTCTTTGCATGGCTGATCTTGAATAGTTAGGCCTCCGTATTGTATTTTGCTCTTGAGAAAAAATCTTTAAGCCGAAAGTTTTTAAAGAAACAGACCGATCGCTTCACACATCCACGTTCCACCTTCAAACCCGCCCCCCAATTTCAAAGTCACCCTACTTAATCCTGATTTCTCCTAAATTCTCTTTTCTGAATATTAAATAAGCTGAAATGTTATCTTTACTGCTAAAACGAAGATTTTGGACTGATCTCCTGGTCAGCATTATTAGGCAAGGACCCAAAGAACGGAGGCCTCGTTTCCCAATGTTTGGACCCCGACAGGGGAGTTCGAATATGCAAACGCTAACTATTCCCCAAATTAGTTTGGTAACTCAGCAGTAGGTGGGCTGTGTTATATGGAACAATGTGCTTTATATTCGAAATGCTTGTACTGTCCTTTACAAAAGTACCGTCTAGTGTCAGACTGGACAGTATGCACCTGAGCTGAAGCTTGCCAACAGTTTTTATACAGAAGAGCTAACCCCCATGTAGTCCCTTGAAATATTGTTTCTGAATGTAAATGTCAGGCACAAAGGGAGTGAATAAATCCCACTGAGAACTATGAAACAGTTTGAGGGAAAGATGGAAGACCAAAGTTGCAGCTATTGTATTGTTTGAATTTCAGATGAGATAAAAGGCAGCAGCCTCCTCGGTGCTGCAGTGCGAAAGCTTACCTGGCTTCTTGTGAAGAGCAATTTATTTTAGATTACGGCACAGCAACTATCATTTAAACTGCTAGGGATTGTAATTGAACTCAGAACCAACTTCGCCCTGAATGCCGGGCTCAGTAATAAGTTTACCCAAGCTTGTTCTAAGTAACAGCAATGCCAGACCTTTTGGGTAGAGAGCTGGGGTTGATGCTGAATCATTTTATAGCTTCTCTGCTGGGAGCCTTATAAATGCTAGCTATACAAAAATTACTTGGGCTAAAGGCATATATCCAAGTGCCTAAAATGTCTACATGTCCTACCTTTGTGGATGGCATTTAGCAAGAGCTGGCGTGGGAGGAAATGAGAAGGGTACAATTAGAATTAGAGAACTTTTGCCTAATCAGATCAATGGGAACTTAGTGCGTGTTTGCAAGTAATTAAGCACTCTGGATCTGATCCTTAGCTGTGCTTTTTAAACCGATGTAGCGCCATTGATATCACTGGTCTGCTGCTTTAGCTTATTAACTGATAAAGAGGCAGGCAGGCACCTTCAGCGGTAAGGCATGTTGTACTTCCTTTATGTCCTAATGGATCTCATTATGCAAAATCAACACATTATTCTTGCAATAATCAACTCTGGTGTATAAGCAATATAATTTACTAGGAGTCTTCCTTCCGTCAACGATGGCCTGAATTTTCAAATGGACAGGTTTCATTTAAAGCAACCTAGATTATTGCTTTCAACAAAACCTTAGTGGGTTTTAAATCCCTTGCCTTTTCAGTACTGTTTGTACCAAGCCTCAGAAGCAATCAGATCTGTTCCTTTGTCTCGTACGGTACAAGAATGCAACTCCATAGGTAAATGCAAAGGCCGTGCATGCATATTATTGCACGATGCACCCACAATATCAGGCATTTGGGTGTCATTTATTTCATGCAGACACATCTGCAGTGACTTGTATTGTTGTAAACTGAAAGGGCTGCAGCACCTCATTCATTTGTATAACACAGGTAAGCAGAAGTCCTAGCACTTAGATATCTTCTTTTTTCCTGCTAACCCTTTTGTTCGGAGCCAGCGTCAATAGATGGTTAGCTGTACTGCTACCCGGTGCGTTCGCAGGTGGTGGACAGTGAAATGACCTTCGGGGAAGGCGAGCTGTGAAATAAGCAGGACCAAGCAGCAGCAGCAGCACCAGGATGTGGTGAGGACAGCAGATGGCAATGCTTTCCCTCCTGAAAAGCCACACGCGTCCTTTGACGAGTCCAGGTTACCACTATAATAAGCCTGCACGGTCCCCAGCCATGGGTCTACATGTCTTCAACAGCGGAGCAGGTGGAAGAAGATGGAAGAATCTCAACAGCTGCAAAGGAGGATGAAGGCTGCGGTGGATCGAGATCCCCAGTTGTCTTGGTCTCCTTGCCATTGGATCAAGGTCCTGTTCTGTCAAGAGCCGTGTGGTGGCTGATTTGCAGCAGCTTCTCCACAATTAAAGTCATGTACAGGCGTCTTCCATGAAAACAGCTTTTGCAGCACATTCCTTAAGCCCTTTGGTGACCAGCTAATGGCAACAGCAGCACGATTGTGAGGTCTGGAAGCTCCTAGTCATGAACTGGCATGAAGGCGGCTGTCACAAGTAGGTCGTCTAGCACTTGGAAGAGACAGGAGTGCGATTCGGCAGCTGTAGCTGACTCTGTAACCGCGTCCAGTGGGATCACCTTTACTGCGTTTGAAAATACCAGCAAAGACACACTGTTGTTTTCGGTGCCTGGGACATCAGGGAAGAGACTGTGAGGGACTGCCAAAGACTCCAGATAGTTGGAGCAAACTCTGGTTCAAATCTCTCCTTAGCCAGATTTTGAGTAGTCAAAATTGCTTTGAAGAGTGGGAACTTAAAACTGGATTTCCAGCCTTATCAGAAGAACTGGCATGAGGCAGCTGGAACCATTTTTGCTATACTGTGACTCATGTTCAGCAGTGCTAATTGCTTAAAATTCAGGGACAGAATGAGGCGGACGTTAGGAAGACTTGGCTCAGAGTAATTGCACAGGGCACCAGGAGTAAAACAGACCAAGAAAACACCAGAGGAGAGGGTTGGAGTGAATAAATATCCTATCAGAGCTGAAACTGGAAATGAGGAGGACAACTAGAGAAGGTTTTAAGTGTTTCTGTCTGCATCTGCATGGTAAAAAGGAATATTTTAGAAGGTAACCTTATTTCTGAGAAGCACTGGTACTGAGGTGCTTGATCTTTTAAATGGTTTTCAGTGAACTCGAGCAGAGGATGCCCGCTATGAAATTGTATTGAGGAGTACTGCCCTCCATAGCAAATATGAAAGAGTGATTTTACACAGACTGCAAGAAGATGATGAGAGCAGGAGTTTGTGAATGAACGCAAAACTGAAGGCACCAGTCTCGCACTCCTCAGAGCCGAGTTTCTCATAAGATACAAGACTGGGATTGGGAACAAAGCATGCGAAGACGACCTAGAATTAACCCTTGACAAATCAGGGTTTGTAATAGTAGGGACATCATGTTATAGTAGGGAAATCAGGAAATCATGCATTCTAGGTTAATACTAATGGAAGGTGGGCGCAGACAGGGCCGGCCTTGGGAGAAATGGTGTCCTGGGCAAACTTGTTTTTGGTACTCTTTCTTTGCATTGAATTTCAGTATTAGTGAAAGTTTCAGAAATAAAGTCCCAGGGGGAACTGTTGGGCTGGATCGGGAAACTTGCTTCCTCAAGGCATCCCCCAGAGATGGCCAAGCAGGGCAAGGGGAGAAGAGTAGTGGGCGAGGGGCATGGGGTGCAGTCGGGCGGGGAGGTAGAGGTGTGTGTGTGCAGCTCCCCCTTGACCATGGCACCCTGTGTAGTTGCCTGCCCATAAGGCCAGCCCTAGGTGGGCACTTACTTTTAAGACCTGATAGGATAGTCAAGATATACTACAAGAAAAGACACGTGAGGGAGAAAGGCACAGAAAGCTGGGAACGGTCTGCCCTACTCTTGCACTACTCAAGAGCATGACAACCACTTCCATCTTTATAGAAAAAGATTACACATGGCTTCATTACCTTCTGTTTGTAGTCAACATGGCCAGAAAGGAGAAAAGGCAATGGAAGAGTAGGCTATTAAAAGAATTGCCAAACCTAATGCATAATGTTGGGATTAATTCTGCTGGTGTTAGTGAGCTCTGCATGGGATACACCGGGGCATGCGGACCGAGTAAGGAGTAAGAGTAAGCAAGCTCTGGCTGTCTCTTTGCATCACTGATGAGGCTACCTGTACCCTGGGCGTGGAGACCTGGGAGTAAGCAGCTGCCATATGCCCGCTCACTTCCCCCATATCCCAGAAGGACAGGGTGATTGTGAGTAGTTCCCACCTCGCTCGCCAAACTCCTGGCCAGCGCAGGGTACCATCAGTCATTGCAACTTACCCCCGTACTTCTCATTTTGCAATGCAGAAGCAGGGGCTGAAACCTGAATTGCAGCGGTATACGAGTAACAGCATCTTCCTAGATTTACTTCTGGTGTGCTGCAGCTTACATACCATGCTTGGCTCAGGACTACCATTGAAATCTCCTGCTCTCAGTGAGTTGCAGACTAGAAAATCCTGTTTTGTTCTTTCAGATGATCTGACCTTAGTCTTAAATTCAATGAAAACAGAGTTGCCCATGCATCGTAACTCTAAGTACAGTTTGACAATGAAACAGAGTGAAATCCACCGCTGTGCAGGAAAACTAATAATTCTCTGCCCTTTTAGAAAGTGCATGCAAGGTCCTGGCATTCAGTTTTTCAAGGGATATTGTTTTTTTAAGTAAGTTAGCAGTCACTTCTTAAAACCTTCCTGCTTGAGAGAACTCCAGGCGCTGCCTTGTTCTAGTTCTCCCAAATAACTTTGGTGTGTCCCTCCAAAAATGTAATTTAATCTCCACACGCAAGCATACACTTGACAAGTCAATGTATTGCTCTGCTTAGAAACATCTTCCGTTAAACTAGCAAAGTAAAAAAAACCCGGCGTTTGTTAGATGAACTGGATGTTTTGTTCTCCATTTACCCCTGGAATTTGATCACTTTTCCCCACCTCTGTTTTGTCTTCTCGTCAGCTGGAAGACATTGAAAGCTGGCTGCCTTTTCAGACGCTGCTAGCAAGTCTTCCCGGCCGGTGTGGTTGGCTGGGAGCGGAGCTGGATACTTTCATACTCCCTCATCCAAATTATGCTTCCAATTTTCTTTGCATACAAGGTCTCCATTCGTTGACAGGTGAAATTAAATGCTGCAATTTAACGAAAGAATAAGCATCTAGCCTGATTTATTTGGGTGCAAATGCATGCAATGATTGTCTTCGTTGGATTTTAACGAGCAGTTCAGGAAACCAGTGATTCTTCACTTATCTGTTGGATAGCCAGCATTAAAGCTGTGGTTCCCAGATAGTTTCCTTGCCTGACATGCTAAAAATACATGTATGCGATTTAAGATTATCTGTATGGGTGTGTGGAGCTCTGCGTAGGCGAATTCTAATCTGAATAAATAGGAAAGCGTTTCAACTTCCATGGCATCATAATGGTGAGTTCTTGAACCAGCACCAGGGTTTTTTTGGACACTGATTAATATTTTCCTTGATCCACCATGTTATTTAAAGAGCAATGGGACTTTATGGATTTCTTTTACTCTGTTTTTTTAGGCACGTAGAATTGCTGCACTGGATCCACCCAGTCCTTCATCTATTCTCTTGTCCTATTGCTGAACATAGGTGCTGACTTTTATTTTTGCCGGGGGTTGGGAGGCACCTAAGGTGATGGACACGTGGAAAGTTATATTTGTATTTTAGGTGATGGCTCTCTTCCCGAGGGGGGTCAGGACTCTCGGGCCCCCATGCACTTGGCACCTTTGTCTCTGAATGTGGCTCTCATAATTTAGACCCAAAACAGAACTTTATAGTGACGAAGGAAAAACGGGATTAGACACCCATCTAACTCAGAGGAGAACAATAATATCTGCTTGCAGTCAGTATCTGCTGTTGCTGCCAAGGCAGTGATACTAGAAATTGCGTAGCCTTTCCTTTGTTTGGAAATGGATGAAGAAAGCATTATGGAAATAATCTCTTGCATCAAATTAAAGACAGCAAACCAGGAGGTCACAATGGATTCCTTCATTTTTTCTTCCTTCCTCTCTCCAAGTGAATGTATTTTAATATGTAAGGTCTAAGAACCCGTGTGTGTTTTCCCGTCCTCCAAATGCTCACCCACACAGCCTTGTCAGCTCTCATGGAAATAAGTTTTATCTAAAAACGAGAATAAAAGTTTTTATTTTCATTGCTGACTTTGCTCAACCATTGTTGAAAAGACTAAACTGCTCAGGACTTGGGAGTAGCCGGCAGTGCTGCCTTGGCTGTAATGAAAACAGGACGTACACAAAAAGAGGGGATTAGTGAGAGCAGAGATAACCCCATCATCTGTTTCTCTTTTTCCAGAACCTGCTGAAGTACTTTGAATTGAAAATACTGCCCTAGGTGAAACTATTCAACATATCAGATTACTATGCTGTGCATTTAGCAAGCTTGTCAGACATAGAGAGGTTCAATAGTATGAAAAATAAAGAAAGAAAAGAAAACAACAGGGTATTGCTCCTATGTCATTTAGTCAAGAAAATGAGTTCATTTCTGACAATACATCTGCACGACATGTTCATGTATGTCTTTGTGGCCATGGCATTATATTGGGAGCGATGATGATTTTCTGAGTATATGACCACTTTAACAAATAAAAACGCTGATAGGTAAAGACTAGGTAAAGAAAGTGTGCCGAGCACTTGTTTCCTCAGAGCATTTCAGTTTGGGTACCCGGGCAGTGGTAGCACTTCAGATCAGGCATTGGTAAAAGTCCCATGACTCCATCCCCGTGTGCACCCAGCATCGTGAATGGAGGTCTCTCAGTAGAGCAACAGCATCGTTGTGTGCAAATACCAGCAGCCAACGTGCTAGCAGTTGGGAGCTGTAGGAGAGGTACAAGTCCCCCCCAAATGTAGTCAAATCTCATGAATACACTATACACATAGTTGGCAGGAAATGAGGTAGGATCATTTCTCAAAAGGAAAGATGAAACGGGAGGAACCAGATGGTTCAGCTCCTTAGAAGCTACTCTTCGGCGAGCGCTAAGAACAAGATGAGGGAGGCCATCAGGGAGTTAAAACTCTGTGAAGAGCGAACAGATAAATAAGTTAACATACAAATCCAAATTCTTCTCTGGTGAAAGCCCATTGATTTCAGGAGAGAGAGGATTTCTGGAGGCTTACATCAGGGATGCATGTGGCACAGAGGAGAAGTCTACCGTACAGGAGGGTTTGTAGCCTTGGCCCTAACAGGACCAGATGTGGGAACACCAGCAGTGATTTTTAAACATCTTGGGGAACAGCACAGGTAGACAGAAAGGCTAAATGCCATTCTGGCTTTTATGTTGGCCTGAGAAGACCTCTGGAGTGATTGTAGACTGATGGGCCTGACATGCATAGCAGATAAAGTGGTAAGAAAAAAAATAGGCAAACCGGGTTGCACTACTAGGCTGTGCAAAGCTTACTGAATAGCAGCCCACACCGTTTTACAAAATAGCACCATGTCAAAGTTACCTGATGCAGAAACAGAGTGGGGTGGTAAGGCAGATGTTGTGCCCATAATATATCTGGGTTTCAGGGAGTCCCTTGATAGAGAACCACCCAGGAGGCTTTGTGGTACCGTTGTTAACCTGGGGATTGACAGGCAGGAAAGAACGAAGGGTTATCAACTATCACATCAGAATAGGCGTAGGTGTGCAAAATCTTGTGGCTTGACCTGCTGGGAGCTACTGAACAAACCGTGCATATTTTGCTGTAACTGGAATAAGTGTCCCTGTCAATAGGAGTTGGGGTGGATGTGGGGCAGTGCTGCTGGCGCGTCTGTGGGCAAAGCGTGAGACCGGTCCCTGGAACATCCCTTCCGTATGAGAGTCCCAACGGGAAATCCAGCTTTAACCAACTTAAATTTTAAGGCACTGTGCACTGTTTTGAGGTACTTATCCACACGTATTTGGGGGACATTTTCTGACGAAGGCATTTGAAGAAACTTTTGAACTGCACAAAAGTAGAGGAGCTCCTCCCTTGAAAACTATTATATTTTTCTTGGGTGTGCTAGCAAGACATGACATTAGGCTCGCACACATAATTGCTTTGAAAATGTATATAATCTATATATAGGCTCATATATATAATCTTTTGTATATAGTCAGTTATTCCATTGGGGGCCAGCCTTTTTGTCAGGTGTGCCACAAGCTAGCCTTGCACCCCCCCCGAGTGCATCTCACGACTGGGGCTCCGGGCACCACAGCCGCGCAGGCAGTAATCTCATTACTCGTTAAGCGCGGGTTCCCTTGCAGTAGCTCCCTCCCCACTTTACATCAGGTATCAGTTCGAGGACGTTGAAGCCTTCCTGTTTTATGTAGCAAGAAATGTTGGAGAGGAAGGTTACAAAAATTCACAAATAGAAGTTTTTAAAAAAGCACCTCAAATCAAGTGCAATGGCAGTGTGAGGAAAAAAAATGAAATTTAGGATGGATATGAAACAGGAATTGAAAGAGAAAATTCAGTTATATTAATCAAAGCTGTCACCTCTCATTACTGGAGCACTCTTTCTGTATCAATTTTTAAAGGGTTTAATAAAACATGGGATCTGTTTCTCCTCTCACGAGTTCTGCCCTCGTACAGCTCTGTTGAAGGCAATGAAGCTACTTTTCATGTACGCCATGATAATGAGAAGGGAATCGGGCAGCACAGCCCAGGTTTTCTGGATGCAGCAGAGAAGTCCTGCTCCCTGGGCTGACACAGTGGACCGCAGCGGGCAAGCTGCTCGTGGCACTCAGTGCGGTGTTTCTGCGCTGGTGGCTTTATCCTATCTGCTTCCTATGGGAGTAGACTTCCCCCCAGTTATATATGTAGGGCCAAAATCTTTCATTTTTCCTGCATGGACCGGAATTGACTCCATCGACCGAAGAGGAGTAAAACTGGTTTACCAAGGTGCGTGACTGAGAAGATAGTTTAATCCTTGGTTTTAATTTCAATTCTTGCCTGAAAAGTCATTTAAAAATGATAAGTTGCAGGACTTGGTACTGCCTTAGGCTGGGCATTTTGGCACAGGCCTCAAGTTCATGGCTGTACACCGAATACCTGAACTGTGCCAGTGATTTTCCATGGGATGCCCAACATTATACTTAAAGTTAAGCTGGATCAGGGCTAGATTTTTCTGAACCTCGCCACATCTGGTCCTCAGGGAAGATCTGGGGAGAAAGCATCCCCATGGCACGAGCCGTGAGCCGTGACTGCTGCGCTGTGGTTGGATGCATGTGTTTTAAGTTGCGTTTGACAGTAGGATGCAAAGTTATGCAGACGTTAACAAGTATCGGCACTGGTGAGCAGAGATGCGTGCCTAGTTGCTTAGCCAGCCAGGCTATATTATCACTTGGCGATATTACTACATATTGCCTTTCATCCTGAAGACTTTCAATAATTTACAAACCGAGGGTCTGGTCCAGCATCCCCTACCCAGATCAAAGTTGTGAGGTTGAGTTTTACACAGATAGATATACAGATGACTGTTTTTGTGCCTAAAATACAACACTTTCTGGGGTGAACTTTAGCAGCTGAAAAGAGAGAGCCCGCAGCGCACAACAGTTGAGCCCAGGAAATAACCACCAATATTATTCTCTAGATACTATAGATATAATAATCAAAGGAGCTCCATCTGCAACTGTTTTTATACTTTTATTTCTTCCTGAGCATACAGGGGAGGATGTTGAATCTAGACATTGCTGTCAAAATTAATGCTGACAACTTTGTAAGAAGAAATAGAAAAGTGTTTACAAGAAACACTTTTTTGAACTAATTAGAATGGAAAGCAGTTTCTAGGTCTGACACAGAAAAGAGGTCCGCTGAACTTTTTTTTTTCCCTTTTCCCATTTATCAAAGAGATTTTTCATCAAATTGCACATCTGCAGCCTTCAGAACAAATTCTGGCAAGAGTACTCAGCGTCACCATGAGAAAAAGCCTCAGATGTTTCCCCAGGATAGAAAAAAGCCGACCCCTATCAATTCCCATTTCTCAGAAGAATGATGCCTTTAACACTCTGTAATGAAAGTTTTTATATGTGAGAGGGATTACCGACGTCAGCCTGTTGTTGTCCTTTGATGTGCCCCAGAAATATTGCACTAGAAGTTATTAAAGAATAAATTGTGGGAACCAAATCGCCCCAACTCAGTTTGTCATTTTGCCCTTAGCCAATTTGTGTCACAGCGAATTGCTTCTTTTGGCGCCTTTGCTTTGTTTCCGTTACCTTTTTTGAATATGGTTAGTCTGGGTGCGTGTGGGTTGGTTTGGAGCAGCTCAGTACCTACTTAATTTTACATCCGTCGCTGTAAAGTTGACAACAAAAATCCAACTCCAGAAGCATTTTTGTGCATCAGAAATCTTGGTTGGAGAAAGCATGCCTGCTACATCTTTTAAAAAGAATGAGATGGTTTGCACGTAGCTTGTGCATTTCTAAGCTTTCTGCTGGACTGAAAATTGTCTGAACAACACTGACGTTAAACGCTTTGCTAGCAGCTGTTGCTTGCCCCCAGAGAGGATTTGCTGTGACTCGACTTGTATTTAAACCGTTCATAAGAAAGCCAGGAAATGCATGTATTCTGGCGCGTGCTTTTCCCTTGCCAGCTTAATTAATTAAAAAAATTGTACTTGGCTTCTTGGGGGTCACTCAACATTCCCCACATATAGGAAACAATGCATGTATCGCACGCTTTCCCACCTTTTTCTTCTCATGCAGGTCAAGGTGTGGTCACAGAAGGATATCAGTATTGATTGTTCTGTGTTACGGTAGCTTTATTTTGTGTCTTACAGAAAATGCACAAAGGCGTTCAGGAAAGTATGTGAGCACTTACTTAAAATTAAGGAAATGTATAAGTGGCATCCTGAGTAAGCTGGCGGCTTTTTTTTGACATCAGATATGGCTTTGATACCCCAAAATGTTGGGTGTGTCTTTTCAGATCCAGATCTAAACCTTGGTATTCTCTTTTTTGACTGAATTTTACTTTCCTGATTTCAGTGCAAATGGCAGTAGGAAATAAGCATAACTTGCCCTTAAATTTTTCTCTCTGATGGTAAGATTCAGTTTCAGGCTTTGCATAAGGAGCTGGATAGTCAGTGATCCTGAATGTCCGTGGCAGCTCCCGCTGGCCCAAGAATTGATTATGAGGCTGATCCGTAGCCTACGTACAAAGCACGGTCTTGCTGTCCTTTTTACTACAGGAGCCATAAAGATCCTGGAGCATCCTGGTAATAATTCGGTGCTTCTGTCTGTTCTGCAACCCCCACATTTTAAAAGCAAGATTTCTTCTTTTTATTTTTAAAGCAGCAAAGTGGCAGTGCACTGTAGCCATATAACACACCTGGGCTTGTATAATGGTCTTTCTTAGACAAGTTGGTATTGATGGAGAGTCTCGGATGCAGTTCTGCATCTGTTCGGACTCCGGGATCAGTGAAGAAGAATAATTATGAAGCTTCATGTTGACCTCGAAGAGGGGTTTTGCTAAGACTCTCTTTTAAGAGAAGCAGTAACGCCTAGTGGATAGAGCTGTGCACTAGGATGTAGGAGCCCTGTGGCCTGTCCGTATAGTACAAGCAGTGAATGCAAAGTGAAGACTTTTTCTGGGTGCCTTGGGTGTGGGCCCTAGGTCTGTGTCTTTACCTTGGGGCTTTTCATGTGGGCTTTTTTTATGTTTTGATTCTGGGTTAGAGAACATTGTCTGCAATTCTTTGGCCCAGAAGAACAGCATTTTATTTTCCCTGGGTGGCCTGAAAAGCTGGATTTGGGTGGGTAAATAGAAATATATAAGCCATGATAAATGTTCTGCTGGCCTCCTTGCTACCAGTTTCCCAGCAAAGATTTAGTCCCTAACAGTCTTACTGGTTTCAGTCTAAGGAGCTCTGAGCCCACGGGTTTATTTTTCAGCCTGTCTTTTACATTACCGCTCGCAGAAGACGCCGACACTTTCCAGGGTGGGTGGTGTCCTCTTAAATCTGGTTCAGTTGCTTCATTTCCTCCCAAAGGTGGCTGCATTTCCCTGGTGGGTGCAATGATTCCCATGTAAATGACTTGTAAATCAGATGTTGAGGTTTTGAGCGAAGAGAAAAAAACCAACCACATGAAATGTTAGGATACTTGTAGGCAAAGCTTGCTGCGTAGTAGCTCGGTTAGTGTCCTTGTCCTAGTAGGACTTGCAGAGACTTACTAGAGCTCTTTCCAAACGCGGCAACCAAAATCTCTCCTGGGATGGTGCCCCTTCCAGAATACGGCAGCTTGGATCAGGGGGGTCGGAGGGATGCTGCCAGGGGCTGATCCTGGAAGGAGCGGGTTCACGTCTCAAAGTCCTGAACTAGCTTTGAACTGAAGCCTCACAACAGTCCTCAGGACAGGTGAAGAAGGGTGTATTACAGCTCGACTCCCCAGCGTCCGCACAGTCATTGCTCTGTTTGGGTATTAATGAGAAAAGTTTTGATCCGAGACGGATTCAGAAACTGCTGCTCCTTTTGTGTTGTTTCCAAGCTGGGGTTGAAAGTCGCACTGAAGAAGACAGATTTTCAGTCCCAGATGGCACTAAAAGACACGATGTCACGGGGCTACACCACCAGCTTTCACGCTGTTCGGAGCAGGAGTTGGACGTGTGCACGCGCCTCATTGCTTTCCTCCGGGACGACCCGGAGGCTGAGGGTCTGAACACGGCCTGTGCTGACGGTGACGTCTCGCGGTGGGGTTGGGGACTGCCTCCCAGCGAAGATTTAGATGGGCCCGTTGGAGGATCTTACAGCGAGTCTAGTCTCAGTCGAGGATACTAGAGAGAAAGTCATGTTTTGCATGCTTACTCATGCACCTCTCCAAGGATTAATTAGATTTCTTGGTACTGGACACGAGCCGTAGTGCCTACAGGTGGTTTGGGTAGCTGATAAGTTGATGAAGCTCCAGAAAATACTGATCTTTTATCATCTGCCTTATTTATTTTCACTTCAATCTTTGGATTCAGCTATATACACTGATGCCAATGTAAACCTCTATGTGCAGATCAAATCTTGCCCAAACAACTCCCAGACAATCTGTATAAGCTGTCAAACTTTAGACTGATACAGAAAAATAATTCTAGTCTCTTAATGATTCTGGGACATGGAGTTGAGGCAAGCAGCAAGCTACCAACAGAATATATACAGTGTTAAAACAATTAAATAACCGAAGATAATTATGATGAATGTGAGTTATTATGTAAGTATTGGATGGGCATTCATCACTGAATAATGCGTGCCACCAAAATTAAAGTCCTTTCATTTTAATTACAAATTATCCCATTTACTCCTAGGCCTCCACCATGCCTTTTTGGTCAGTGACCATTAATGTGTTATAGAAAGCAACAAAAAATGAGTGAGTGCACACCTGGCACATTTGCCAGCACAGCAGGTGCATGCAGCGTGGTTATTTCAGAGCCAGGAGGCACAATTGCCATCTTCTGTGTCCTGCCACAGGCTGTGGGACATCCCCGAATTGATTCCCCCTCAACCACAGCGCTTTTTAGAAGAATATCCAGGTGTGATGTTAAAATGACTAGTGATGGGGAATCCACCACCACTGCCATGGCAAGTTGGAAAAGTGCCCTTTTTGTAAACAAACAAACAAACAAAAACCGGTGCTTTCTTTCCGGTCTGAATCAGGCTACGGTCATCTTCCAGCCTTGGATCTTGTGCTTTTTATTTGCTACACTGAAGAACTGGCTCTCTTCGGTATTGTGGTGCCCAGGTAGGTTTGTACAGACTGTGATCAGGTCACCTGTTAACCTCCTTTTTGATTGAGCTCCTGTAGGATACAGTGGTTTTTTAGTTAGGAAGTTGTCATCTATAGTTTTGAGAAATTCTGGGGCTGTTCTGTTCACCGAGGTAGAGTCCCCTGTGATAACGTATGTTTTTATCCCCTACCCATTATAGATAAGAGCTAGTTATTCCAGCTAGCTGGTGGTGTGCCTTTCTGTCTTATTTATCTTACCTAGCTGATCTGTCTGCTATCTTATTGTGTCTGATTTAACAGCGATTGTAGTCAAATCTGGCAAGGATTTGAAGGACATTAATGTTTACTTTGGTGTCTGTGGAATATCACATACCTACAGTTAACCTTATTTGTTTAGCTGAAAAGGCAATGCCGTTGACTATTATGTGTGCGCTTGAACGTGTCATTGTCTCAAAGACCTTCGTGCTGCAATAATGGCTGAATGCCTGTGGCTGTCCTCCTCCTGCTGTGCAAGTGCCGTATTTTTCTGAGCTCCCAGGTACAGTTCTTACTATCTGCTCAAATGAATGGGGCTTTTGTCGTTCTTTCATGCTGATGTCTTCATTGTTGCTCTGCAGATACTTTGGCCTGCTTTCCAGTTCTTTACCATGCTGCCATCTTCTCTCTGATACTCCTCGTTGATCCTCTTTGTTGCTATTGTCTCTGAAACTCCAGTTATCCATCTCTGATGCTTTTCAATGCTCACTGTGGCTCTTCTCTATATGACACTGGTGGTCTTTGCAGCTTCACGTGTTCATCCCAGGTGCTCTACAGGTATCCACTCCAGTGAACTGCTGGGCTCCGTGGCTTTCCACCATACCGCAGCGTCTGGGTTGCTTTCCTGGGTTAGCATTCATTTCTGTAGCTGTCCATTGTGCTGTTGTTCTTGGTTCCTTTGTTTTACTGCTTTTCTGCTAACTTCTTTGCTGTTTTTCCCCCCATCTATATTACTAGCAGCTGTCCTCAGTTGGCATGAGAATGATTAATCAAAACCAGCAAATTAGTCACTATTAGGTTCACCTAAAATACCTCTGTTATAAAACTACCAATGTTTTACAATGTCTGTAAAAATAGCGAGCAGTCTTGAAACAGAACAGGCAAAACAAAAGAAAAGGTGAAAGCGCGGCTTACTAAAAATGGATAACGCCTGCCTTAGTGATTAGGTTGGTCTGGGTTTTTGAGACGAATTAGCTTTCTGCTGGAAAGAAGTTGATTCAGCAGAACCTGTTTCTAAAATGTACATCCAGGTGTCCACAATAATGGTATTTCTAGTGAAAACCGCGGAAAGGAACGAGATGAGAAACAATACGGAGAGCCCCACTCAAGAATAGCTGGGTGGTTAAGGCTGGGTTGTGAAAGACCACATGTGCCTGGTTCATACCAAAGACTTGAATATCCGTCTCCATAACTCAGGTGAGTTGCCCTGGCACCCAGACTATTGGTAATCCCAGAGTGGTTATTTCTTGGTCTTCCTGTTGGAGCTGTTCCATTTTGCATAAATAATTGGGGCAAGAGCTTCAGTCTTGGCGTCCTACATCTCAAGTGATTTCCTCCAGCGCTGGGCTTTTCAGGAGTACACGGGTAGGCTCTTGCTCACTCTTTTTTCCATGATTTGAAAATGGAAGTCTTGTTCCTCCCAATGTGGAACAGGAAAATTTTGGGAATCGCCAAAATCTTTCTGGTGCGAGAAGGCTGTTTCCCCATCCAGTTGGGCTGCTAATACGTTACCATAGCATCACATACTAAATAAGATACCTGAGGCGAATTGAGATGTTGCTGTGTGTAGGCTGTTCTGGATGGGAAGATATGAACCACGCAGCTCAGATTGAGTTTCAGTGGGCTCCCGACTCATTTGTGGGTCAGTCTTCACGGCCGCAGCAATGACGGTGCTTTCCACCTCCCACACCCGGGGGAATAGGTCTCCACCAGTACAGAGGGCTGAGGGATTGAGGCCTGAGCACCGCGGAGCATCTCTCTGGAAAGGAGGTTATTTTTCACAGACCCCCTGACTGTGTGTGTAGAGGTTTCAAATGAGTCGTCTCTTAGTACCTCAATGTTTTAAAAGTAGCAAGTCTTTCAGTGACTTGGAAAGCGATTCTCACGATACTTCGCTCAAGGTGAGGTAACGTAGAGCTTCTATGGAGGTATCTTGCAAATATGGTGTAATAAGTGGGAAAACCACCATTTTCCTGCTCACCATGAGAATGAGTCTATGATTCAATTAAATGTTTTATTTCTAATTGCCATGGTGAGGGTGTGTAATCGGTGTGTTCTTGAGACATGGGGTCCATTACTATTGCAATAAAAGCCACGCTTGCACATGAGAAGAGTTGGAAGCAAGGGTTACCTTAGTCTATTTTGGTGACTATAGTTGACGAAGTTTGATTTTGGGAAACATTTGGTTTTCCAGTGCCTTCTGCGAGTCAAAGCAATGGGGGCTGTAGGCAAATGAAAGCTGTCCTCGAGCATTGGGCAGGGTATCACCTCTGACGGGAGCTAGCATTAAGAAGGAGTAAAGGAAGATGAATCTATGAATCCTATTAGAAACATCTCCCTGGTACCTGAAGCAGATGGAGACGTTTAGTGGAGCAGGTCTGCTGACAACTTCTGATCCCTCTTTGTGGTTTAGGAACAAAGGTTACACAAAGTCACACAGTCCGTGTCCTTGCAGGCGTCCCGTCGAGCTGCAGCATTAGCGCTGATAGGATATGTGCAAGGATCTCAGGCGAAGAACAAGTTTTGTTGACTAAGGAAATTAGTTTGAGGTAGTTCAGCTCATCTCTGCTTTCCAGTAAATATTTGTTTTTGGTAAGTGAGTAAGTTCTGGTTGGTTGGATGTATGTTGTTTGAAGAAAAGATTAACGGCGTGTCCCGGGTATGTTTGACGTGGTGAGTAAAGTGAGAAACTTTATTTGAAATTGCAAGCCGATTTGGAGAGGATTGTAAGATTCAATTCATGAAACGCACACACGTTCAAAATCGAGGTTCTTTCATTGATCAGACATAGGGGAAACGTTAAGTCACTGTAGATTATCTAGATGGAGTTCTCAAACAGAAGTTTATACGCGATCAAGCGCTAAAATAATTAACTTGAGCGGAGGAGGAGGAGGAGGATGTGTTCCTTGGGATATGTGAGCATAGGTTGCTTTTGTCCGTCTAACTCACATCATGGGAGCATTGTTCTCAGAGATGAGTTATACAGTTTCTACCGGAGAAACCATAGTTGAGTCTAGTTACTAAAGTACTTGCTTACACTAGGGGATCTAATGATCTGGCACTTGTGTTTCAGGGAGAAAATCCATTTTCAGATGGTACTTCTGACATCTAAAGGTCTGCTTTCATTTGTTCTTGTTCTTTTATGAACTCCCCTTGTTCTTACTGTGAAACCACAGCAGACTAGGTTAGCTGGGACAGCTGTAACAGCGTAATGGAGTGAAAGTCAGTCACGTGAGGTGGGAAATTAGCTGTCATAATTCCAGGGTTACTTTTGATTGCAGAAACTACACTTTGTATTAAACAGGCGGTTCAATTAAGCTGACTCTGCAAGTAAGAGACAATGAGTTAATTGGAACAAATTGCAAGAGGATTAGTAGTGGATGCACTTTTGTCATAAGTGAAACGTGACAGCGCTGCGTGCTTAGCTTAGGAATGACTTTCCAGGACCCATGTACTCATGCAATTATTTGTGCATATGCTAATGTGTAAGGATAGGATAAATCTGAATTAAAAAACCATACTGTTCCTCCACCGGTCATTTCAGAAAGTATCTCCAGATATATTATTCTGCTTTGCACTCTCTCTGTGATGTAAATGGAATCAGACTTAAGCCATATATTCTGATATGGAAGTAAATTGTGGATAATTTCCCTAGATTAACTGTACATAAGTAAAACTGTACTGCAGCGGTAACTAATGTTCACAATAGAGATGTAAGAGAGATGATTCAGTAGAGCCTGGTCCAAGTCCCATTCACCTCAGTGGGAACCTTTTAACTGAATTGGATGGACACTGGGCCATTAAACAGAAGCGAAGTGAAGGCAGCATGGCTTCATGTTAAAAAAAACAATATGGGTTCCTGGTTGAATAAAATTGTGCCACTGCCCATGTGTTGGACATTACCCACAGAGCACATGTAATTAGATATAATAGAGGGGGGTTGATGTGTGTGGCTACTATTTATCTATTGCAGTACATCATTAAAACGGTGTATTTAGAGACCTTTCATATGAGCTGATACTGAGGACAAAATGCTGATTTCAGATAATGCCTCACTTGTGGATGGCAAAATAAATTCCTCCAGGGAAATCAATATTTGTCATGTCAGATAACACACCTTCATCTGTTGGGGTTCAGGGTTGCCTCTGGGGAGAAGCTGATCGTTTATATTCTACTATATTAGCAAGATCTATTTGGGGAATAAAGGATTGCCTGGTCCAGATTCATCGATCATCCTAGTCTTCTCTGTCTTGTTTCTGGACACCATGTACCAGAGTGGATAAATCCCTAACTTGAGACTGCAAGAGAATAGCCCTGGCTGCGGGTGTCCGGACTTTCTTCCTGCATATCCTAGGAACGGTTTTGCGTGTTCGCTTGGGATCACAGACTGACAATGCATGGGACTCTGGGAGTAGCCTTGGAAATATTTCCATGGCGGTTATTCTCCAATCTAAAATGAATAAGCCCTGCAATACAGTATAATTTCCCTTCTGTTTCCTGCCAGTTTAATTATGCGTATTTCTTTGGTGAGTAAAAAGCCCAAGAGAATTAGGGGTTCAGGTTTAACTAACCCAGTGGACTGTGGTTCAGCACATTTCATGCAAGCTTCATCAAGTGATGGAGATGGTGCCGGGATAATCATCCCAGACCTAAGTGGACAAGCAGGGGACAGAAAACGGCTTCAGACCTTGGGAGCCACCAAGGAGATACCTGCCCTTGAAACAGAGTCCAAAAGAGGGAGATTTTATTTTACACTTTCGAAAAATGGGAGCGGTATTATGAGGAATCCTGTGAATGAGCAAGGCTGATTATAGAAGCAGAAGGCAGGGTAGATATGTACCTTTTAGACTAATTCAATAAGATTTTGTGAACTTGAGCCCACTTCATGAGGTGCTGTGAAAGGACAAGCACAGAGAAGTATGTTTAGGGGAGTGAGTGACTTAAATATAAAAGGTGGGAAGCGGGTGGGGGACCGTGCTGGGAGCACAAAGGGGAGCAAAAGCCAAGGCAGGTCATGGGGTAGGAATCCGTAGTCCCTGCTTACACCATACTTAGCAGTCTAGTTTGGCTTGTTCTGCAATTTCCCATTCAAACTGGTTCTTCAAATTTTGCTGCCTGAGAGTAGCCGTCCTGAGGTCAGCGGTGGGATGTGCAGGGAGGTTAAAGGTTTCTGTCGCAGGGCTTTGTTTCTTTCTGCAGCCGGTGTGAGATGGGCGGTCAGTCATTCTTACACGGAGATCCCCACCCCCATCTTTCTGAAGTCGACAGCAGAGCGGCACTGTAAGCAGGTGACGCCGTATATAATGTTGGGAGAGTTGCCGTATGCAGTGATGGGGTATGTCCAGTCCACTATGCCAAGGTCTAGCACACCCTCTCCTCTGTTGCTATGAGGTTGCTTATCCCAGAGGAGTGCACAGCATTTGCTGAAGCATGACACCTCCCGAACCCTTGCTTATAACTTAAGCTAGGTCTCGGCACCTCTCCATTTTTGCGGCAACCACTTGGCCACATCTGTATGCAGCGCAGAATTTGGGATAGACCATCTAGATTGAAAAGTCTGTGGTGTTAGCATCTGTTTCCATGCCTCTCCTGAGCCAGAGGTTGTTGAATCTTTATTTCCTTCCTTCCTTCCTTTTTTTCCCCCCCAAAGAACATAATGAAAGCGGTATTTCTGTAACTGCTGGTTTAAAGCACTGACTCACTTTTATGTGGGAGCTATCAACCGTAGCATTTCAGCAATCTGTAAGTGCTTCCCTGTGTAATGCAGAATCCCTGATCACATCTAAACTCGGGAACATTTAGAAATGTAAAGGGGCATTTTTAAAGTACTCTGGACATGCTTAAACCTATGATTCTACTAGCCTGAATATTAACAAATTTGTACATTTCCACTTGGTAAGAATAGATGTGGTATGATTTTTCTCTCAGGATCTCTCCAGTGAGCTACTGCCCTCCAATCACTTTATTATAGATGCTTTTTTTAGTTAAGGAAAAAAGGCATAAAATCAATTTCCTCTTTTACCCAATTTTAGCTAGACTTCCTTGCAGGCAGGCATAAGGATCTTCCCTGGATAACGTTCTTCCCGTAGGCCCAGTGTTGAGGGATGTATCGGTGCAATTCCCCCAGTATGCCTTCCAGACTGGATATTGCACCGAAACATGCCCTGATGCCCTGTGGTGCAGCTTGCCCTGGCGCACGTTGCTGTCTTGGTGGACCATAAGATTATATATCGGCACCATCCAAACAAATGGTGCTCTGGGCGTGCCTCTTGCATCCCAGGGAGATGGGAAGTGGTCGTGTCCCCGGAGACACCATCCCTTCAGCAACTCCTTCAAATTGCTCATCACCAATTGTGATCTTCATGGTCGGGATTACTGTATAGCATCTTCAGACACGACAGCCAGTTTTCCAAGGTGTACCTGCCCCGAATGACAAGTACAGGTGTCCATGATTTGGGTGCAGATTGGGCGACGGAGTAGGCACATACTTAGGTTTTTATCACTCTGACCTGTAATGAGTCAGGTGTGGCTCACGGGGCAAAACTGCACGTGCTTATAAAAGTGTGGGCCATTTTGTTTAGAGAACTGTACGTACCTTTTTAGGACTGTAAAATAAAACTATTGTCATAGCAACATGGGCATCTTCTCTATTTAGCCCGTTGCAAGATATTGGTCCTTGATGTTGAAGGCTATGTAAGAGAACACCTGCTCAATTGAAAAGAGAAGAAAGCATCACAGAACAAAACACAACTCTGAGCTTTTAAACGTATTGAATTGATCCATCTCCTGGCCAGCCACAACTTTGAACAAATGAGCGCTACACGCACAGTGCCAATCCATTTCTGGGTCACTTTATGTTTCAGTGCATCAGCAAGGTAACATTTGAGCTCTTGTTTCACACCAGACTTTTCACCTTTCCCTTTAGCAAAATGGTCATTAGACGAATATTTCATATGCTATCAAAACTGGAAAACGCAAAATCTCATAGCACCTTGACAAAGTCTTTCTTTTTATTCAGGAAATGTTTGATTCTGCGAATGTGAGTTTTATACTTTGAATGTATCGCTGTAGAACAGTGAAAGTGAACTCCCACGTTATTTCATCTGTTCAAGGGCTATTGCCCTTTTATAATGTCTGATCTTTTTAGGCAAGTCTCTATGTAGGGAGCTTGCTGGATAGCCAGAGGGTAGAAGTTTTATTCAGCTTCTTCACTGCAAAGCAAAGTTAACCTAACATGTGTTCAAATAAGAATCAATTAATCAAGATTAATACTAAGTAACCTGGATTAACTCAAGCTAGCTTGTTAGTACAATTGATTCAGAGAGCACAGGAATAAGAAACAGCTATTAAAATTCCTTGTCAAAGAAAGTCTTTCTCTAGAAATGACTACCTATTAAGCCAATTTCAGGGTAGAAAATAAGAGTTTTTACCGTATCTGAAAAGTGTGTCTAGCCAGACAGATGCACCCACGCTCATGCAGCCTTGTTTGATTAAACTGTTAACAACAGACCAGATTGTGTCTAGCTCTCACGCAGATGTGCTGAGGGAAAAGGGCTCAGGCACAACAGTGAAGGGCGAGGTATGGGAATACAGCAGAACAGAAGGAGTTTCTCCAAATGCAACGTCAGGGGCCGTTGAAGTCCCTTTGCCCAAGGGAACCCAGGACTTCTGCATCCTTGCCGCCTCTGCCTTGGCATGGGGAGGAAGCGGGGCATGGTCCTATTCCTTCCATGCCTCTGAGGGTTGCC
This sequence comes from Alligator sinensis, assembly GCF_000455745.1. NCBI lineage: Eukaryota > Metazoa > Chordata > Crocodylia > Alligatoridae > Alligator > Alligator sinensis. Next base: position 2,453,515 of record NW_005841934.1, read on the forward strand.
TGGATGCATCCAGTAGCATAAGCACCTGCTCAGCGAGACTAATCATGTTCTGACGCTTTGTGATTCCAGGTTCAACTTCAATGACACTTTTGGGGGTGCCTGCTGCATCCGTCTGTAGGAGAGGCCAGTGGTCATTCCAGCTCTGGGCAGAGGTGGAAACAGTATCCCTAAAAGCACAGCTGATGTTCTTGGCCAAGTGCACAGGCAAAGGGTCTCGCCCAAAAAGAGGTGGGCAAAGAAGTGCAGAGCTCGCAGAGGGGAGCCAGCTTCTGAGGCAGAGAAAACAAGAGGCTGGCACAACCGCGCAACGTGCACTAGCATGCAAGGCAGCCCGTCGGGCTTGTGTCATGTTCACAACAGGTACCGAGCCCCGGACTCCCCTTATGGCATTTCACTCTCCTTTACAATCTCTCTGCTGCTTTCAAGCCAAACTTGCCGCTGTGGTTCCCAAAGAGATAAAAGTTGTATTACTCTGTTACATATTTATGTGTGCATGCATGTAGGAGAGGGACCTTTTTGCAATCCACTTCAAGAGCCCGTATAGCATTCACCACTCGCATTGGTCCCAGTAGCATCTTTCTACCCCATTGTTGTTTTCTGTTGTTTTTCCTTTGGGGGGTTTTCTCTTCTCTCTATGGATGCGTACGTTCGTTGGCATTAATAGGAATAACTCTGCTGTGTGATCTTTCAAGTAGACATTTTCAGCTGTTCAACTATTTGTTATGTTTATCGGCAAAGTTTTAAATAGAAATGGGAAGAAATGCCTCTGGATAGATCAACATAAGATGTGGGGGTGTTTGGGAAAATGTAATTGCCTATTTTAGTGGTATTTGCCGGAAAAGCTTATTGTCTGTACACTAGTTAGACCGACTTTTCTTTTCTTCCCACTCCCCACTCCAAGGTTGCGTGGCTTTTCCCACAAAACAGTAATGACAGGCGAGGTATAAAAATCTGCTTTTAAATCTCTTGATTGTTTTTTCTTTTTATACAAAGTTTTGCCTTTGCCACCTACGTCTCATCTAAATAGAGCGTGACACAAGTCTAAATCCAGAGCGAGTCTGCATTCAGTCAGTAACCAAGGCTGGCTGGCATCATAAATTGTAAAATTATTAGTTATGCTTGTGTAGGGTGAAGTGCCCCAAGCTTTAAAATGTCCTCCCCAGGGCTCAGAAATTCTCCTGGGACCCCACCTGCATATTTGAAGTTCCTCAAGTTGTTGAGGATGAAGCCTACGGCATGTTTTACTCCATTCGTATCCTGTGCAGAAGGCAAAAAATTGCGTGTGTATAAATGCATATCACAGTGTTTGGATCTGAGTCGTCATAATATGGTCCTTTAAACCAAGAAAAGGCCATTTAGATGTCTTTCTTTCCTTCTTTTTTCCCTGGTGTCATCTTGAGGGATATTCATATAGGAAAATAGCTAATCTGTCAGCCTGTTACTGTTGTCAGTGATGTTTTTAGGGCGCCTGTCACTATTATGACAATGAATACGACAAGGAAGATTTCCATTGCTCTGCCTAGATTGTATGTCCTGCTTTTGGCATCTCCTAAGTGGGCTGCTGTAAACTTAGCACATTTGTTTCTGGCAAACTCCTTCCTTGTCTAGCGGGGAAGACTTTGACAAACGGTGAGCTTGCAGATACATGGCGGAAATTTTTCGACTTTGTCTTTCTCGGGTTCATTCACTGCATCGTCCCCGGGTACTCATCTGTCTGCCTGGGTCGCTGACGGGGAAAAGAGTTTCTCAGGTAGACCAAACTGGATGGGGCCTGGAGATGCGTAGGAAGGCCATGAAGTATTGGAGCGCGTTTTCCTTGTTCGAGGTAAGGAGGTGGGTCACTGCGTTGTTTCCAGACGGAAGTTACTGCATCGCCTCTTATTTTCAGCTCCAGTTGAACAAATGTCAGTAATCTGATACGGTGGAGGGAAATGTGAAGATTGCCGTGGCTAGATCATTGTCTGCCAAGCAATTTGGCTGGCTTGGTTTTCTGGATTAATGGTGATGTCTCTGGGGTTCGTAGAGCTTTGACTTGCAGAGGCAAACAGTAATGAAGGTCACTGCCTTGGCTAGTTCCTCTGAAGTTCCTGCAGATCTTGCTTGGGAAAGATGATATTTGGTTTAACCTAATAAATTGGAGATGTTACATTCTGCCCATTACACAGCGACCTTCTACTGGGCTCAAACGCATATTTCGGTGATTCAGGATCCTGACACAATTTGCTGAAATCTAACACCTGGACCAGCGGTTCCCAAGATGAGGAGTGGACACGTGACTTCTCTAAAAAGCTGTCTGTGAATTCTGGCTTTAAAAGTCTCATCAAGCGAGAGATGCTATAGTAGTTCTGTGAATAAAACTGCATGTTTTAGTTTCACGGATACCAACTATTTAAATATTTGCTCATTAAAAAAAAAACAAAAACCCTTTGGATTCTGGGTAGATTGTGTAGAAATGTTACAGCCTCAAGCTGCTGGAGTTCAGATTTCTGAACATCTTTTCCCCTTTCTATCCGTAAGTGGATATAATGCAACACTGCACATTAATACATTTTAACAGATTTTAAATGAACCTTTTCTAAACTGATAGAAGAAAATTACAAATTTTCTAGGGAAATCCCTTGGCAGATAGCACATCTGTTGGTGCATTTTGAGCTGGAGTAATTTTCATCAGCCTCTATCAGCCATTTTGTTCAAAAATCAAATAACATGTTTGCTAAAGGCAAATACAATTATTTCAGGGCATATCACAAACTTTGCTCAAGTACCAAAAATATTACTGTTGAAACTATAATGTCCCAAATTACACCAACAATGAACTAGTTAAATAAAAAAAATATCAACAGAAATATCTGAAATAATGTACAGTAGTGTGAAAGTTGCTTGAGACATTTTGTAAGCAAAATGAAATGACTATATAAATGCTGATAATATGCACAGAGGTTTATGTCTTTATTACTAGCTGCAAGTGGTAGGATCACTACATAAATTTGCTCTTAGTTCTAATTATGTGTTTTTAAAAGTCATTGTTTTTCTATTGCTCTGTTTTATTTTTGGCCAGATGGAATATTCTGTGTATACGGTGCCCCTTAGAATGCTTTTCCGGAAAATTATAAAAATGTAACATTTGTTGTTTTTATGGTTCAAGAACATTAATTTTACCAAGATTATATGGACTCATTGGGAACAAATATTTTAGCTAAATAGAATAGGCTTTGCACATCCTAAGTCATTACTTGACATCTTGTAGATGTGTAAGAGTATATGTAATCTTAGTTTTCCAATGACTCTAGATGAATTAAATGGGACTGCTCAAGTCAGATGCTTGAGATTTGTAGGACTAGGCCCGAGGACAGGGGGAATATATATTTCCTATTGTCCCCCTTCCACCCCCCCCTACAACCCAAAACAAACCAATCAGTAAATTCAGGATTAGCTCTGTATTTAAAAAGGTACACCTGTATTTAAAAGATGACACTCGTGGGTAGAAACATATTAGGTAGGGCACACCTGTGTAAGAAAACTCCAGTGGATTCCAGGAAACATTGTGAGCTGAAACAGTCAGATTTTGATCTCAGGTCTACACTATTGTAGCTTTACTGGCTTTAATGATATTACTCCCATTTAGACTAAATGGCCAAGTAGAGATAGTCAAAAAGCCCAAGGCTGAACTAATTCAGTCGTCACAGGTTAGTCTAAGCTGCGCAGATTGAACCGATAAGCAAGTGAACAGACATTCACTTTCGATCCCAGAAATGCAGCCACATGCCTGCAGTGGCCCAGGCCAGAAGGTGGGGGCGCTAGAGCACATCCCTGCTGGGCTGGAGCAGACAGGTTGGGCCAAGACTAGTGGGGGGGTGGGGGGGGGCTGTGGGGGAGGTGCTAAGCATCCTGGGATTTTGGGGGATGAGAGTTGACTTGAATCTGGAGGGGATCTGGGACAGAAGTTCAATAAACCAATGTAATCTAAATCAATTCAGTCTGATACTACATTCATCCAGGTTTATCTTAAACCAGTTTAAGCCATTTTGAAAGCGGTTTACACACATTGAACTTCTGTTGTGGTACAGATCTGAACTGGTTTCCGATCACATATACCAGTTTATGTCATTTGTGCCCGTAGCCAGTGAAACCAGCTCCCCTTCTTCAAAGCAGCCCGTTTCTTGGTGGGCCGTTGCACTAATCATCCCTTGCCAGGGCATGCCACGGTGAGCTTCTTTTTGAAATGTTTTGCTTGCATTTTTAAGACTGGAACTTTGCAGTGGAAAGAAACCCTGCCAAAGCCTCCTCAGCAGAGAAGGGGCAGAGCGGGGAGGCAGCGTACTGTAGAGCTGCTATTTCCTTTCCATGGCCCGTCTCCACTCTAGTTAGCTTCTGCTGCCTTTCTGCTAGGACTGGAACTAGCAGAGGAGAGGGTGGAAGCCCATGGTGGTGGTTAATTCAGGAAATGATGTAGTCTAGGTAAAATAGTAGGCATCTGCTCTGTTATATTTTCCTGAAGTTTCTTATCTAAAGACTTAATAAATAATGTGCTAATAGAAATAGTGCTTGCATGTTTCCGGTGCCTTGGCAATTGAAGAGAAAAGCAGAAACCATGCTGCATTTACCAAGTTCAGGCAAGCTCGGTATTATCTTTTGTAATGGATTTTTTTTTTTAACCTCCCCGTGTTCGTTATCAGCTCTGGAGGGAAATAGTCAGAGAGAGGTTTGCAATGTAAGCATAAATCATTTCCTATAGGTAGATCACATGCACATATGCACATACACGCGCACACACGCATACGCGCGCGCACTGAAAAGAGCATAATTAAGACTGCGAAGTCAAGTGCTCAGAGGTTAGGAAATGCCAGAATGAAATTTGCCTGTGCAAGCTTAGTTCAGTCATCTAACACGTCTGCAGGATGGTTTAATTATGTTACCACATACTGCATTTTTATTTCCATTGGACCCCTCCTGCATTCAGCATATAGGATGGGCAGTGTTCAATTAATGAGCTGCTATTCAGGGTGTTGTTTTCTCCTAGCTGTTCTCAATAGGTGGTCCTAGGCCATATTTACTGAATACTATTCAAACCCTGATCTGAAGACAGAATTCCTAATTTCCTCATGGGCTTTTCTGTGGTATCCAAACGCTTCACAGGAATTAATTAATCTATCTTCACAAAACCCCAGCAAGAAGAGGGGGTGGTGTTATCTCTCTTTCACAGATGGGGAGTTGAGACACAGAGATTAAGGTCAGACGAGGCTGCTAAATTTGGGTGCCCTGTCTGAGATGGTAAGGACTTGATTTTTTTTCCGAGTACTTAGAATAATGCAATACTTACGGAGTTGCAGGTACAGCTTCCGTTGGCTTCTGTTGCAGCTGTGAGTATGCATCCTGTCTGGAGATCAGACCCAGGGTGTCAAGGTGGGCTGCGAGAAAAAGACGGTGCATGCAACTAGTGGTAACAGGTGGAAAACTTGGTTTAAGCGATTTCTCTCATTTCACTTGGGAACTACAATGGATAGGAGAACCCTAATTCATTTGCAGAGCAGCTCATGGTATGTATGCACTGGATGAGGCAGGAGTCCAGTGCAGGGGGGAAATGCCGTGTGAACATGTCATTAAAAAAAACCCAAAACAAAGCATGGCAATGCAGGTGCACTGGGAGCTGAAACTAGGTGCACAGGAAGCTCAGTGTTGGTGCTTCCTAACTGCTGAGCGCTTGACTCAACCAGCTACCTAATTTTTATTTGAACTACGTGAGCTGGTAACTTCACCTTCCTAGAGTTACAAACAAGAAACAGACTGAAATGCAAACTTCCTTCTGCTGTGGATCTGCCTTGCTAGTAGGGTTGAGACTCTTGGATCCAGCACGTGTCGTGTCTTGTCCCACTGGTGTTAATGTAGCAATGGATCAGAGGGCTAGTTGATGGCCATCCTTTACATGGACCGGTGTTATGGGGGGATGCGATGTGCTTTGCCGGTGGATCTAGTAGGCGTTTGCTGAGAGCAGAGAAATGACGATACTCAGGATCCCTCGGTAACATTCCTGGCTTGGAAGAGCTGTGCGTCCTGTAGTGGACACAGGCTCTTTGGTTTCCAGTCCCACTTCCTTTGCCATGCCAGGCTTGGCTCCCCCACTGCACCTTCCTACTCAGAGCTGCGTCCCACCCCCTTACCTCACCCCCCGGCAGCTCTCTAGCCCCTACCCCAGTGAGTTTTCTATATCTCTCACATTTCACCCAATCTCAGTGTAGCCCCCACCCCCTGGCCTTCAAGAGCAACGTGTCATTTCCCCCACTTCCCGTGCGGGCTTCCTGTCTGTACCCCGCTAGTGCATGTCCTTCCATGTCGGGTGCCAGCCACAGTTTCTCTTCGACTCCTCTTGCAATCTTAAGCTAGTCCTTCCTTTTTCCTAGGTCTGGCGTTTATTCTTCTTGCATTCAAATGAGATGTTTTCTGTTTCCAGCCCAGAGCAGCTAAGACAAGCGGTTGGAGGGAAAACACAGCTTCACCCTTTTAGCTCTTGTCAGGATCATGATGAATGATTCAGTCACCACGAGGAGTTTGAGGCGCTGGAGCCTTGGAGAATTTTAGCTGCAGAATTCAAGTCTTCACTAGACGTGTTTGTATGGGTTTCCATACCCTTTCCCCACTGTAGACGTGGGCAAATCTGGACAACCACGGCCCTGACGCACAGGATATGCCTCCGTTATATTTAGAGCTCCTGCTCCAAAAGTTCAAAGAAAACAGCACCAAAATGTTTTAAGAAAGGGAGAACAACACACGTTTCCTTATCGTCTCTCTTGGAAGCTACTGAAGCATCTGGGCTGAATTTTTCCACAAAGTATTAAGTCTGAGACAGGAAACAGGCCTGGAAAATGTCAGCCAAAATGGCTGTAGTTGGGCAAAATAAACCCCCTAAAAATAGGATCTGATAAAGACAATTGTCACAGAGTCTTATTACTGCAACACTAAAAGCTAGCACCTTCATTAGCATGGGATAATAATACCCAAATAAAAATAGCTTGATTGCCAACTACTGTAAGTTGTAAATAAGTGAGAAGTTGGCTCTTTTTTATTTCAGCAATAGAAATGTAGAACTTCTAGATGAACAGAGGTGCACGTCTTTCAAATGGGGAAGTCCTGATGAACTGGGGATAACTGCAACTCAGATGAATTGTTTAGGTCTTTAGTCTACGGTTGCAGACATTATAGGAAGTTGGAATTGCTGATCTATTATGGACTAATGAGGAACTGACTCTCTACCATGTTTGGGTTGGTTACAAGACACAAACGTTGTTTGAAGATTTACTTCGGGCTCGTTTTTAACAATTGTGTCCTAGAAATGTTGCAGTTCATTTGTTTAGCTCTCGTTTTAGAATTAATAAAAGAAACTGCAAAAAAGATTTGCAGGCACAGTATAGATTTTTTTCATTCAATACCCTTAACTGTGTATTCAGAAAACTTTGGGATGCGTGCACTTTAACCGAAGAGGAACTGGCAGTGCCGTGGAAGTATTTAGCACCGAGACAGAATGGCTCAGTCTGCTTCTGAGCAACCAACTCGGATAACGTGGTTGTGGACATGAAGTGCCATGCGGGAGGCTGCAGAATCTATAAGTATGTCCTTGGGCCATCTCCAAGGCAACAAAGATGCACGTTTTGTGCACTTGTTCTTTGGGAACTACGTGACCACAGAAATAATTGAGGCCTGGTCACCCAGCTAAGCTGGGAGTGCTCTGAACTTGTTGGGTGGCAGAAGACATAAAGCTGGGATGGAGTGATAAGCTTTTAGAAAGGTTGCCGAGTTTGTCACTAGTTTCCCTAGTGTTTCTCGTGAAAGGTTACTGAAGAAGAGAAGATTAACAGGATGTATTGAAACGAGCGATTTCTTTAAGTTTGGAAACAGGAGATTGCAGAAAAGCAGGCTGAATATAATTTGCATAATTTATCATTTACAGCTCCGCTCCACATTCATAGCCAGCCACGGCTTGTGAAACCACAGTGGCACGATAAATGAACAAATAAATAAAACGGGGTGGTTCTTCCAGGGGGAAAACCCCGAAGCCAACCCCGCCACACCTGCGTGTGTTCTGTCCTTTCTAGAAGCTAGGCTTGCAGATTTGCTCCCAGCGTATGTCCATGTTTTTCAGTTCTGTAACAAGATATGAATTCCGGATTTAGGAAGCTTTCCTTTAAGGATTCTGTTTGATGTCCTTTTTCTCGGTGTACGTGGTTTGTAGCAAGAGACTTACACGGTTCAGTACCTGGTTTTGCTTGTGCTTTCTCTGTTGGGAGTGTATCGGTTCTTGTTTTAGGCTTGCTGGCTGTCAAAATAATAGTGAAGATAATGTAAGAAAACATCTTAGTTCTTCATCTTCCTATAACGTCAGCATGACCAGTGCCACTGGAGTTCATTGGGAGGCTCTCTATTGACTTCGTTGGGCTTTGGTCCAAGCCCTCAATCTTTGATTGGACCTGCTCAGTGAGGGAGGTTGGGCTTCTGGGTTTTTTTTCCTGGCTCTTTCACTGACTCCCAGTATTTTATTTTGGCTTCAGTGTTCCCATCTGTAAAATGGAAATAAGCATACCCATTTTATGTGGAGATCAAGACTCAGTTTTTTCGAAAGAGTTTTGAGATATTCGGAGGGTGTGTTACAGAAATGGCAATTTTTATCATCTTGGTTTAGTTTCCACCGCCTGGATGCAGGGCTGCACGTCAGAATAAAGGGCTGGCAAGGCAGCCTGGTTGGCTATTGAAACTGCTCTGTAAGTGTTTGGTGCAGGCCATATTTCTTTAAGTGGTTTAAAGAGTAATTTTTATGAAATAGGAAAGCCTTTTAAAATGGGTGAAGCTTTTGTCCCTATTAATAGACGCAGTAATAAGCTTCCCCTGCAGCTGTTGGCAGTTCGTGTTTCTCTTGTTCTGAACGCTGGCTGGGTAAAGCTGTGGTGGCCTTGCCTGGAGCGTGAAGGTGTCCGGCTCTGCGGATGGTGCAAATGAACAACCCGGGTCTGGATCACTTCGGATTCGTTCATTTTAAAGTAATTGGGAATGAAAAATAGCACAGCGATGGCTGGAGAAGAGAAGCCAGTTGGTCTAGATTTTTTTCTCCAGGATGTTTCACTTATTGCTAGAATTATTGATGGATTGAGGTAGTTACTCGAAAGTCTTTATGTTGGAGACTGCTTTATTAGCTCCAGCGGAAGTCAGGTTTTGTCCCAGACGTTTAGCAACCTGTAACCTGTTGACTGAGCAAAATATGCTTATATTTGCTGTCTCTTCGCTACGCTTTTGGTGCTTTCCTTCTTTTTGCTTGCGTGCGTACACGTGGAAATAGCCTGGGACAGCCTGGCTGTTCTGTATCAGCTCTTGATACAAGCCCTCTTCTTCCACTGTGTAGCGTAGTCAGTTTTGGGAGCGGGCTATCATAAAACACAGTGTAGAAAAAGCACGCTTAGTGTGGAATAGGGTTTTTTCCTAGATGTTAGGGGCTGGAAGGGACCTCTCTGGATCATCCGGTCCAGCCTCCCTGCGCTGGTGCTGGAAAGACTGGTGGGGTATCAGCCCGGTGAGCATCCAGACGTATGCTTCCTATAGTTGTTGGTGGCAAAAATAGCTACTGTGCTTCGAATGCATGCCTTACCTGATACAGCAATAGCATCCCAGTATAGACAGCCACTCAATGTGGCAAGAAGAAAAGGCAAAAGGAAAATCCCTGTATTCACTGACATTTATTCGTGCTATTCACGAGCAATGGTAAGTCTTTCTTAACAGCAAGGAGTAACGAATTTTGCAGCATCTCTCTCCTTGCACGTACAATCACAGTTATTTCCGAATTGCACTGGTTTCCGACCAGCCGCTCCCTCTGTCACTCTCACATCTTTGCTCCAATTTGAAAGGGAATGGGAAAGGTAAGGCAAAATAATTTTGTTTGTAGGAAAAGAAATGGCATAGATTGCTTCTATAAATTGGTATGATCCTAACTAAAACGAATCATGAAGCTGTTGATTCAGTTGTCCAGTTGTAATATACTGCAGTCCTCCAGCAAGCTCCACGAAAGCCAGCTCGTGCGACCGCAGAGGCAGCTGTACAGACAAAGCGCCGTCGTTCCCTGTGCAAGGTGTTCGAAGGTGTTGTAGGGTAGCTGGATCATGGCAGCCCCTCGGGTCTGCAATTAAGGATAAGGATTCTGTCACGCTAGGTGTAGTGCAAGCAAATAGCAAAGAGTCTCTGCCCGACGGCTCTCAGCCTACAGGAAGCAGCGGGTAAACTGTGCGCGCACGTTTGTGTTTGCGAGTGTGCACAGACAGCGTGCATATGTCTGATGCACTCAGACTTGCTGCGAATTACTGACGTGAACTGATTAGCTGCTGCAGGTTTGGAAGAGGGAAAGCTCCGTATAAGAGCTATGCACTCGTGGCACTTGGATCAGGGCTGACCCGCTGGCAGCCTGCGGGCTCCTTCCAGACCATCGCTCCCACCCCTCGTTTTGCTGCTCCCGGACAGCAGGCAGAGTCGGGACCTGGTGGTGCCCATCGGTGTGCGGCCCATGGGGCGTTCGGCCCATGGACACTTGGAAGCTGGACAGGCCTGGCTGAGGTTCGGAAACTAAAGGTTTTACTCTTCTGTTTTTACTCCCTGGTTGCAGAGGGATGTTCTGTGTCTGTGGGATTATGGCATGAGAGCTACTGTCAAATTCCTCCTTTTTCTTCTCATTTCTTCTGTTTTTCCTTAATTGCTCAGCCATCCGCTGCGCCTTCCACGAACCCCCTGTTTACTGTGCCCCAGACTGTGAATAAAAGAGATGTTTTTGCAAACTTCTAGTTGGTCTAACGAAAGATATCGCCTCTACCACGAGTTCTGGTTGCAGAAGGTGAAGGCGTTTGTGTTGGTGGTTGCAATTCAGACTGACAAAAAAAGGAGAGGCCAGCTTAGGGAAGGAAAAGGAAAGGGTAAGTGCCATGGGCTGGGCTGCTCATTTGTGCTGTGCACATCCGGATTGTCCGTTTTAAATAGCCTTTAAAATAACCTTATACCTGACCATGTATATCCACTCTTTTAAAAAGACTACAGTAGCTGAATGAAAATGTTCCATGAGAAACGATCCAGGTCCATCCAAGTTCGTAGGACTGATATACGTACTTGGATGAGTAGATCCCAGAATCGGACCTTGTCTTAATGCAATAACTGAGCTGCAGAAACAAGTGGGGTTTGAGATAGCGCTGAGTTTTTAATATACTTGTGACTAACGAAGGCCAACAAAATCCTTGTACCTATAGAAGAAATTTCAGCCCAGTTCCTTGCCAAGTTTTCTATGCATTAAATAAACCATTTCGTTCTGCAGGTTGTAGATTGAGATTTAAACATGTCTATAGGTTTCTAATTACTCATGAATATCTTATTAGAAAGCTTTCCTAGCACGCGATTCCAAAGCGTTTTTAGCAGATTATTCAAAAATTTATCCCACGCTTAATTTCAGGCCAGTCACCTGATGTCCAACTCTTGTTTAAAATGTTATCAGATTTACTGACAAATAGCAGCATAATACCCTCTCTGTTATTCTAATTCGCCGAGTGACTGTAAATGGTCTTTTTATTTTTTAATCTTGCCAAGTTAAAGGGAGTTACACTAAAAACATCGTTTGATGATGCCTGAAGTGATGCAACCCTGGGAAAAGAACAGAAAATGCAGAGAAAACCAATTCAAAATGATTTGCTTAGATCAGGTTTATGGGCTGATATGCGACTCGTGTAATTCTGTACAGTGAGACTAGGGACCAAGCATAATCATAGAGACTGTTGCCCGAAAGGAAACGGAGCACAATCAAGGAACATTAGGGTCGTTACAGATATTGCGTTTTAAACTATTTTCACAATATTTGGCAGCAGTAAAAATAAAAAGCAAGCTGGCATGTGGGGTGAGCATCAAGAGAGCCGAGTAAAATTGGCAGCTGTTACCTACCTAGTCTTTTGTTAGGCCATTGTGACACCACACTTGCGAATGATGTGCGATTCTTGCAGAGAATAGCTCTGCCTTACTGAGGAACATGCCAGGACCTCCCAGTGTTGCTAGAAAAATGGTGTAAAGGAGTAAAAGTTTTATAAAGCAAACAAAACAAAAAAACCACTCTTACCGGGGAGGCGTTTTAGGCCTCTAAAACTCAACAGCGCTCGCTGTAGCTTTGACTTTGGTGCATTTCTGCCCCACTGTGCTATAGAGTGGAAAAGATATATTGCTGCCATCGTGTCTCCCCCCCAGTTTGATTTATACAGGAAATCAACAAGCCGATCCAGCTTTGGCATCTGTGGCTCCTGCAGCTGAGCCTAAATTAAGCAACTCTGGAGAGATGCAGCACAGGGTCCCGAGCAAAAAAAAAGCCGATCCAGCTTTGGCATCTGTGGCTCGTGAAAATGAGCCTAAATTAAGCAACTCTGGAGAGATGCAGCACAGGGTCCCGAGCTGCAAGAGACTGAGTGACGCTGTCAGTGGGAGACATTTTAATAGGACATCTATTAAGAGACTATGGGCACGGCACAAGGAGGCTTCGATACGCACCAGACAATCCCGAGAGAGTGTCTGTAAATATAAAATGCCGTTGGAAGAGGTAGTGAGCAAACTGAGCGTCACCAGAGGACATAGTTAGTACTTTGCATCTGGCGGCGGAGCTGGGTAACATCAGAGCGTTGCATCGCAATGATGCTCTTGCGTGGCCGTAGCATAAAGGTGGTGGCATTTGTCATGATGCTGCGCTGCAACATCTGACTGTCCACAGCACACGGGGGAGGGATCGTCCAGACAAACCCTGCACTGAAGGGGCCTTTTTTAGAGCACAAGACAAGCAAACATGACCCTGTCTCTGACACCCAGGCCCCGCTGGCAGAGGACCTGTATTTCAAACGTGCAGGTCTCTACCCGCTGGCTTCAGCGCGTGCTAGGCTCGACAAATTGTGTAGGTAACGACTGAACCCCAGCCAGGCTTTGCTTGCCTGCTCCAGGGTACAGTTCGCTTTTACCTTGGGCTAAAAAGGAGGGTATGTAAACGGGTCATATTTGTCCCCAAAGCATTCAGCGTCCCTCTGCCGCTTCTGCAGTTGGTGACTTCCTTTTGCTGGGTAGATAGGCAAGCCTTTAGTTCAGATGAAATCAGCACTTGCTCTCCTCTCACCTCTGGCCACAGGGAATCTTCCCGTACCTGTATTTGTCACTGGACAGACATGCCTGTGGTTAGCTGGGACTGGAAGGGACTTGCATGTTGCTCCATGTTCCCCCAAACCGGGTGCTCAACTGCTTTTGGAAGGAGCTCGGTGTAGCCAGGACTGTCTCTGAAACGGGATGTCTTAAGCTTTGTCTGATCTGGAGTTGTTGATTGTACAGCTGACCTTGACCATGGCTTTGCATAAGATATAGGACGATGATCAGAGCTTCATCTTTTTGCAAACCTGCCCCACCCTCCCCCTTTTCAGATGTCTGAATGACATTAGCTGAAGTTTTCTCTTCAATGTGTTTTCTAACAGCTTTGCGTGAACCCTGTCTTGTAATATGACCGAGGCATTTGAATGCTGCCTGTTTCCCTTGCAAGAGCTGGTTGTACCAAAGTAAATTGTTCAATCTGGTGCACGTGGGAATTAGATAACAGTAACGAGAGCTGTGAGCCATATTTTCTGTGTTGAAAATGTCTTATGAAGGAGGTCATTTTCAGTAAATGGATTTATTCTGATATAATCCAAGTAAGGTCGATTTCTGTTATCAGGCATGCAACATCTCATGGATACTAATCGCTAAAGCCTGGTGTGAGTCCAGTTATGCTGTTATGTTCAAAATTTAGCTAGCCAACAGCAGCAAGGTGGGTGGAAAAGCCCATTTACTTCTGTCATACTGACTTGACGGTGAGAAGAAGGATAATAACATTTGAATGTTAAAACTTTTGTTATATTTTAAGCAGTAAAGATCTGATGGTTAAATTAACACATTTTTACCAGGATGGAAGTAGATTTATATGCCGAAATACTGGGGTGGTAGCACAGTGTCATTTTTCACACAAATAGGTGGTGTAGAGTGGTAACATTTTTTAAAATGATGATAATCAAACGTGATATGCAATATATACTGTGGATTATGAGAGAAGTGGAGCCGCGGTGTAATAAGGTTATGAATACTGTGGGAATTGCGCTGTATTAATCTATGAATATTGGTATGGGATAAGAGTATGCACACTGTCTGAGACCAGCTCAGTGAGGAGAAGGCATTATAAGCCTTCCCATGCAAATGCCTTGATTGAATTTATAGTGGGGTGGGGGGTGTTTATTATATGCCTAAATGCTTTAATTCAGTGGCAATTGTATGAGGAGGCAACCTAGCAAGACAGTGGGCCCCTGCTAGAGGTCCTGGACCGTATCTCCAGTGCTCTCATTTGTTTGGCCAGGAGGGGAAGAGGCAGATTTAAAGAAGACTAAAGAGTTCAAATGGGGTTTGCTGGCAAGCAAAGGTTTTTCTCCCAAGTACATTTGTCCTACACCACCAGTGTTTTGCTGGAGGCAAGCTGGTTGGACACTGGTCATTGCTGGCTCCGAGGGAGGGTCTGAGCCTGAGCCAGACCTGAGGGGACTGGTTGCCGCACGGGGGTTTGCACCCAGTGTTTGGTGCGAGCATGGGAGGAAGGCTTGTTTGCAAAGTTTTGAAAAACACCTTTCCCCCCAGAGCAGGCAGGCTGCCTCCGGAGGCTGGCCTGGACTTCCTGGCAGCTGCTTGGTAAGGGGCTTGGGAGCCTAATTTGTGGGGGGCCCAAGGCTTTTTGGACCCCTGGGTGCAGAGATGAAAGCCCGGCATCCGAGGACCCCACACGGTGCAGCCGGAGGTGCTGAGACATTCGAGGCTCTCGGGTCGGCAGCGGGAGTTTCTTTAAGTTGTCCCAGGTGTGATGGGCAGTCTGGGGGCTTTTGGGGGCAGCTCACTTCAGTTTGTGTCGGCAAAATCAAAGCGAAACCCCTTGAACCACCTCCCCCGCCCCAGTAAATTATTTGCCATCGAACGACATGGTAAATACTCTGGCTTTCCGTCCGGCTGTAGTTTCCGGTCCCAAAAGAGATGGCAGCACCAGGTTTGTGACACGGAGCAGGGTGCGCCTGGCGAGACGGGAGGTGTTTGGGGCACAGGTCGTTCCAGCAGCTGCCACGCACGCGATGAGCAATGCGCTTTGTTGTGTGCAAGTCCAGACGCTGCGCTCAGCAAAGCAAAGGTCAGTTTGCTTTTGGAGACGCGAAACAGCCTGAACTTGCAACTTGAATCCTCCCAGATTATCATGAGAGCTGATCAGACACCAGCATTTACCTCCCTTGGGAAACGTAAGCATTAACCAAAAACAACACAACCCCTGCAACGTAAATCAATTTTCAATTTTTGTGTGCGCCTAATGCCAGACCGTTGAGATAATTTCCTATATTGTGTACGTAATGTTAGAAATGATGGAGCAGTATATATTAATGATATGAAACTACAACAGAATTTCTAAACAACATTGAGCTAAGTCTGAACAAAATGTTTTGTGTGATCAAAACGGATATAAAAGTCAAAATATACAGTTGCAAAGCACATCCATTGAAATGCTATCAGGACTGATGCGTTCCCACTAAGATGTAAGCTTCAGCAGTTAAGATGCAAGGGAAAAGGCTGTGTGCTCCTCTCAGAAGGGGAGAATATCTCTTTCCAGATTCTTCAAGATCAAATGTGCCATAAAATGAAACTCGGAAAGTGCAGAACATTCATGAGTTTGAGACGGCAAGAGACACTTTTGATGCCATCGTTGTCATTGAAATATAGCTGCATTTTATAGCTTGAAACTATGTTCCAGTCCTTTGAGAAGCTTCTTGTCATTAGCTCTGTTCAGAAGCAGCACATTTTCCTCTTAAACACCCTGCCAAAAAGCAGCTAATTTTTGTGAAAACTGTGCACCAAGGCTGAGCCTATAGCTATGATATATAGAAACGTCGCAGAAATACCTTCGGGTTTATAGATTCTTTCCTACAGAAGACGAATTCTTTGCACCTGAAAGAAAAGGCGTCGTTTTGGGGACCGCTCTGAAAAGGACTGCAAGAAAGATATTCGGTGTGCATAATATCAGCTCTGTGCTGTGGCAAGTCACCTGTGGTGTCTGAAGCGACGGCATTGCGATTTGATGATATTTGAAATGATAGGCTATAAGAAGTTTTTATTTTGAAAGCTGCTGATCACCATTTTAATGATTAAAACGTCGCTTGAAAAGTGATCCTATTTGATCTGACATCTTGTTTTGGGGAATAAGATGCATTTGATATACCAAATCTAAGTATTTGTGTGTGTGTCAATACGTTCTATAGGCGTACAACAAAGTATTCACATCTAACACATTTTCTGTAATGCTTGACAATGAGATTACTGTTTTTCTTTCTCATATTCACGGAAAAGGCTTTCAGAGGGCCAAGAGCTAGATATTGTTCAGGATTACCAATTGTTACGGTCGGGTCTAGAGATCTCCATTGGGGTGAACGCTGTATATAAGCAAGACAGATCCTGCCCTCGAGTTCCTACAGTCTGGATAGAAAAGACAAAGGATGGACAAAGAGAAAGCAATATTATTACTTTTGTTTTACGGATGGGAAACCGAGGCATATGGTCTGTAAGCGACTTGCCCAGTCATGCATCCAGTACATGGCAGAGAAGAGCTTTGAGCCTGGGATGCTCAAGTTCAAGCGCTGTGCATGGATCACGGGACCCTCCTGAACTCAGTGCATCGGTCCCTTTGGTCCCCATTTCCCATTTATTAACTGGCAGCTTGGTGCATTTGTGAACTGTCACAGGATGCTCGGCTGTCCCGTCTGCTCCCCTCCCTCTGCCCTTTGGCTTAAATCCTCAGTGGGAGTGAGAAGGGGGAACAAGGCAAGCGCAACGCATGCACCGGGGCAACAGCTATTATATGCTGAGAGAGATTGTATTAGAGCAGCACTGCATCCTCTTTTAATCATAACATGAATAATTTAGTTGTTTACATGTATGCTGAATTGTGGGTTATGTAATTAGAAATACAATCAGTACGATTTATTTTTATATAGCAACCATCCTGCATGCAGAATATCGACTTGCAGGGAGGCCCGCTTTTTTTGTGCAACACGCTTCAATATATTGGTAGGTTAAAGAAGAAATCTAATGGGAAGGGAAAAACCTACAGTACCCTAAAAATAAAGGAAGAGCAATGTCTAGCAGTATTATTTATATATTGACGTAAATCTGATAGTAAATTTTCATTACATGATTTGTTTAATCTATCTGGCTTCAGTATGGTCAACTGGAGTATAGTATCTTCTGCCTTCTCCAAAATATATATGCATTATGCATTTTTATTAATACAGCAAGATGCAAGTGCTTGTTGAGGGCACTTGGGTATTAGGAAATGTTATGACTATGGCTAATTCGCAGTACTGCTCACAGGGTAGCACTGAAGTCTGATGTTTTCAACACGTTATGTTTGGAATTCAATTACATCTGGTCAATCTTATTTCCAAACTTTTCACCTATTCTGCTCAGTTCTTAATTTTTCTTTATGATTTTGTTTTATCTATTTTTTGGCTGGTCAAGTATTGCTGTACACTTGTTTTTATGATCTTGTTTGTGTCTTCTATGGGCCATTCAAGCCCTAGCATCACTCCCTCATGGCGTTAGTGTGTGTAGAAGGTTAGGCATTTTCTTATGACGATCTTTTAACAGTGTTTTTTAAAGTAGTTTCCTCTAAAGAAGACGGAAACTTGGGTTCCTTCAGTCTGCTTTTGCTGCTTAGTACCAAAGACATTAGCTATATGTTTATTAGCCAATAACAGTTTAAAAAGCAAATCATGAGTTTGCAGCGTCTGTTAAGAAACTTTCTGAATTAAAGGTCACTTTCTTCTGCCAGTACTGGGTCAGGTCATTTCATATAGATGCAGTTTAGACCCATCACCTTCAACACTGTCTTCTTGTATACTTCTGTGGAGGATAGGGAACTTTCTTAAAATAATATTACTGACATCCCTTGTCCGATGACACACCGTTAGGTAAGTCGAGACATGTTTGCCCTCCTGTGCACCCTGACTGCAGTGGCATAGCATACAGGTGGATCTGAGATATCGTCTCTTGGAGCCCTTTGTTTTCTGTTATCCTGAGGAAGCTTGTGCTTCGCTGTAATGCTTTTCTTCATTTTGTTCAGCTTCGAGGCCCAGACAGGTCCCTTGGACCTTCTCCATGACAGTCAGTGATTCATTGCATGGGATTTGTAGCCATATAAAAGGGCCAGAGCAGTGTAAAGAGACCTTTAAAACCCTGTACTGTCAGGAGGGGCCCTTTCAATGGTTATGTCCCATGCCTCTATATCCACGTATGGGAGAATCACCCTGGAGAAGGTGCATTGGTAGGAGCGTTGGCAGCAGATGGAGGGCAGTGATTCTTCCCCTCTATTCAGCACTGGGGAGGCCACATCTGGAGTCCTGTGTCCAGCTGTGGGCCCCCCACTAAAGAAAGGATGTGGACACATTGGAGAGAGCCCAGCTGGGAGCAACAAAAATGGTTTGGGGGCTGGGGGACATGACTGGTGAGGAGAGGCAGAGGGAATTGGGCTTATTGAGTCTGCAGAAGAGAAGACCGAGGGGGATTGAATAGCCGCCTTCACCTCCCTGCGGGGGGGCTGCAAAGAGGATGGAGCTGGACTGGTCTCAGTGGGGGCAGATGCCAGGACAAAGAGCAATGGGCTCAAGCTGCAGCAAGGGAGGTTGAAGTTGAATTTTGGGGAAAAATCTTTCTCACCAGGAGGGTGGTGAAGCACTGGAACAGGTTACCTAGAGAGGTGGTGGGCTCTCCATCCTTGGAGGTTTTTAAGACCTGGCTAGGCTGGGATGATGTAGTTGGGGCTGGTCCTGCTTCAAGCGATGCGCGGGATCCCTCCCAACCCTCATTTTCTGCGGTTCTGTAACGTGCAGGGAGAAACAGCAGTCAGACCTGCGGCCCCCCCGCATCAGCTCCCCGCGGTGAGGCTGCTGCTAAAGCCGCGCGCTGAACGGAAGGGTGAGGCCAACCCCACAGCAAGAGGCTGCTGCCGTGCTAGGCTCCCAGGCCTCGAGTGCACAGGTGCCCTGGCCTGGGGAGGCACAGAGGTCACTTCTGTCGCGCTGCCCGGGCAGCGAGCTCGCTGCTGGGACTCTTAGCAGCTCAGCGCAGCACACCGCTCCTTGCTCATTACTGAGCTTTGGTTGAATTTCCAGAATCATGTTGCACCCACCTCATCTCCATGCCTGATACCATCCTGCCACCCCACCTCCATGCCTGATACCATCCTGCCACCCCACCTCCATGCTTGAAAACACCCCCTGCTCTCTCTGTCTGGTGCTTTTTCCATTTGGACTCGTGAGTTTTCAAAGAGCTGCTCGTTTCCCTCTGCAGCTTTTTCCCCTTAACCCACCCTGGTTCTCCTCCCACACAGCTGGCCTGGCCCAGCTTCAGTTTGGCCCCTGGCAGATGTCTGAAAAGCGCGTGCCCAAATGAGAGAGGAAGGTGCTGGGGACAAGGCTCAGGTGCCTTGCTGTCTGTTTGCAAAGCACCACGCATGTGCCTCTCTAGTGCTGCGCAGGTAACAAATAAGGCTATTAAAACACAACGGCTTCTTTCTCTCTCCTTGTTTTCAAAGCCGTCGTTGTGCACTGAAGGGGATGGCCAGAGAGCAATCGTTGTTGTTCTGTCATGTTAGCTGGCTCATGTTTTGTGGCCTTGAAGCAAATATGCTTTAACTCGGCGGCTTCGATGCACGGCGTGGTATTCTCTGTAGCCCTGCTGCTTCCCTCAGCCTCTGCTTCACAAAAGTAGACTGTTCCTTGCACCTATAAATATATTCAGAGAAATGTCACAATCTCTTATTGTTCCTCCTGCATGTAATGTAGCCCTAGGTAGCCACCCTAGAAAAAAGGATTTTCACAGTATAATTTCAGGCAGTTACTGCATACTGTAGCCTTTCCTCAAACTCTCCTCTTTTTGCACTGCACTTTTCTGCTTATAAAAAAGCCATGATTGATATTAATCTTTTTTTTTTTTTTCCTTGATAAAAATGTATTTTCCCTTGATCTCAGTGTTGGTAATACATTATTCAGTGTTCTTTCTTAATAACAGGCATTGGTTGTTCCATTACTCACTATAGTTATTACAATGGTAAAGGCCTCATTCATCAGTATTTGACTTGCCCAGGCGAACCTTAATGCCTCACCGATTTCTCCCTGCATCAGGACAGCTGCGTTGGATGCAGGGCATTTACATTTACAACGTTTTGCCAGGACATTACCATGTAGGAGACGCTTGGGAATGCTGTGACTTGTAGTGTTATGGTGGTAGTTTAGTTTGGAGGTTTAAGTTTTCCATATTTTGCTCGGCTAGTCATCAAAAGCCAATAGAGCAGGTAGGCAAATATATGGGTTGTTTGTCCTGGCAAAGGACGAGTTTCCACTGAACGTCACGTCTCCTGGTTCTGAGATTTCTCCTGAAAATTTACGGGGTGCTCATCCTTCATGTTTTATGCCTCTTTCTCCTTTTTGATAGCGATAAAAGAGACGGTGTGTGTGTGGAGGGGATTCTTACATTAGCTATGAACATGGATAAAAATACATGTAGAGAAGGTTGTAAAACTCTACAGCAACACTTCTGTGCACTGGAGTTTCATAATGGGACGCTCTTTAAAGGATATTGTCTGGAACATTACCTTGTACTCAGTCATTGCTAGGTTTCACGTGGAAAATGGACATAAATCCACTCCTACTTTATATCAGTTGTTTTTTTTTTCGCATTTCTGACCATACGATTGTTGGCTTACAAAACCGAAGCAGAGGGTCAGATAAGAGGTGTGGCCAGTGACAGCCGATTGCAACTGCTCTGTTACTTGAAAATGAGTCACCCACAGAAAAGGTTTTAATTCCTATCTTGTATCTGGACTCACGCAGGTAAACACCTGTACGTGCACAGAAATGACAGAAATCTACCTGCCTGGCTCCAAATGCAGCTTGATGGCTTAGGACATTTGTATGGGTCCCTATGGGAAGAAAAACATGTCATACCAGTGGAAGGTCGAGGTCCCCAGAGCATCCCTGAGTGCAAGTGGCTTTCTCCGAACCTCAGCTTTTCCTTTACTAGTTCGTTGAGATGTGAGGATTGTCCAGCTGTCTGGTCTCCGCAGCCTGTAATTATTTCCTCTTAATTGGAAGTGTGCAACTTTGCATTCATTGACAGGATGACAGAAACCAACCAACTGGCCTGATGTGCATTCTGAAATGGTTCCGATAAGTAATTTCCAAATGAATTACTAATGATGCACATGAGTTCAAAGAAGTTTGTGCCTTTGACACGCTTTGGGGTGCTTTACTGCTCTGCTGGTCTAGTTACCAGCATCCAGAATCGCTGCGCTGGGTAACAAGTCTGGCAACCTTGCTTCCACCTCGCATTGTTCATGCCAAACTTCTGTTTACTACTGGACTCCCTTTGTCAGTGCTCTGGACCAGCCCGAGAAGAGGTTTTTAAGCTTTCAGTCCCTATCAGTCTTCATGGACCACACTACAGCCTTCAGATGAACTGGCTGAGCAAGCAGCTCTGCAGAAAAGGACCTGGGGGATGACGGGGGACAAGACGCTGAACAGGAGCCAGCAGTGTGCCCTTGGTGCTAAGAAGGCTACCGGCATCCTGGGCTGCATTGGTAGGTGTGTTGGCTGCCAATTGAAGAAAGTAATTATTCCTCTCAATTCTGCACTGGGGAGGCCACATCTGGAGTCCTGTGTCCAGTTTTGGGCCCCCCACTGCAGAAAGGATGTGCACAAGCTGGAGAGAGTCCAGCCAAGAGCAATGAAATGGTTCAGGAGTTGGGGGACATGACTGGTGAGGAGAGGCTGAGGGAACTGGGCTGATTTTAGTCTGCAGAAGAGAAGATGGAGGGGGATTGAATAGCAGCCTTCACCTCCCTGCAGGGGGGCTGCAAAGAGGATGGAGCTGGGCTGTTCTCAGTGGGGGCAGATGCCAGGACAAGGAGCAATGGGCTCAAGCTGCAGCAAGGGCAGCTGAGGTTGGATATTAGGAAAAACTCTCACTAGGAGGGTGGTGAAGCACTGGAACGGGTTACCTAGACAGGTGGTGGCTCCATCCTTGGAGGTTTTTAAGGCCTGGCTCGACAAAGCCTTGGCTGGGATGATCTGGTTGGAGATGGTCCTGCTTTGAGTGGGGGGTTGGTCTGGATGACCTCCTGATGTCCCTTCTGACCCTCCTTTTCTGTGATTCTCCGACTGTTCTCACAGACTCACCCAGAAACGTGTGGTTAGAGATCAACCTTTACAAGCAATCTCACTCTCTATTGCATTATTTATCTGCACTGAAAATAGGAGTTGTGTTTGGGGCCTCAAATACTGGGGCATGAGAGCCCTCTGTAGTCATGGACTTTTAAAGGAAGACCACTGAAATATTACATGAGAATAATAGAGACCAAACTCCTGAGCTAGGTGATGGAGTGATCCATTTTAGTGTATTACCAAGCTAAGTCAAGGGCAGTAGACAAATTGTTTGGCTTTGTAAAAGGAACCATTTTCTTTTCATGTAAATAAAGCTTATAAAAAAAACGGGCAAAAGGCAGAGGGAAAAACAGGGACACCTCCACTCTGTGTAAAACTTGTCCTTACAGTTTTTAAAATAGACCAGAATTTACAATGCACCCTGGACTGGTACTGTAGTTTGGTTAAGATTTGGAACAGGTTAACAATAGTACATTTGTATTCCTCCTGGACTAGACTATGGAAGTCAATGGTTAAATTGTGTTTTCATTGTAAAATATAAATATTTTAGCTTGGTGGCATTATAAGCAAACCACTGTACATTTTAAGTAGTAATTATTTTGACACTTACTTCACTACTGTTTCAAAATGGCTGTTTGAAAATGTGACAGAGGTTTAAAATTAACTTGTGATGAAGTCTCACCCTTCCAGGCAGCAGTGGAGAACAGAGTAATGCAAGCCGCATATCAGCTCTGATGGGTGCGGACAGAGCAGAAGGACCAGTCATACTGTGCCCTCAGTGGTATACACAGGGCTACACCTTTTGAAGTGGATCTTGACAAGCATGCATTGAGGTTTTGGACAGCCCAAAAGCTGCCCTCCATTTCCTATGCAGTTGCTTTGGAAGATGGCAGAAGCATAGGGCATTTCACGTACTCTCTCCTCCTTGTTTTTGATGGCTAGAAAATAGTATTTAGAGGTTTGCTTTTGGGAATTGGCTTATAGGTAAAGTAGATATGCATTTGAACAGTGGTCCACAGAATCATAGACTATGAGGGCTGGAGAGGACCTCAGGAGGTCATCCAGTCCAGGGGAACAGCAAGTGTTAACTGACTTCTAAAAAGCCTGTTTCTCAATGTTTCCAGTCTGACAGGCAAGCAACGAAGAGACACACAGGCTGGGAACTGAAGACATGTACCACGCTGTTCCATAACATGAGATAAGATGGCACCAGGTGACAGTGCCCAAGTGCAGAGCCCTTGGGATTTCTGGTTTTGGGGGAACAGACCAAATGAGGAGAAAGCTCAAATTAGGATGTGTGCATGTGATGGTTTTGTGGAACAAAGGAATATGCTGACAGGACAGTATGACGACCACAGAGAGATGAATCAGCGGTGGCCAGAGATGAAGTGTCATCACAGAGGGGAAAAAGTACAAAAGAAAGGATTTCAGAGCAACAAAGGATCCCCAAGAGGGGAACACGAGGCCACCATGGACAGGGGCATACCACCAGCCCGTCTCATGCCCCGGTGGGGGGGTTGGGTCTCGGCCTCCGATCTCTAGCCTGATGACATCTGACATTCAAGAGTGCTTCAGGGTGAAGCTTGCCTGCTGGCCAGACATACCTTCCCTCTGATGACAGCTCTAGGAGTGGTAGATATAGAATTGTTTGCATTATTCTGATCTGCTATCACTGTGTGTCAATAAAATGTGCCTATTATCAAATGGAAAGGTTGTGGTCAGCCTGAGGGTTTGGGGGTCTACTCAGAACAAGGTATCGGGGTCATAAATCCAGTTCCAACAGTTTTCAGACTCGTACAGTCATTAAGCTCAATGCTTATGAAGTGTATGGTTAATGATTTTCAAAGGGGCTTGGGTACCTAAAACTCCTGTTTCCTCTGAAATTCCCAGCCCTGCTGGTGCCTTTCTTGGGGAAAATGTTTAACTGGGGACCTTGTTGTAAAGTAGGGAGCACTGATGTGAGGTCATGTGAGCTTGCACCCAGTTATGGCTGGAAGATGTTGCTAAGTAAGACCACCAGTGTAGAGGATAAAATGCCAGTAGAAAAAGAGATGGATGTAGAATTAAAGGGCTTTCTTTGTCCTTAGTGTTTTTAAAGATGCATCAATAAAAAATGACAATGTAGTATATACTGAACAGAGTAGGGGCATGCAGCATGATGTGCTCGGGTTAAACAACTTCATATTGAATTGTTTGGGGGAGAAAGGAGAAAGACAGATGAAAATACTACTCAGTTTATTTCCTTAGCTACAGCATGTCTCAGCTATTGTCTGCATTTCTATATTCTTTCAATTGCCAATTGAAAGCTGAAGTTTGAGGTCATTTTTTTTTAATGGAGGCAGTAACTAAGAAAATCATTGTCTCTTTATTTTTACTTTTCCACTTAAAACATTCTGCATGTGTTTAGAATGACGTTTGGTAGGAATTTGCTGAATACTAAATAAGTAGGTTGACACCGAATGGGGGAACAGTGTCAAATCCAGACCAGCTGAAAAGCTCTTTCAGGAGCTCTTGTAGCTCTTGGACCAGTTAAATGCAAATATTTAACTTGCATTAGCACTGAGAGGCAATGGATAAGCTTATGATTTTATCATGAAAACGTTTAATAAATTCACACGAGAGAGCTGTGTGTGTTGGGAGGGAGGGTTTGAAGGGAGCGACACTCAAGGAAAAGTAACCACGGCACGCATCTTTGATGCACGTCTACACTAGCAGAACATTGACCATCCCAAGTGCGTGTTGTGATGAAGCATTGCATCCTGGGACTTGTGGTGTGCAGATCCAATACCCCTACTCTTCTACATTTCCCATGGTCCTATATATTCTTTCATTGGACAGTGTCCAGTGGATCACAGTTGTCACAGGGTTTCCAGCATTACCATGACTAACTTGTAACTGTCATTATAGGATCATGGCAGGGGGCGTGGGGGGCCTTAGAGTGTGTGTGTGTGTGTGTGTGTGTGTGTGTGTGTACACACTCCAGGAAGAGCACAGACCAACTGCAGATGCTTCTTCACCCTGACGAAGGGTACTTGTACCCGAAAGCTTGCAAAGAACAATGTCCAACTGAGCTGGTCTAATAAAAGATATTGGGTTTACCCAAATAACCTTGTCTTTCTCTAACCTCGCTCTCTCTCGCTCTCTCTCTATCAATAGCTATAGATAGATAGATAGATAGATATCTATATCCATCTAGAGATATAGATATTGAGATATATCTATATCTCATTTTACTTAAAGTGGAGATAACCTTACCAAAATACAAGCTGTTGTTGCAAGGCGAAGACTTTTGCGTCCTTAATTATTTTTTAAAGCAAGCTTCCATCGTGCTTCCTTGTCGTGGTAAAGTGGCAGCGCGGGATATTGGAGGCTAAGGAATCCGCCCTGAATTGCAGCAGGGTTGACTCGTGATTGCCTGCCGATGTCAGCCAGTGTGTGAGGGTCAGATCAATATACTCATCATTATCTTGGGTGCATCTCCTCTCTCAATAGTGGTGCTGGAGCTAGGCTGTGCTTCCATTCAAAAATCTTGACTTCCAAGGGGGTACTTGGCCCAAGTAGATCTGAGGACTTTCTTCTTTATGTATATTTTTAAAAACAAACATAAACCTAAAAAATATAGTGTGTGCACCAGGGGGCAAGGGGGGAGAGATCTGGATTTGGACACCTTGACAGTACACAGATTTTATGAACAAGAAAAACTACTTGGTGTAAGAGAAGGTGAGAGATGGCTACCAAAAAATTGCTGTTTGGATACATCGCCAGGTGACAACATGCATTCTTAAATATCTCAGCATAACAACATTTTTTTAATAGTGCAGCTTGGTATCTCCATATTTGATGAACTTCATTGCAGAATCCGAATTTAAGATTTTCCAGGAAAAAAAGTGTCCTGCAAGTTTGAGACCTTTCTTTGCTATAAAATTGGTCCATTTGTTATGTTTGCCCTCTTTACACCACATTACTAATGTTTCCCACCTCTCCTACTCTCAAATACAGAAATACAATTTGAAGGATATTTACTGAAGAAAACTGGGGAGATGAACTAAACAATGTCATTTATGTGTGTGTTAAATTCAGCACATAGAAAAGTAAATACATTTCTCACAGATAGAATAGTAACCCTGTTAAATTAGGCCAAAATCTTTTTTTATGAAAACTCTCTCTCTTTCCCCTTCCCATGTTCCACTTCCCACGTAATTTTCCTCCTCACTACTGCTACTAGAAAAGACTACTATAATTAAGAAGAAACTTCTTTTTTACCTAATTATGTTTAGGTTTCGTTAATAATTGGCAGTGACCTTATCCCATAATAAGTTGAAATCCTCAGAGAGAAGCAGGCAGGCAGCGAGCAGGTTCTGGTGAGCTGGGAAACTTAGCGCGTGCTCTACTTGCCTATCATCATTTGCATGCGTGCCCGTGTCCGATAGAGGTTTCTACAAGTCCATTACGAGTCATTCTAGCAATTAGGTTTCCAGTCACCTGAAATCTCCCTCCTAACAGCTTGCCAAATGGTTACCTGCTCCAGTGCTCTCTGGCTCGTTCAGTATCTCGCCTTGCCACCGCAATCTCCTAAATTCCACCCAGGACACGTTTGACATGGCACATTGCTTTTAGCTGTGCAGTATGTAGTGAGCAGAGAAAAGACCACGTATTGCAGAAACACATGGAAAGGCACGGTACTTGTATACTGAACATCGCAAGCTTTTCTTGCAAGCACAGAAAACAAGATGCATAAATATTTGGCGTTGCTTGTAAAGACGGTTCCAATAATCCTTTCTGAAAATGGAGAAGACAATATAGAATAGCAAGAAGAGTGGTTATTATGCGGGGAAGGAAAGACGATCTGTATATTTGGTAAAAACAAAAAACAACAGCATCTGCTAAAGTTTTTAGGAATTCATTCTGCTATATTCATTCTTAATCGTGCCATACCCTTGTGTACAGGCCCGCGTGTGAAAATAAGGTATGTGAAATATGGATTTTGGCCAGTAGATGCCAACCTATTCTGGAAAGCATGATGTCTCAGCTTGTGTGAGCGCAGTACTGCGTGTGCACCCGACAGGTACCTTTGCATAATTCTCCATTGGTACCCGAGACCCCTGCATAGAATAATTTGGGTCGTGCTTAGTCTTCCTGGATTTTCAAACAACATGATCCAGCATATGAAGCGGTAGAGAAACAAGCATAAGGATACCCCGTGGTAGTCATATCTGGAGTGCGTGACATCTTCATGTTCTTTTAATCTGGTAGCTCGCTTATTATGAAATCCGTCTCAAGAAAAAAACCCATGAGTTTCCTCAGCTTGTGGAGAGACAACGATGCTCCACGTTGTTCTGCAAAATGCTCTCTAGTACTCCAGCTTACAGATAAAAATATAAAACAGCCTTGACGTGTCCTGCTGGAAATGGACCTGTGGAGAGCCAGATTCCTTCCCTGGCAGCGCTGTATCTGTTTACTGTAGTGAATGTATTGAGCTTGTTAAGCTGGATGTCTTTTCAGCGGAGATGAAAATTCTCATTTACGAAGTTGCCCTGAAGGACGGAGAGAGAAGGTATGATTTTGCATTCAGTGTGATGGCTGCATATAAGCAGAGACGAGCATCACGCAGCTCGTATTGAATATGAACAGAAAGAGGGACAGCGTGGCCAGCCTCTGACGGGGTGCAGGCGGTGGGGAGGAGCCCTCTTCCACCAGCTCATGGACGCTGCACCGTTCTGGCGGAGAATCTTGCCCTGTGGGGGGAGAGGGGATAGGGCCGGGGTCCCGCTTTCTGACCATGTGCAGCAGGTAGGAGGAGGGGGAAGCATGCTTCATCCTTTTTACCGTGGCTTATGTGCTGGGCCAGTACCTGTGGCCTGACAGCCACCAGTGGGAGTTCCCTTTTGGGATGCTACTCCATGCTTCCCATAGTGAACCACATAGTACCAGGGGTTTCTACTCTGCAAGGCGCCAGGCAGTCTTTGTTGGCAGCACCTGGCATGGCTAAGGCCCCCCAGGCATTGCGTAACTCATGCATTAGTCTACATGAGATTCAAAACCCTTGGAGGGAACCCCCCTGCCATTTGATGAAGGGTTTTCCATCCGACATGCAAAATTTAAACCTTTAATGGAGAAAACCGTATGTGGCTAGCAGCTCCATTCAAAAATGGACTCTTTAGATGCTGTTGAACTCTTCCTCATGCCTCATTTAACCTGGTCCTTCCCAAATTCACTCCCTGCTGTAGCGTTTCCACTTGTGCAGAGGTGTTTTGTTTGGGGTGGTCAGGGTGCAGGATGACTGTACCCTCTGTGAATCGAGCAGCCCACAAGGCCAGCCTTATTTCTTGCTATTCTGAAAATCTGCTTCCTTTTGTAACTTGAAGAATTTGGCAGCACACTATTACTGTACACTCCAGAGTGGGATTTGATTATTTTTCACAGCAAGTCTCAAAGCCACCATTAGACAGGAGAGACCCATAGGTACTACAGACCCCCTCCCCCCTCGTAATTCAGCTAGATGGAATAAAAAAGCACCAGGTCATCAGTTTTCTGCTTCCTGGGAGTTCCTGTTATTGAAGCATGGGATCCAGGCTTTATTTCCAAGGTCGTTAACCTTGCACTGGAACTGTTTATTATCTCTGACTACGGCAACAAATGCTGTCTCCTGTCCTGCTGGTGCATTGCTAGACTTTCCGATTCTCTGCCTCCCCGACTTCTGTGTTTTTAATCCACATCACTTAACAGTCCTTGCAGACCATTGAGCTTTTTTTGGCATTTGGGTTCAGTTATTGCTTTTCTGATCCTACTTTGAAAAGTGGGTATTTACCTTCATGCTGCAGGGATTAACAAACTTCCTTTGTCACCAACAGAAGCGCCTGGTTTCACTTACCACATCTGTCCTTTCCTACCCTGTTGCTTGCCCATCTGTTCGTTCCAGTTTTTTAGGTTGTAAGCCTTTTGGGGCAGGAACTGGCATATGTTGTTCAGTCAACGGCACTTGGGGGTTTCATGCTGATTGGGGCCTCTATGCGTCCCTTTTGGAGAGGTGCGAGTACTGGCATTTTTTCTGCCTTTGACCACTGTTGTGAGGCCATGTTGGGGAGGAACAGATTTAAAGTGATATTTTAAAATAAGATGAAGGTCATTTGGCATACAAGGAGAATGAAGGTGTTCACGGCATAGGATGTACAAGGTGAACAGGAGGCCACGGCCCCGTTTGGAAGTAGCATAAGGAACAGTTGACGGAGTAGAAGGAACTGGGCATGGAAGTGAAGGCAGGAGAGAGAACTGTCCAAGGCCTCAGGCATGAGGATCAGAAATGCATGAATGTAAAGAAGGTGAAAAGAGGAAGCAAAGCCACTTTAGGTATTTTGGGGGGTTGAGTGGGACCCTCAGAGTGGCCGGCGTGGACCGGTGGTGATGTCCTGCACATGGAAAAGTGGAGCAAAAGGACCTGACCTGGAGAGAGTCTAAAGAGGCCGGGGTCAACTGCTAATATCTTCTGCTTTGTACCATGGGCACAACTAAACTTATCCTTTCCTTTTACAGGTAGCCGTGACTTGACACGTTGGCATCTGCCACTTACGGCAATGGCCAATTTTCTTCCATTCTGGTATTGTAGGGCTTATGCTTGAATCTATTTAACCGAATAGAAGCCCATAGCTATGATAAATTAAGCCTTATTCATAGCTAGCTGGTGCTCCCTCCGGGTCAGGCAGTCGGCAGTCCATGATTCCATTTAAAACATGTAAAAAAAGCCATTTTGTTGTTAGGGATGTCTGCCGCATTTGTTTGTTTTGTTAATTAAGTAGTGAGGTTGCCGTGCCATCACCGAGGGCAGGGTGGCTTATTCTACACCCGCGCTGGGCAGGTCTCGCCTCCTGGTCAGAAATACTTGCTTCGGTAAAGAGCGCAGGCTGCACCTCTGATTAGACCGCCTAAAAACATCCTTGTGTATTTTAATCAGGATGATAAACCCACCCAATTAAAATCACCACTAACGATTTTGCTGATAGCTGCTAAAAAGAAATAGAGTTTACTAGTTGAAGGCCATAATAATAATTATTTTCCACGGAAAAGAGCCCAGCAGCACAACAAAAAAAGGGCATCTTAATATACTCAAGCTCTTAAGCTACTAGAACAGCTTGATTTATTTTTTATTTTTTTTTTTTTTAAACTTGGTCAAGTTCTGGATTTGTTATAACTGCAAGAGAGACATCTTTTGGGAGTCTGAATCTGCCATAAACCTAATGGAAAAAATGATGTTGGGCAGTAATGCTCGGATGGCAAAAAGAGCTATCCCAAGATCTGGACCCCAATCTCCAGCCTGCAGGGCCCAGTTCGGGAGTGCGGCACTCTTTGCTCCATCAGTAGATGAAGTGAAAGGATGAAAGTACTTTCCTAGGAGTTGCCTGTTCACTTGCTGCCTGTGCGTTTTAACCACCGTGCTGCTCCACCAAACGCAGGCACCGCCAGCAAATCCTCTAGCTGTCTTTGAAAAAGAACGATTGTTGCTCAGGCCTTTCAAAGGACGCTTGTTGGCACCTACCCTCAGGGGGGGATTTCAAGCTCTGAATCCTGAGCGGAGCCCGGTGACTCTCTTGGAGCCCTGCTCAAGCCCCTAAGCTCTGGAAAGGGTTGGGATATCAGATATGCTCTGCTGTTTAGCAGTTGCTAATCACGTCCCTATATAAATGCATTTGCAAGATGCAGGCGGAAGGTTTCTTTGGCCTTTGCGTTACGTGAAACTGCTTGACTTGGAAAGGACAGAGAAGGCAGCAAGGAGGTAGGATTTTCAAGCAAGGCGAGCAGTGGTCTTAGACTAGAAGTTGACAGAAGTAGGAGCCTCGAACCAGGAGTGAACCGAACGGTCTCCTGTTGCCTGATTTCCGCTGTGTTCAGGGAAATGGGACCTTACAAGCATTGTTTCTTGCTGGCCTGTTTAATATGCCAGCATCTGGCTCCATACGTCTAACTGGAACCACCTCCGAGACCGTGATTTTGACCTACCGCTTGGATCAGAGTCACGTTACTGTATTGTTTGGGATTGGTTTTAAGTATTACCACATTGTGGCCTTCCCTCTGGTGTTCATTGCTTCATCTTTTGCCCTGTAGCACCTTGGCTAACTCTGACTGGATAAATACTCCAGAAATCTCAGTCTTGATGGCACAAGCTGGAGCCTGCTAAGTCTGTGACTGAGAAAGGAAGTCTTTATTTGTCCCGACAAGAAGTGAGGATAAGTGGAAGTGGCTTCCTTTATTTGCTCGAGGCATACTGCAGATTGCTTTTCTGTTGGATCTGTTTTCATCAGCCATCAAAGACGGGACTGAAAACAAACAGTTAATTTTTTGTGTATTTAATTCTGACTTTATTTCTTCCATGGCACACTGTCTGCTTTTTCTGATCTGAGTTACTTTATTCTATTAGTCCTTGTGTGTATTAATATAAACTGTGAACGAGGGCTTGGCCTGTTACTACTTAAGCTTTTGTACAACCATATATTGTACAAAAATAGTAAAATAAATCAAAAGATTTTATGATAACAGAGAGGGAGACTGACAGAACCCAGATATGACTTTGTATCCTGGCTGAAGCAATGAAGCTAAGTGGTTAATAATGAAAAGTTAACAAAAATAACAAATGCATTTGGAACCATGCTTTTTTTTCCTTTTTTCTTTTTTCTTTCTTTCTTTTCTTTTCTTTTTTTTTTTCATAAAGAATTCGGCGTTTATGGAAAATCTGATCAGGAAAAGCTGAGAACATGGAAGTCCTCTATTTAAAAAGAGATGCCAACAGAGGGGAAGGAAGTGAAGGAGCCTTGGCGGGCTCCAAGGGCTTTGCTCATTGCTCGTCCGGTTGTGTCATGATCCCACTCGGAGGATCTCTCTCTGAAAATAATGCAGCGCAATTCCCTAATCGTCTGCATCGTCTCTTACAGGCCCCGACCATCAACGTGGATCATGTCGTTCCGGTTTGGACAGCACCTCATCAAGCCCTCCGTTGTGTTTCTGAAGACCGAATTGTCCTTCGCTCTCGTAAACAGGAAGCCAGTGGTCCCGGGCCGTATCCTTTGATAAAAGCTGCCGAGACGGATGCGTTACGGTCTCCCGACGTCCTCTCAAAGAGCAGGGGAAGCTCAGCTGACTCGGAAGACCAGGTAAGATGTTACTCAGATTTATTCTGAAATCAGGCGGTGGAACGTAATATGCTTGATCAGTGTTGCAGAACTTCTGAAAACGGTTGCCTAGCAACCGTGACCTTCGAGGTGAATTTTCTACTGACCTTTTCACTACAGAAGATGTATAAATAAACAGGTGTTTCTAAAAGGATTTTAAAGTGATTCTGAGATGGTACTGTTTAAA
The DNA here is from genome assembly GCF_000455745.1 of Alligator sinensis. NCBI lineage: Eukaryota > Metazoa > Chordata > Crocodylia > Alligatoridae > Alligator > Alligator sinensis. Next base: position 2,486,151 of record NW_005841934.1, read on the forward strand.
TTCCACATTATGCTGAATAACACATCCTATTTCCCGTGGTTAATACCGTCACTTATTTTTAGAGGCAAGGAAACGCTTTACAGAGCATTTTCGACGTGTTTTCCTGGAGTTTAAATGTACAATATTTGTCAAATGGTGGTAAAGTCTGTTCGGGTGACTATTTAAAAGATGCATTGTTTTCCACGCAACATGTCTTGCTTCTGTGCATTTTGGATAGGAAGGAATTAAGTAGACTACCTACATAAGCATGCACACTTGCTAAGAAAAATTAGATCCAGGGCTCAATGCAAGACCCATCTATCCATGGAGATGCACTGGGAATTGTAGTGTTGCATGGGAGACTTCCCGCATTGCTTCCATGCAGGGTTTAGGAGGCAGGTGCTCAGCGCTTTGTGGGTGCACCGTTTTGTGCGCAACTTGGCTTAATCTATTGTAAATTAAGAGTAGGGTTTCCAAAAGTGCTTGGCACTTGTCCATGCCCTTTCCACAGGGTTATGGGAACAGAGCTAGGCCGTGGCTGGAGGTTTTTGCAAACCCATCTGAATGTTGATAATGGGCAGTGAATACACGCACCGTTATTTATTTAATTTTTTAAATGTCAAAGTGTTCCCAATGTGCTTTGAGGATTTGCTAGCCTGTGTGCTTTAGTATTGGAGAGTGAATTCCTCTCCAGCCTTCCTCCCCCACCCCACCGAGTAAAATTCCCCTTTAAATAAAATAATCTTCCTCATCTGCCTGTTTTGAGTGCTGGATATTCATTAAGGTTTTATGGCAAAATATAAAAGCTATAAGAGTTTATAAAAACTGCACAAATATACTGCCCATAGTATAACAGCATTAAAAAGTATTAAGTGAGAAGTTCTTGTTATTTTTAATACTCAGCAGTCCCACGTAAAGTAACATATGTGCTCTCTCCGATTCAAATGAAAATGTTGGTTCAGCCACTTGGTGAAACGTGGATCCAGCCCATACCTAGATACACAGGATGGTATATGGATTGTCCCGGGTGATTGTAATTAAGATTTATAGTTACTGTATGTTGAAGTATTAAAACCATGGTTGATGACTTTGTCAATTAACCAGTAAATTGAACTATTACCTTTGATTGTTAAATAAAAAAGATGAAAAATATTTATTTTAAAGTTTTCTGGGGAATCTAGAAGTAAAGGTTTAAGAAGCCTATAAAACTTAATTATTACAAGCTTCTTTCCTTCTTAAATAATTAAAGATCTATAAACTTCAGTTGTATAGTTACTGCTTTCTGTTTGGCAGATACATGTACTTGCTCAGGTTTAGCTTAGTTGCCCCATAATGAGTTTTGCAGCACATTTTATAGTGGCACATTGTTTTAATGACTCATGTGGTGTAATATATAATATAGTCTTTGTTTTCTGTTGAACAAATGTTCAGGTAATAAAAACAAAAACTCAGCCCTTTCTCACTCTCATTATAATAATAAAAAAACCCAGGAAAAGTTCATGATGCTAAGGATAGAATACAGTATGTAAAGTAGAGCAATTTGCAGTTTTAAGTCCATAAAATGCCTGTATAATGCAGCATTCATCTCAAGACCTGGCAGTAACAAGTGTATTTTCTTTGCTTTATTTCAATAATTTTATCTGCCTTGTCTTTGGCACACTTATGACATTCCTTTTCATTTTTGTTTTTTCAGGAGAAAATAAAATATTAATGCATGTGAATTAGAGAGACAAAGGAAATCAGTTTGAAAGCCAGCTCACTCCAGGTGGTGGCTTTAATTAACTTGTAAGGTTGAAATTCCATCTTTAAAAGGAACATAGGATGGGAGTCTTGAATTTGCTGTAATTGTTCTTAAAATACAGTGCGCTCTGAGAAGTGTTTCTGTGAAAATGGAGTTCAGTATTTGCATCTCAGTCACTCCACATGGTATTTGCTCAGTTCATAAATAAAAAGATGTCCCAGTCCCCACTGATATCACTAAAAAACAAGCTATGGTCTACCTTGGGTTGATTGAGGTGCTGGCCTCTCTCTCCCGGGAGAAGTATGCCTCCTTGGTTTCCCCAGCATTCATGAGGCTTCAGCAACTCGAGGGCTTGAATGTATTTGTCTTATAATTCCCTTGGACGAGGAGTGACTACTTTGTAGGTTCTTCCCAACGCTGGGGTATTGGGCCAGGAAAACTGGGTCTAAAGCAATGACGTCCTGCTGCCCAAACTGACACAGGTAACCAACTTTTAAGCCTTTTTGTGGGTGAGGCAATAAAGGGCCACGGCGCCCTCACTTTGTTAGCAGCTTGCACGCCATTCTCGTGCTAGAGCACATTAAAGGGTGCCATGTATTTTCCACAAACCATGCAACTCGGTCTCTGGCCCTTGCTGAACTGGGTAGGGCCAATGCTGCACCCATTCCCCAGCTTCTTTGGCACCTCAACCTTCCCAAACACCAAGGGAATACATATGCGTCTTACCCATGCGCAGGGTTGCAAGAAGAAGCCAGGGCTTCCTGCGTACTCTGCCTTCTCAACTAGGCACCTTCCTCATCTCTTGTGAACATCCCCTAGTTCTTTATTGTTGGTGTGAATGGGTCTTAATACTGCCTGCTGGCACCTGTGCATCAGTATGAAGAGGGATCGTGTACTTTCCAAGAGCTCAGTAAGACAGAAGAGATTTGCACAGCCCCCCAGGTGAAATGTTAAGCTGTTGGGATGCTCTTTGGAGATCCAGTTTCTAGGGTCTCAGAGGATGGCATATGCCTAAGTCCAATGGCAAACACAGGCCATGGCAGAGACCCAGGAGCAAGTCTGCAAACCTGCATAGGTCATCAGCCCTGTTCTTTAATTGAAATGAGTACCATCATAACATTAACCTGTGGCAAAGAGGGGAGAAAGGTAAAAGGAAGGCTTTGCTGCTCTGGAGATATGCTTAATGGGTCTCAGTTTAAATCATCTTTTGTAATCCACAGCGTTTAGAGGATGCGTGGGAAGTGAACTGCAAGAACAGCGTTGGGATGTTTTGACGGTCAGGGAAATAAATGTACGCGCAGCATTTAAAGTGTGCAACACTTCATAAGAAGCAAGCCTGTTTTTTATTTATTCTCAGTTTATTTAATTCAGATTCTCACTGATACCGTAGTTTAGAAGCTCACAATTCTTTTGTTAATTAAATCCACTTGCTCATTAGCAGTAGGCGTTTTCTGTTGCACAGTTTTACTGATACAAATATTCTGAAGGGGTACTACCACTTCCTTTGATGTTTTACCATCCATGTAACAGAGTTTGCTCACATCTTCAGTAAATTTAAATCAACTTTTTTGTTGTTGTTCCTGTGCCTTCTCATTTCATTGTACTGTGCTCTTTGCTTTCATCTTGTGTTAAGCATGAAAAATGAATTTGAACATTAGTGGAATCCATTTGGGGACTAGGACTTTTATTGTAAATAAAATTATTCATTTGTTATGTCCTATTGTTTTCAGCAGACAAAGTATTGATCTTTGGATATCTGTTCGGGATGCCATAAGGAGTGTTAGCATAAGAGGAACACAGCAACATTTGTAAATTGATTGAATGCAATATGTAATGACAGAGACAAACATCAGTTCTATGGCAATACTATATTACACAAAGCATTTTTCAGCAGTTTATTGAATTGGTTATTAAAAGGAGCAGGCTTTCCAACGTGGAACAATATGCTCAGTGCTATCAGTGTGAAGCAATTCATTGAGGACACACTGACCTTTACACCAAAAAAAAAGTGTGCATCTATGTGCATGTGTGTGTGCACATATAAAATTAGAGCAGATCTTTTATAGGACTTTTCAGCTGATGTTTGTTGTAAAGAAAAGTTTTCGGCATCCAAAGATATGCTGCAATTTGACTGCTCCAAATGTATGCAGCTGATCTGGACTCTACAGGTCTTTTCCCCAGAATTTCAGCAAATGCTATGCCTGGTTGTTGGAAACTGTGCAATGCACGTCCGACGCATCTGGTGTTTCCCGGTCAATTCATTTCCACCTGGAGTTAATGGTCCAGTTGTTCATTGCTCCGGACAGGTCGTGGGCAGAGAGCGATTGTAACTGAAGAAAGAAAAAGTAAGTTGAAGCAGATGTCCCCACGGCTGTGGAGGCAGGCTGCTCTGGGATCACATCTGGAGATCGTCAGCACCTCCTGGGCATTGCGGTGCATACTGGGCTGCAGCAAATTGTCACTTTTGAAGGTTCATATCGTTCAATGCGGTTCATATTATTCACCTGAAAGATCATGATGCTAAGGATAGAATATAGTATGTAAAAAACCCCTGCAAATTGCTTTACTTTACATGCTGTATTCTGTGTTTAGCATCATGATCTTTCAGTGTGGTTCATATCATTGAATTGTCATTGTGCAGTGGGCATTTCTGCTGTCTGGAGGCTGACGTGGTTCTCACGTGTCTCTCCGTGTTTCAGCCGAAGTAGGATTTCACCTCGACTCTGCAGGGACCTTCTGTTCCAAGCCCAGCAGCGTGGACTTAGTATGGGGCTACGATTTGATTTTAGTACAGAGATTCATCATCTGAATGATGCTGCCACTGCTGTACTGGGCATTTTGGTGGAACTAATCAATGCCGGGCACATCTCCAGGGGGATAAAGGGTCAGGTCACATAAACCCCAGATGCTTGAACGCTTACACAAGCCAGCAGAATATGCAAACTTAACTGGTTTGCAAGATAGGATGACAAACCACTCCTGAGAGAAGATACGTTCATGGGATTTCTGGTTCTGCTTCTGAGTGAATAAGAAGCGGTAGACGAAAAGCCTCCGTCACGTTACTGCAGGTCCCCCTCTTCTGATCAGAAAAAGAGAGGTAGCGACATAGGCAAAGCTCAAAAAATCAGAAGAAAAGTCATCCAAACTCTTCCAGGCTGGCAAAGAGATTCTGCCTGGATATGGCTGTATTTTTGGATGGAGCTATAGACAGCTTTAAGAGATCTAGAACAGATCTAGAACAATTCAGGCATCTCTGAAGTTCATGACTAAATAGCCTTTTTAGTAGTGCTGGTTGGAAATTTGGACTTTCCATTTAATTGACACTCAAGGGAAAAATTGACACTCAAGGGGAAAAATTCAGAAAAACCCTGAGATTGTGATTTTTTTCCGCCACAAAAAATATAGATGTAAGACCATGGAAATATTTGGTTTGAGTAAAGTTGAATTGATTTGTTTTAATGTCGGTGCTTTGTTTTCATAAAACCTTGTAATTTCAATAAGGTGAAATAATTCATTTTGACTCTTTACCTTTATTTCAACCTCCAGAAATGGAAATACAAAATATATAATGTTAAATTAATATTTCATATGATATGTATTTTAATCAGAAGAAGCCAGCAAACCCAGAAATGCACTCAGTTAGACAATAGTGACACAATCCATTAAATGTGTAGGTTTTGAAAAAAATTGCTTTTTGCTGAAAAAGTGTTCTGTAAAAAAAATATTTTTGGTCAGGCAGATTATTAATATGGAATAGCTTTAAATTCATTAGCTCCTAACTGGTACAAGCCTGTGCTCAAATTTAAATAAAAATGCCATTGAGCTTGGTATATCACTCTTGTAATGATAAGTAGGATTACAACCCAAGTTTTGGTGAAAAATAAGGAAGTTTTGATTTTCTTCTATTTTTTCCAAAAGTCACAATGCTGCTTTTTGGATTGGTTAGCTTATGCCTGGCACATAGGCATCCGAATTACAAAAAAAAAAAAAAAAAAAAAGCAAACAAAAAAACCCACAGAAACAAAATGGGGTCATGTCTGGATTCCTTTGAAATATTTATGACAAAGTTTGAACTTGTCTAATATAAATTTAGTCTAAATAAAATTAGCTTAAGTATTTGCTGTAAAACTGTGAGCTGTAGAAAATCAAATGCAATTATTTTGGAGAGTATGCATATTTAGACTTACATAATGCTATAAAGTAGACCGGACTTCTGGTTGTGTGTGTACGCGTTCTGCCACTGAACGTGTAATCTAATACATTAGAAATCAACCCCAACCAGAAAGCTGTGAATGCAGCAACTTTGAATGCATGTTTGAGACTTCTGCATTGTTCTTGTCCCTTTTCCCCACAGTTTAAAGTGTAAGCTTAAGACACCAGGGGGATGCAGACATACGAGAAAAGACGAGGAAACAACGGGACCAGGCTGGCTAGCCTGATGGATGGTGGTCCCAGGGTGCTCGTAGCTTAACCGCTGTCATGTTTTTTGTAGCCATCTCAGAACAAAGGACCAGGAAAGGTGGGCTTGAAGGAGGCTTAGCATGTAGCTTTGCAGATCCTCTTATGCAAATAAAGTTGGGCAAACCGGTCTCTTGCTTTCCTGTTAGATGGGATGACATATTATGTCAGCTTCTCCATAAGAGCTTAATTTTTAAAATACTTTCTTAGAGGATTGTATAGAGAAACCTGTTAATTCTATTTCCCCAAATGTGCTGTAATAACTTGCTGACCCGTGAATTTGTCACTGCTCTTTGAAGGCACGATGCAAACGAGTCAAAATAAGCTTTTGAAAAACAACTGCATGTTGTGCTTGGGCACCCCTGTAGAGTGACTACAGATATTGCAGAGAGACATGGCCATGCTGCGCCCTGCTTGATCAGGAAAACAGACCCCTGAAGACATGTCTCATTTTAGAAGCAAAGATTTTATTAAAAAGGGGTCATTCCTGTTTTATTTCAACAAATACTCTTAAAATCTGTTTCCTTTTTAAATAATTTTCAAGCAGTAGATTACTTCAGACTGTACCTGGATAATGAAACAGAACTGCTTGGATACGCTGTCCTCAGTGTCTTTGATATCTTACTTTCAAGAGGGCTATATAAAGCGAGAGGATTCTTGTAATGCATTTTAAATATTTAAATAGCCCACATAATTTTTGTGTATTGCCTCTGAATATAAAGCAAGGTCATGCTACATATATGCATGTAATTATCTTTAAATAATATAATAGGAAGAATTATTGCACTTCTTAGCACTGTTTTGGGAAGCCCTTGCTTCCATCGGTGAGTGGTTACTTACACTGTTGACTTTGCTCTGGCCCATAACATTAAAACTCCAGTTTTCTTGATTTTCTGTTGGCTTTTTGGGGGGGGAGGGAAGAGGGCCTCCTCTTGGAATCAGAGTTGCAGAATTAATCTGGGTTAATTTATATGGTCAGGGGAGAAGCAGTATGACCAGCTGCCTCGGGATGTAGTCCTGCATGCTGGCCTCGTTTGCCCCCATTGACGTCAGTGCCGTTAGCGGAATTAGCACGGTTATCCCACTACCTGCCCTTTCTGACCCCTCTTTTAGCCTCTGAGTTCTTGTTGACCAAGGACTTTCTGCTCGTGTTGGTGTAAACCAGTGGTGTCAAACTCGCCTTGTGCCCCAGGTTGGATCCAGACTGCAGGGCTCCTTGTGGGCTGGATCCGGCTCGGGACACGAGGAAGCTGGAATATTCTACCGTGGTACTCGGCAGGGGCTGGCAGCCAAGGAGCTGGGGCTGGGGCAGCACGGACGGGCGAAGTGGTTGGAGGGCAACCAGGACTGTGTCAGCTCTTGCTCGCTCTCCTGCCACCCATTGCCACGTCCACCGGGGCCAGAGGGCATCGTGTTTTACAGCAGGCTGGACGGAGCGGCTGTGTGGGCCACGTGTTGGACACCCCGATGGAAACCATAATACGCTGGGGTTGCCAACCATCCCAGAATTGGCATCGATCTCCCAGTGACTATTGAAAGCAATCTGGGAGATGGATATTGTGAACAGGTTGAACAGGACAATTAATGACATTACATCATGTTGGGAGAAAAAAAAATCTCCCAAAATAGCTTCAGTCAGAGTTGGCAACCCTAACATGCGCAGACAGTGAGCACGCGCTGCGTTCCTACAATAGCCGGCCCAGGAGCCAGGTCACACAGAGTGCTCCTAAAATACCACAGCTTCGTGACTACCCCATAGGGTCATCCCGAGTGCTTCTGAAAATCCTAAGATAATTGTACAGGATCAAAAAATAGACTTCCCAAGCCGTTCAGATTGCAGGGGGAGTAAGGCATAGGTGCGGAGCAATTCAAATTGTATTAGGTACGTTCAGATGTAAAGCGGCCTCTGGGAATCGGAATAAATGGGAGATAAATCAGCTACAGACCAAGGTTTTTGGTGTTCTGTATAAGTTACAATTTTGTTTGTACGTTCCACAATTTCTCATGAGACTGAAAATCTGTATATGAAACTGAGAAGAGGCTTAATTCTGAACTGCCCAAGGAGCAATGGCTCAGTGCGATGCATGCCAAATTCAAGTGATGATAAGGAAGGTAATTAATTATTTCAAGGCTGGAGCAATTTTGTTTGCAGCATAGAAGCAGAATGATGATGTCTGCCTCTCAGCAAAGAAAACTGCATTTGAAGAGGCTCTTTGTCCAAAGGGGGCATTTCATAAGGACTTGTCTGCACTAATTATTTTCACCAATATAATTATCCTGATGTGACTGCGTTGGTGAAAACCCTATTCTACATGCAGTGGATTTGTGTTTATAAAAAATGTGCTTGCGCTGGCTTGAAAATACTATTGTTAAGGTACTGCTTGCATTGCTGAAGGTAACCTTCAATTGACAGCTTCAGAGCCCTTCAAGGCTCGCACCTGGGAAGAGGGGAGGCGCTTCCTCCCTTGGGAGTAGAGAAATGGGCCCAAAAAGGGACACTGAGCACGTTGCTTTACTTCCTGCTCTCTGCAACCGGCAGGTGTCATGACCTGGTGTGACACATTGGTAAGGCCTGTGCAATTGATAATAACTGTAACAATAACAGCAATGCAAGAAATAATAATAACTGTAATAACAACAACAATAATAATACATGCTTGGTCCTTTAAAACTAAGTTCTTGCCTGCATTAGCCAAATCTGATGGCTGCCAGCTAAAAACAACTTTGAATAATCCCTTTTGGTTTTCTTGTTCTTTCTGCTGCGTTTGGGACTTGTAAAAGGTTTAAAAACTGCTTTACCTGTGATCCTTTCATCTGCATTGAATTTCAAGGGAGCTCTCTCTCCATCTGCCTCTGAGAGTATATGGCTGAAGGATGTTCCTCTATAGGCAGAACTTTTAGTCCTCATTAGCTTATGGAAAAGTAGGAGAGAGTTCAATTCACAAATCCTTTTTAAGACCAAAGCAAGCAGCGATCCTCATCACTGGAGTATCTGTTCAGTGTTTCAGTAAGTACTGTCTGGAGCCCCTACTCTAATGAAACAGGAATGTGTAATACCTGAATATACACATTTTGCTGGAGGGGTTAGTTATGTGTCGATTCCATTTCAGGGAGTCTACCTTTGGCTTCCTCCTGTTATACCTTCTGTTGCTTTATCATCCAACTTAGTCCCAGCTAAACCGTGCAAGTGGCAAGCCTGTTAGAAGCACGATACAATTGTGCGATTTACACGTAAGGTTAGCATGATTGTACATGATGCATGCACTAGTATGGTTTACAGAACCTCCCCTTTCAGCACATTTATCCTCCTTGATCTTGCACAGAGGAGCGTTCATCAGGATACACCCCTTGCTATTGTGTATGGGACCCTTGGATTCAAGTAACGAAATCGGAGTTGGATTTTAAGCAAAGACCCATGCCTTAATGATGTGGAAAGATCCCCAAGAAGAAAGAATGAGCCTGTTAATGTTTTAGCATAGTGAGAAGCTAAGCTTAAATACTCAGTGAGGAAAATTGCTTATTTAAGAGAAAAAAAACAGACAAATTTTCTAAGATAACGAGGAAAACATATTCATGGAGATATCCAAAGTTTCAGGGGAAGCACGAGTGAATGTAGGAGATACCAGAGAATGTGGGATTGGTTATAAAAGGGAAAATGGGGGGGGTGGGGTGTTATTTTTTTGAATTAATAAATGAATGGCATTCATGTCTTCCAAAAAAAAAAAAAGGAAGAGATCCTGTTCATAAATCATAAAATAGTTTTACCCCAGCAATTATTTTCTGTTCTAGTAGACAACAAGTTTGTAATTGGGCTGGTCACTGAACAAAACCTGTAGTTTTTACACTTAGCCAAATAAAACCAAGCACAGCAGTCAGAAATTGGGAATAGATAGGAGCTATGAAGAGGGTGTGTTGCTACCCACGCAATCCCACCATCACAGAAAACTCCTTCGTCCCAGCACCCATAATAGAGGTTACTGCTCATTACTCATGAGCACTAATTACCCAAGTGGTATGAAAGAAAGGATTAGTGGGGGGATTTTTCATATAATTGGGTTAGTGGTCTTTGCTTACATGTTGGGGGTTATGCTTTTTTTAGGGTCTGAAATGTAATTCCTGACTAATGAAGAGGATGACAATCCCATTGCATTTTGTGCAAGTCTAGGTGCTTTTGTCCTCAACACAGTCATCAAAATATGATATGCAGCATATACATAGTTAACGGAGTCCAGGCAAGATATTGCAAGGTTTGCACTTATGGCAGAATATAATTAAAAGAGATGATTGGGATACATGGTTATTCATAATAAATGTCACACAATTACCATAAGTAATGCAACACACATTTAAAATTTCCATTTGTAATGAAAATAGATTTGCTGGAAAGTCACTTGGAAATTTCATTTATTCCAGATTGTTACTAGCATATCCGAATGTTTTGTGTTATTCAACATACTGTACCACACAATGCTCTCCTCAAATGCATTTTGAGAGGACTATAACATAACTTTCCTCTTTCAACTCTTAAAAGGGAATGTATTGATATGAGGCTCACTTGTCTTCAGTTCTGTGCTCTGAATCTAGAGCTAGTTCTGCACAAAAGCTTTAATGCATGACATTTTTTAGTCAAGAGCCTCAAATAAATGGTGGAATTTGACTTGCTGTAATTGTGTCTAAAGTGGGCATTTGATGATGTCACTAATGTCATCTTTTAATTTTACTCTTTATGTCAGAAGGCTGACATATTCCCAAATATATGGAAGGGATTGACTAGCGTGCTGTGACCTTTATTCTCATTGTCCTTTGAAGGGCCAGTAAGAGTATTATTTGTAATGGCAGCTCATACTGCAGACTTTTACATGGTATTACAACTGGGTCCAACCTATACTGGTAACGTATAGACACTAATCTTTTGAGAATAGGTACAGCAGTCGAGTCCTGTTGGGTTTAAAGTTCACCATGCGTTGACACAGTCTAATCAGTGTTACTGGTTCTGGGTCTATATAGCAATTAGACCATAACTCCGTATCCTTTCTTGCATACGCAGTCAAGCTCCGTGAGACCCCCAAATGAATGCTTTGCACTTGCTTTTGCAAAACCTTTTAGAGGTCTTTCTAGCCTCCATTCTGACTCCTTTGTTTTGAAAATCTGTCTTTCCCTGGGGTTGGACCAGTATCTGAGAGATCAACAGAGGTGATGGTTTCCAATTGCTTTGTGGTAGCGTCTCAGTTTCAACTGGGAGTCCGGCACCTTTCCTGGGCAGGCTTTCTGAGTGGTCAAGATTAGACACGAGTTCAGAACAGACTATATAATGGCAGTCCTAAGACCAAATACAGGTTGCATTAGAAAGTAGAATGCACAGTGGAGCATTTGATATCCACGCTGTCACCTAGAAGGTGACTCATTGGGCGCAGACTATCTACTAGCTGTTTGCTTCAGAACTTCAAACTTCTTGAGGCCTCATGTTCAGTGAAATTTTGGATCACAACATTTGACACTCGGCAGCTCTTCAGTCATGAACCCAAGAGAGGTGCTTATGCCCCAGCAAATAAGGTGAAAATTTTCCCATAATCAGTCCTAGAGGCATCATCAGACTATGTTCTGAGTAATGGCCTGAAAATGTTTGAGAGACTGTCTCTGAGAGCAGTTAACTTCCCCTTGATGCCTGATTTTTCTCTTTTTCTAACTCATCTTGAGATAGTTATGGTTATCAAGAAATCTTTTCATCTTAAAGATTTATTTTGAGATCAGCAGGTCTGTTGGGACTGAAAATTATCTTTATCTGCTAATGATGTGGATGGATCATGATAACCTCAGCACGGTTTGATGAAAATGGCAATTTGGATGTAATGAGTATTACATAAGATCTGTCAAGATAAAGTAAAGCAGGATATATTGTACTAAATTTTTATCCAGTAATTTTAGAGTACAGTCTGGCCTGTAGTGCTTGAAATAGTGAAAAGTTTGAAAATAATGCCATGCTTCTTTAATTTGTTTGCTAAAATTTGGTTGCATTCGGGAAATTTACTTCTGCAGAAATGGGATTTTGGAGTTTGAGATTTCTGTTCCCATAACTTCCAGGTGGAATTTGTTCAGCTGCAATTTAAGGGCCATTTCTTGTATCAGAGCATAGGCACCAATCCCAGCATGAATCTTGTCCTCTTTGAAATCATTGCGAGTTGGGCCAGGGTTTAACCTCTGCGGTCCACTTCTTAATAATAAATGATGGGTGCTCTTATTTGTCTTCTGGGCTAGGGACAGAAATTGCACATAAACCGGTTTAAGTGATCAGAAACTGGTTGAAACCTGTAACAGCACAGAAGATCAGTGCACATAAACCAGTTTCAAAATGGCTCAAACTGGTTTTAAGATAAACCTGGCTGAATGTAGTATCAGACTTAACTGATCTAGGTCAAACTGGTTTATGAAACTTGCGTTCCAGCCCCTTCCTGGTTTAAGTTAAATCAGAGTCCCCCAGCATCCCAGCATGCTTTTCAGTCCTGGGCTGTGCTGTCTGCTCCAGAGAGCAGGGCTAGCCCCGGCCCTCTGTTCCCTAGCTGGAGCAGTGAGGGATGGCTCACTGCCCCCCACCCCCAGGCAAACCCCAGATGGGGCCTGGGGCCAGGGAGGGGGTTAAACTCACCTTTCCTTGAGTACAGAGGTGCTCTGCCCAGCTAAAACTTAGTGCGACTGTGAACTACAAATCCCAGAGGCACTTGGAAGCAGGAAGAGGAAGTGACAAACAACCCTGAGTGTCCTGCTGCTGTGATTGTGGACTGCAAATCCCAGAGACCTTAGGGGCAGCAGAAAGAGTAAGCAAACACACAGCCCAGGCTGCATTTATAGTTCTTCAGTTTATAGTTTTTCAGAGAAAGAACTTTTGTTCTTCAAGCTTATATGAATTCAGTGCCACTACCTGCGCGCCCCCCCCCCCCCCCCCCCCCCCACACG
>NW_005841934.1:2499387-2520303 GCF_000455745.1 Alligator sinensis
ATGCCCTCTCGGCTCCAGCAAGGGGGGCGAAGGTCTTGGAGGACTCTCTTGGCAGTGGCTGGAAGGTGTGCTCTAGCCCCCCTCAGCTTCTGGACTGAGCCACTGCAGGCATGTGGCGGCATTCCCTGAATCAAAAGTGAATGTGTGTTCATTTGCTGATTGGTTCAATCTCTGCAGTTTAGATTAACCTGCAAAGACTGAATCAATTCAGCCTCAGGGTTTTTGACTGTCTGTACTCGGTCCTGGTTTCTGAGCCTTAGAATGGTACTTGGATCATGGGTTACAAACCTAGAAGCTTGCTGCTCTTTTTTCATTTTTCCTTTTTTTTCAGTCAAGAGCTTTATTTTGTCTCTTGATTCCAGAAACTTGAGCCTTCTTAAGAAACATGAAATATTGAGAAGCTTGGGAAGAAGTCACAAGAGTTGGCTCTGTGGTGTTGTGCATGATGTTTCATACTGTGAGCAGACCCCCACCCCATTTCCAGGCTGGACCTGTTAGCTACACTTGATTCTGGTTGGTTAGTGTGTTCCTGGGGAGAAGATTTCTGAGAGCAAAAGGCAGCAGAAGTGCCCATGGCTAGTAGCTGTAATTAAATCAATTTAGACTTGAGATGAAGTGCAGTTTTTTAAATAGTGAAGGTAATTCCACAGGAACGGATCCAGGATTTTACGAAGTGGGTGCAGTTACGGTGACCGGTGCTGCCAGAATGGCTGCACCCCTTGCTCCCAGTCCTTAAAATTAGGAGTGCATGTTGTCTTGCGGTGACATCGTTTAACTTTGAAAATAACAATGGTGAAGTACAAACCAAGTGGTCTTATCGACCAACCCTTTTGTATTCCTGCCACGAGCTTGAAAGGGACATAATGTCACTCCATTGCTAACTGTCTATCAACAGTTAATTTAAAATTTGTTAGATGCCACTTACCTCAGGTATTATTGATTTGTATTTCTTTAAGTCTAAACACTTACATACCGTCTGTGCATCGCATACAATATATAGCCAAATGGAATTGCTTTCATGTACTCCTGAAAAGGTCAATGTGGGAATAATATTTTCTTGCATGTTCATGGATATCGTATAGGACACGGTTGCAGTGAGTTCCTTACCTGTCACTTGTGTAGGCAGTGAACACTACCTTTTTCCAGCCATTTTTCCAAAGCTTTTCCAAGAAAACCAGCCCCAGCATATCTCAGAGTTTTATTGAAATTGTTTTGGCAGAAAAGCCTCCTACGACACTCGCAAAATGAAATTACATGTTTCCTTCCCCAAAATTTATTTAGCTCCAGGTAGTGCAAATAAAAGACAAAATGAAACCAAACTTTTTAATATAGTTCACTTTACAGAGCTGTATCATGGTGCAAGGAAATTACTTCAGGTCTGAAAACTTCATAAGTGTTTTGAAATAAGATCAATATTTTTTTTCAAATGACTTTCTTTAAAAAATTTGGAAGGAGATGTTTTAATAACTGGGCTTGCACATTCACATTTACAGCATTATAGAGAAATGTGCATATTGCCAGCTGCTTTTTTTCTGTAGTTTTGCTGCAAACACTTCAAATCCTCACACAAAAATGGAATTATTAACCTTGCTCAGGTAGCTAGAGAATTTGAAGACAAAATAGTTATCTAATTAGTATTTAGTCATGTGGAAGGAGTCTAATGACAAATCTCTGTTCAATTAATGTTTCCCCAGCACGACCCCATTAATATTAATAAAATTATACATGATTGTCTTTTAGAAAAAAATATGAGTTTGACATGGAGAAAAGTTCACCGTAAAAATATCACAACATTGGATAACTGCATTTTTAACTTTACTTCCAAGGCAAAAGTGCTAATGGAGCAATGCTGAGTTAGCATAATAATTTGCCTAGTTAGGTTGCTTTGATTCAGAAAACTCAGAAACCATTCCCTTTATTCCACTGGGGTTTCTTAGATTAATATTTTGTAGAAGACTTGCCTGACAGTGATTGTGATTTACTTAGTTCAAGGGACTGAATCAAGATATTTATGTTTTCCTCTTTGAACAAATTCTGGGGTTGGGTTTTTTTTACAACTCTGACTTTTTCTTTAGCATGAAAATGCTCCCTTGAGATTGTGAAAGGCTATGAAAAACCCTAATTTAGAGCAGAGTACACTATACAAGAACCTTATTGGGATGGTGTCTCCTATAAACATTATCCTAAAATGCTTTGGAGAGTTAAATAATAGATGACAGCACAGAATTTAGAGATAACTTACAGAAAAATGTACAAATATATCGTAGGATGAGTCATGGAAGTACATAGCAAAAAAAGGCCAAGCCAGTAATGGGAATAAATGGAAGCCATTGGCCTGTTGCCATTTTGAAACAAATTTGAAAAAAGCTGGAGAGTGGGAGGTAAAATGACTTATGAAAAGTGTTGAGTTGAGAGGCTCTCTGGTACCAGGGGGAAGTGAATTGGGGGTCAGGTGTTTCTGGTGGGGAAAATGCAGGTGCAGATGTGTCGGCAGTCACCGGGGTGGGGGGAATCGTCTTGAATTCCTGCATTAGCTCAAATTGCCTCTAAAATGCAAACGGAAGAGACGCCAAGATGTTATGCTGAGCTCAGATTAGCTCTGAGAAAAGCCTTGAATAAAAATAATACTATGCAATGGGCTAGGGACAAATATTGCATCTAGGCACAACCTGTGCTACCTTTTATAAGTGTGTGAGCTTTCTTGTTTAAATAATTTTTCCCAATTTTTATATGATTCTTTAGCAATATTTTCATTTTCAGGGCCTGATTTTAGACTAAGGAGGTAAACGATGTCAGGATGAGATTTGTTTTTATGTAAGTGAATGGTATACTTTACCTAATACTCTAGTGAGAAGACGGGTCAGGATTTATTCACCCTTTAAACAAGTGAAAGCTGTTTCACTTATGTATAGGGCATTCGTGTCAACAGAGTTTTCATGCTACTCATCCTGAAGCGCATCGTGGATCTGCTGTTCTGCTCGATGACTCCATATATTTTTTCCAGCATGAACTAAAACCTCTGAAGCCGACAGTTGCCTCGCACAATCACTGTATCCTGGTGTGACGTAGTCCTTGCAGGCTGGGGCTTCTAAACTGAATCTTCAAATGGCTAATTCAGTTTTAGGCTACATAGGCGCCCGTTCGA
The DNA here is from genome assembly GCF_000455745.1 of Alligator sinensis. Taxonomy (NCBI): domain Eukaryota; kingdom Metazoa; phylum Chordata; order Crocodylia; family Alligatoridae; genus Alligator; species Alligator sinensis. The sequence goes on from NW_005841934.1 coordinate 2,502,533, forward strand.
GTTCAGCACGGGGAAGGTTGCTTGTGGTACATTTGGGTCCTCCGTCGAACTGATAATGGAGCAGTAACTTGCAGCGTCCTGTGTTAAAGGCAATAACGAGGACTGCTCTTTCACAGATTAGGAGATGTAGTCATTCTTCTCAAATACAAGGGGCAGAGTCCCAGCCCATCACAGACCCCTTGCTGGAAACCACCATCCGCTTTGCAAAGCTCCCTGCCCACTCCGAGCATTGTAAGCGCGGCCAAGGGAAAGGGGGGGGAAAACTGGAGCCCAGCATGAAGTTATTATTTGGTACTCCAGGAGCTTAACCAGCACACTGGTGGCTCCCAAACAAAGTTACCTCGTCTCCCCAGTTCCAGCACTGGGTTGCCTGCAGCTCAGCCTTTGAAAAACCAGCCAGGCTTGGGGATAAATGAAATGCTTGGATTAAGAAACCCGGTATTGCGTTTTTTTCCGCCGGTTATGGAAAGGCCACAGAAAGCAGCTCTGATTGAACTATTTGAATAGTAAAATCTCGTTCAGGCTTATCCTCTGATCTATTCCCACATTGTAGATCTGAACAACACAAATGATATTGCCTCTCGTGTCAAGTGCCTGGTTCTCTTTCTTTTCAAAGTGCTGCAGTTTTTACAGATGATGAAATATCAGTCATTTTAGGTATTAAGTGCTTGCAGTGTCTGTTTACTGCATCACTAAAGAATAGAAACTTCCTTTTAGAAGTCCTCACTGAATCAGCATCGCTGGTGAGGGCAGTAAATCATTCTTTTTTATCACGGAGAGCTCCAATGTTCAGTCTCGATACTGCTTTCAAAAGAAATGTTGCTGCGTGCATAGTCTGACCACCTTGTTTTGGTCTAATAGAGGGGTAGGTAAAATCGGGCCCATGGGCTGTATCCGGCATGCCACGTGATTCTGTCTGGCCTGCAGATAAGTTTTGGCTAGACCTGTATCGCATTCGTTAGCATGTTAATAAGTGTTGTTATTTTGATTCAGTGTGGAAACAACATGAAGGGTGGAGAACCGCTGTAGCGCGTGGCCCTTCTGGCTGCTATCTGTCCACCGGAGAGCAGAAGGGCCCAGCGCTTTGCCTTGCCCTTGCCCGCAGCAGGGCAGCAGTGCTCCAGATGCGGTCTGCAGAGCCACAGGCAGCGGTGGTGCCTTTTGTGCATGGATGAAGCTCCCCTCCAAAAGCTCCCCAGAGTGCTGAAAGTCGCGGCTGAGCAGCTGGTGGACATGGGCCGCTTCTCCGCGGAAATGGTGCTGATGGGATGCTGCTCCATGTTGTCTGCCCACGGCTCCACTGCTCACCTTGCGCCCGCATGGCAAGTCTTGGGGAGCCTGCATCCATCGGCTGTGCATGGATGAAGCTCCCCTCCAAAAGCTCCCCAGAGTGCTGAAAGTCGCGGCTGAGCAGCTGGTGGACATGGGCCGCTTCTCCGCGGAAATGGTGCTGATGGGATGCTGCTCCATGTTGTCTGCCCACGGCTCCACTGCTCACCTTGCGCCCGCATGGCAAGTCTTGGGGAGCCTGCATCCATCGGCTGTACTGCATTGCAGGCAGTGGTGGACGTGGCACGCCTGGTGCAGCCTGGCACCATCTGGCTCCGCTCTGCACTGGGGAGTGTGGCACAACCCACACCAGGTCAGTGGTGGGTTGGCCAGAGGCTGGGGTGCCGGGGCCATGGGCAGGATCCAGCGCTGGGCACTGCCGCAGCATGCGAAGGCATGGGTTGTGTGAAAACTGTGGCAACGTGTTTGTCTGTGGTGATTTGGAAACTCTCTTTTGTGGAAATGTTTATGCAAATATGATATTTGGGAAATGATGTGGTAATTTGAGAACGTTTTCCTGGAACCATGTGTGGAAATACGGTGATGTTCTGCAGAAAACTGGTTATGGCATTTCTAGTGTAAAGTCTATACTACAAGTGCCAGAACAATTCTTAGCTATAGCTGTAGCTAAATGCCGTTAAAGTTAAGTGCGTGGCCTTCAACAGCTCATCAAAGCTCATTAAGTGGCTCTCCAGCCCAAATAATTGCCCACCCCTGGTTTAGTACCTTGTATAAAACAGTGTACCTGTACCTGCTCCACGCCTGGTTCCCTGGTGTCCCCCCCATGACCCCTCGTGATCCAAGGGGCTGGGCACTGCATCCCTGTTTTCAGGAAATCCTGGATCCGCCCAGGTTTCTCCATATCGTCCACTTTGCATTATCATTCAAGCAGTTAGAAGAGGGGCAGTAGGGCAACACACTCTTAAGCCTGTTAGTTTTGAATTCCTTGTCAGCTGGATAAACGGGTAGTTAAGATTGGGTAGCTTTACTGTAAACTTACTTTTAAAATGTTGAATTGAGAAAATTAAAGTATAAATTAGGGGGAAGGAAAAGAGATGGTTCTGATGTAGAAAAAAAGCGAGCAGAAATCTTTTTTGCGACGATGGCCAAATCTTAAATTGTTAATTTAGATATCTTACCCGAGGCAGAATTTAAACCAACAAGATGAAGAGAAGAGCGAGTATAAAAAGTTTGGCCCTGAAGAAGGTCTTTGGCATCGTAATCCTGATCGGGAGGCCCTTTGCGGGCCCTTTTCAGATGGTGGAACACATTGTGAACAATTGTGCAATTAGCCATTTAATGGCGATCTAAAACCAATCCATGCAGCTACCCCAAAGGAGTCAAATGGTTATCAAATTTAGATATTAATCTATGAATGTTGTAATCCTAAAATGTACGAATGAAGACGACGACGGGAAAAACCAACCCCTCTTTAATAACCTTGTTGAATGATAATGTTCTGTACTGATGGTTTCAAATTACATTAATTTCTGAACACTATCCCAGAAAAAACCAGGAATATATTTCCAAACCGAGGAGCCAAATTAACATCTGCTGACTATTTTGTTTCTGTACAGGTGATTTTGTGTGTTAATGAAAAATATATGAGACGGCAAAATAGTGCACCATATTTGCTTATTTTAATTGATAATTTGCATGTTTCTGAGCTAGGTCTCATCTTTTGATAGGAAATGGGGGAAAGTACAATTCTTAGACTTTTTTGTTGCCTATTTAGAAATTGATTTGCTTTATAGTCCTATAAGAAAATACATCTTTATTATTTTAAAATGATAAAAGACAAATTCTTCATTAAGATGCACTATTTTTGGCTCATTCTGGATAGGCTATTCATGGCAGAACTAATTATAATCCTGATTCTCCTCTCGCCATCTGCAAAGCGCTGTTCTTGTTCACCAGAGCCAAAAGCAACTCCATACAGCTATGGAAACTGTTTTGATTTTGAAGCAAATCCAGCATAGCATTTTGGGAGTGATGGCACATCCCTTTTATTACTAGGTTGGGGACTTAAAATAGGATAGAGATGGTCTCTTTGCTATCCTTGGCTGGGATTAAGGGCGGTCAAGATTAGGCTCACACATTTAAGCATCCTTTTGCATGGCCAAAGAAGATCAACCAACCTACCTTGATACAAGCAATACAGAAGCGGGCATCTTGTGCAGGCTCAGCCAGGAACCCGATTCTAGCCCCCTTCTTGGCAGGCGCTGAAATGTTTCTTTGCGACAGCCTTCCTGCGCTACCAGCAGCTGCGAGGTCAGAAGACAGATCCTGAGCGTAAATAGTTAAACGTGAAACAGTGGCACCTCTTTGGATGAATTGAAAATAACGGTGAGTTCTCCACAGATCTACTTTTTGTAACCTCTGCTGTTTTGATGGACTTGATAGTGACTCATCAAGTTGCACTAAGGTAATTAAGGGGCAAAATTAACTAGGTTGTGTGCTGCTTTTGGGAACCTGGGCAGTCAGCTGCATAAACCTTGACTTGCTTGCTGGCAGACATTCATCTCGCTTTCCATATGGGGCTTGAATAGAAGACTGTTCATGTTTCATCGTAGGCAGCCAACATTAAAATGCTCTAATTGTCGAGGGGTTTTGAGCATGTCATTAATAGGTCAGCTTACTGTCGTCCATGGCCAACCTGTGAACACAAGTGAAATGACTAGAGTGGACGGTGATGCCTGGGAACTATAAACCTCAAAGCCGGATAGGAGGCTCTGAAATGTGCCAGTCTTGTTCTCAGGTCGCTCCGACCATTGGTCCTGTTGCTTTCTAGCGGGTACCCGTGCAACTTCTGTAAATCAGTGTCATTTTAATGTTTCCATTAATATGAGTCACCCTAGATTCACCTGAATAGGAAGAAAGCAAGGGTGACAACCTGAGCTCCTACCCCACCAATGATAGTTTTGCCACTGATTTCCTAGGGTACAGGATTTCCCCCGAGTTGTCATGTCCTCTGATATATAGAAGTGCAACAAAAGGCAACAGTGCCGGGCTCGTATACGATTAGGTTTTGAATGTATTTTTTCCCCTTGACAGCTGAGCTGCTGAACTCTGTGGATGAAGCTTCTGCTGTCAAAAACACAGAATTTGTCTGAATTTGTCTATAATACGGCCCTTTGCGACTTGCTAATTACATCTCCTGACAGACCTGTTTTCTTGATAATAAAAAAGCCTCTTAGGAATTAATTTTCATTTAGGAATACAATCAAATGTATAAAATACAGCGGCAACCTTTAAAAACATGCTGCTATCTTGAATCGCTAAATACCTAAATTTCCTTTAATAATTGCCGTTTGCCGTGGATTCCATATATTAATAAAGAGGAGCATAGGGAGCCGTGTCAATACAGAGGTAACTATTTACTGAAAGCCACATTAGCAAGGTTTTCCCCCTATAGCTTGTCTGGAGGGATGTTTTGGTCTCGTGGTACGTAGAGTTTTAGGCTTCCCCATTTGAAAATATAGGTCTTTCAGGGTTTTTCCCCTTCTTTTGATCTGGGTTGAATTTTGTGCAATCAAAACCTGCAATTAATGACCCCAGACTCTATCAGATGTTGTGAATATCGTACGGTGTGCAGCTGTCGTCTGTGGAAGCGTTTAAAAACTCAAACCCAGGTCTGCCTCGTTCAAACCTAAAAGTTTGCACGCTAATTATATTTTCCGATCACCTTCAAAAAGAAGAAGCTGTGCAACTGCAGAGTATACCAAGTGTACTTAAAAAGTTGGAGAGGCTCTTTAACTTCAGAATATATTACTTGGCTAGCGCTAGTCCACTTTTCCAAGCCAGCAGAGCTTTTAAAGAGCATCCAGTGTGTAGAAATAAATGCTTTTAATGCACACAAACAAACAAGTAATTATAACAGCACTCAAAATGCACTGAAAGGTCAGTGGGACGTTTTCAAAGATGGAAAAAGGGAGCTGAATGCCTTTCTCTTTCCTTTGTTCCTCTGAGAATTATACCTTTCTAAATAAGCTACTTTACTTTCATATCCTTTCAGTCCAAGTTTTCATAAAGACTATTCTCTCTGCCTCTTCATATGCACATATAGGATAAAAGTATGATTTAGAACAACTGGATCATAACAAGGCTTCTTAACATGATGTTCACCCTTGCTCCTCTGCAACTTCAGAGATGATTTTCAGTCTATTATGTGGTCTAAATTGTTGGTGTGCATGTCTGACACTTGAATTCTTCAGTCATCCGCAAGGGGCCAGAATGAATGGTGCAGTGCATTTCTGTCTACCCCGATGCACGTGCTTTAGCAACGGAGAGTAAAATCTGGATTCTGAGTCTCTCTAGTTGGCATCACTGCTCTCAGCTGGCGTTGGTCTCATTCTCCTTGGTTGCAAGGGAATCAGGCTGTCTTACCTGGTGAGGCTTCGTGGGTAAGTAATATGACTGTTCCCGAGCATAGAAATGTAGCAGGTGAAGCACAGCCCCACTCAGCAATTAGAGTTGCATTCAGTTGCTGAAGATGACATCTCGCACTGTGCGGAGGGATCAGTGGTTCACTGTTAAAAATGATGGCCCTTGCACACAATGTCGCCTGTTATGAGCCCCCATCATGTCTTCAGTGATCTCGACATCAGGACCCAACCTTCTCGTCTACCAGGCTGTTGCCATTCCTACCCTGTTGTATGGGCGTGAAACTTGGACGATATATTGGAAATGCCTGAAAGCTTTCAAATGTTACTGTCAGTGATGTCTTTGGAAAATCCTCCACATCAATTGGAAAGACTGAAGAAAGAATGCCAGGTCGGGCTCAAGCAAGCACCACCAACCTTGAAGCCAAGTTTATATGGCACCAGCTCCATTGGACATGACGTGTCCCAACGATACCTGACAACTGGCTCCCAAAGCAGGTCCTGTATTTCCAACTTACTGATGGTCACTGCTGTAGAGGTGAGCAAAAAAAAGAGAGATTCAAGCACACCTTGAAGGCCAATCTGAAGAAATGATATATTGACATCAGGCCCTGGAAGACTTGAGCACCGAATTGTCCCCAGCAGTGCCATGACATACAACAAGGCATTGATCATTTTGAGCAAACTCACTTCAATATGGAGGCAGATAGATGAGAGAGACAAAGCCGTGACCTGATATCACCAGGACCTGCTCCTTCCTCCCAGAACTATTTTTAATGGCTGCAGTTGAACACGTGGATCTCGGATTGGCTTCCTCAGTCATCTATGGGCTCACCAGTGACTTCCCTATCTACTGAAAGACCAGCATGCTTGTATTGAGGGACTGCTGCCATCTATGTTTGGCTCCCAGAGCATGGGACTTGGGCAACCCCTGAGGTTTTTGTAAAGGAAGGGAATAAAAGGAACTCATCCCTTGGCAGGGAGCAATGCATAAGCATCTGTAGAACCTCTTTATCCTCCTTTGAGTTCCTCCTGCAAACTCTCCTTTGCTGAGATGGTTATGAAAAACTTCTCTTGATCGGCCTAGTGGTCCATCTCCATGGTCAAGTTTGAGTTTTTCTTGAAAGTGGAACAGATGACATTTCAGAAGTACCTTGTGTAATGGCAGGCAAGATTCTTTGGGTTGATGTGATATATTTTATTAGACCACCTAAATAGTTGGAACAATTGTTCTTTGCAAGGTTTCAAGCACAAACACCCTTCTTCAGGCACAGGGGGAGTTTGCTGGTGTGTAATGGCAGTAACACATCCCTGTCTCTACTGGAAAGACCCCATCTTAGTCACTTGAGGATCGCATTAGCCCTTCTTTCAACATGGCTGTGCATACACATCCTGTGGGATCAACCAGTACACGTGGTCCTTCTCCTCACTCCTCTTTGAGTAGTGAGCTCCAAGTTGGTAGAGGACTTTTTATTATTAGTCATCAAAGGCAAAATTTGGCATCTTGTACTTTTGAATTTCATCCTGTTTCTGTTTTTCCGGTCCATGAGGTCATCCAGTTCTTTCTGTGCAATTTTCCAGTCCTCTTCTGTATTGACTGTACCTCCCAGCTTTGGGTCATCAGCACACTCCTGCTTTTTGCACTGTTTATTAATGAAAACATTAAAGTGATCTGTGAAGAGCACTAGCAGGTGCTTCTGGCCCGATACGTCTCTTTTCAGTGCTACCTCTTGTCATCTCCTTACCACCTTACAGTTCTTGTACTTATCCTCATTTTCTCCGACTGCACTAATAATTGCCCACGTGACAGCATATCTAATGTGGTATTGGAATCAGATCTGTGAGATCTACTACACTACCTTTGCCTAGAAAACATTTTCATCTTATCATAATCTTTCTCTGGTAATTCTCTGTTACTTTCATCCCATTTTCCACTTACCTGCTGAATTTTACTTTTCCTTCACAATTTGTTCAAAGCTCTGCATGCTGTTGAGGTCAGACTAATAAGCCTGTAGTTGTCTCAATAGCTTTTTTTTCTTCTCTTCAAATATAGTTACTTCATTTTACTCTTCTCCAATCACATGGTAACCACCCAGGCTCGGTAGATTTCTTAAAAGTACTGGCCACCAAGCCTGTGTACCATTTTTTTCTGAACTCTGGCATGGAGATTATCTGGATTTCTTACCTGAGTGCATTACGTTTTTTGATGTTTTTCCTCCATGTTGCTTATGGCCATTTTTGTTCCTTTGGCCTCATTCTCATTAATTGTTCATCCTACCTTTGCCACCGTGGTTGGCATCATCCTTCTGTTTGAAAACTGAAGCAAAGCATTCATTTAGTTCTAGGTTCTGGGGCCAAACCCAGGTTATTTTAAATCTCTACCCCATTCTCTCTATTTTTTCCTGCGGGTGGGGAATATAACTGAAGTACCGTTTGTGATTTATGTTAAAATTGTCTTTGGAGGGTTGAATGTACCCAGGATATATCAATAGCCTTTAGAAATTTAGTGGAGTTGAAAGCTCAGTTTTAAAATAGAATCTAATGGCACTGTCTTTTTCAAACTTCCTTATGGAACAAACAAGGCAAGTTTGCATGAGAGAAGAAGATAATTTTAATGGCAATGATCCTTAAAATGTTTAGAAGTTTGAAAGCGGCAATTATTTTCAAATTAACTTTTTTCTGACTCTCTTTTTGCAAAAGATTTGAGCCAGGTTCCTCTGTCAATTAAACCCATGTCAGTTAGGGGAAATAGCACAAAAATTGTGTGTATTGTACAGCAGGTGCAGTCCCCCTGGATTCAGGAGGGAGCGGTTCCATTCGGCAGACGGCCCGTATTGACTCTCTGGAGCCCTATTGCATCCAATGAGATGCGAGCATGTGTTTAACTATTTTGTCCGACTAGCCATAGAGACCTGAGCCGGCACTTTTCAAGTCAGTGGAAACCTTGCTGTTTGCCTGCACTAGGCACGGGACCAGGCCCTTACTACAGACAGCCAGGGCACCTGTCTTTTTCAGGGGCGTCTGGTTACTCTTTTTTTGGTTCCACGGACGTGTCGGAGAGAGGTCAGGTGCCTCGTTGAAAATCCCTTCATCTATCAATGGTTCACCCTAGATTTTAGAACCAAAGTACTCACCTAGTTCTCTGCTTTTGTACCTGCAAGGGCACACTTCCTGTTCAGACATGAAATAACCCAGAGAATTAAAGAGCATCTGATATAAAAGAAGAAAAAGACGGCTTTGTGGTATTTGACACGCTTTCAGACTTGGACTGGCTGGGCAAACAGCCAATTTATGACTAAAAGGAAAACATAATTTTAATAAGCCACTTGTAGAAAGGTGGACTACATTTCTTTATTAAGTTTTTGTATTCTCATTTTTCCCCTCTGAGGATTTTAACCATATTTTTCTTTGTATTAATTCCCCTTGTTTCTCTCCCTATTGTGACTTCTCATTTAGAAGATTGTGGCTGAGTGGAGACATTCAGTGCAATCACCGAGTCAGTGATTTCTTTGTACAGCTTCTTAAATCAATATGTAGCTTCTGATGGCTACTTAACGACTGTATCATATCTTCCTTTTTTCCCCCCCCCTTTTCCACGAAAATGGCTTTGTGCGAATTGCTGGAGAATTTATGCTAAGCAAGATGTTTAGATTACTTGCCATAGCAATTTGTAGCTAAATATTTACTCAGCTAACTTGGCATGAGTCTAATGGTTTTGAATGTTTAGAGTTAATAAAGTGGCGCTCTTGACGTCCACGAGCATGCGGCGTGGTTCTGTTTTATGATGATATTGGTCAGCCCATCAGGTAACTGAGTGAATTGTGTGCGGCAAACTGTACTTTAAATGCTCTGAATCTGAATTTAATGTGTTGGCGGAGAAGGGGGGAGCACATTAGCGGGAGCAAAGATTTTCCTTCTTGTATTCCTCTTTTGCTATCACGTGCATACCATAGTTGCAGATATGAACTGAAGAGATGGAGTTCTGCCTACAGTTCCTGTTGACTTCTCCCAAAGAATTGTAGGGGAATCTAAAAATTAGTCTATGGCCTGAATAGTGGTTAAATAAGTTGGGCTCTTATAGTCTTTTATTTTAAGAACACAATCAACTTACTGAGATGCTGAAGAGTGTGCCACTGTTTTACCAAACTCAATTTTACCTTAAGAGTTTGATCCAGTTAAGACTTGGTGTTTGAAATGTATCATCATGCTTGTGTTTTCAAAAGTACGATCTTTCTTTTAAATGGAAACCCATCACACAGACCCTAAAATCTAAATATGTGCCAGTTTCATTTGGAAGTATAATTAAGGTGTATAATGTCATTTAACTGTTTAATGAACTCTGCATAATGTAATAGAATACAAATATTTGACCTTCCTGACAGTGACTGATGGATTGAAGTTGCATAGCATGATATCATTAGAATGTCAAATAACATCATTATTCATGATTATCAGGAATTATTCAGGTGAAATAGCAAACCTAATGGAAAGCTATTATTTGTGTGTGGGCTGCAGTTTGACTTCCTTTGTCAACTCCAGTCCCTTGATGATACAGGGGTTAAGATGCACACATTTATTGTGCTATAAGAACCAATAACACGGCAAGTTAAATAAATGGCAGTAATGTCAGGGAAAAGTATTTTCAGTAGATTAGATCATGTAACAAAAGAGGTTGCAGAACTCTTCCCATCTAAACATACACATTGATCTGTCCTCTTACATCTGTCTCCACAGTTCAGAGCATTTACGGCTTGTGTTCACGGTCCTGCTTGTGCTACTATTCAAATTAATGACAAAACTCCAGAAGTTTACATTTGCCGTAGTATAAGGATGTACCGATTACATAATTACTGTAATTTTTGGTTGAAATTTTTCCTATCCGTATGGATTCAGTCAATGAGCAGAGACAAGTTAGCTGTGTTAGTCTGAAGTCAAGTAGAAGGCAAGGTAGATTTGCACCTTATAGACTAATTAAAGTGTGTCTGTCTGTCTACTTTAGTTAGCCTATCGGTGAAAATCAACCCTTCTTTTCGTTTATGAGCCTGAGCCTAATGAGTATTGCGCAAGTATCTATGTTGGCACAGAAAAAACATGATGGTGATGACATGATAGATTTTTTCACTTAAAAACAGACAGCTGCCCACGCTCTTCAGAGCTGTTGGTCTCTCTTGGGTCAGTGATGCCTGGCATACAATATATGGCTTGCTTGAACTTTTCATGACTTAATTCCCTCCTCTCTTCTCCCTTAAAAAACAAAGAACAGTTGATGTAGAAAAACTAGAAGGACTTATTTGGCACACGTTTACTCCCATAAGTACCCAAGGACTCGGTCTATGAGTAGGCATATGCGGCACTAGATCCTAAGTTTGGCAGTGTGCAACACGACTAGCACGAAGGTTATAAACTGGCTATTGGAAAAAATTTGGATTGAAGTGTGCATTTCCATCTTTGACTTCTGTAATGCAAGTAAAAGTTGCATGAAAGGAGTAATATGTCTGCCTTGACAGAATATTAGACTGCTCCTAAAGTTTTGACACTCCCTTGTAAGGAACATTATATTTTGGACTAAATCCAGAAGTCAGAATCAGGAAGGAGTTTGGTTTTGTGACAAATACAACAAAGCAACAATTTTCTTTTATGCAAATCACTGTGGTTGGCCTTTCTTTGTATTAATGCTAATGTGTCAAATGCACATATTTGGGCTTATTTCTTTTTATATAAATATCATTACTGTGTAATGAACATTTCCTTTCTAGGAACACCTTTTATCTTTTCAGGTATCTCTAAGAATACTTTAACTGTATTTTATTATGTCCTGTCATTGTAACTGTAGCTTAAAATATATCTGCGTTAGAATGCAATTTTATACATTCACATAGCCTCAATATTGTTTTTCAGGCAAATGTTTTTTTGTATTTTTGAGAATCAGCAGCATTAATACAAATGCTCTCCTGTAATTTGATTTGGCTGATTCCATTCTCAGGTTGGTTTGCTGCTTTAGCCCAATAGCTTGTGCATATGTTATCTTGCTTGATGAGATGGGGAAAATCGAGGCAGATTGAATCAGCTTAAAATGAATTTTAATGAATTATGATTGCCCTTATTCATAACATATATTGAAAAAGAAATAGCTTTGTGAGCCATTATAGTTATAAGAGCAGTTTTGAAGACTCCAGGGGTGCAAAGATTTATACTTAGTTCAAATTGAGTATAATACAGGAAGAATATGCACGCTGTTTAGAATTATTCATTCATCCTTTGGGATGCAGAAATCAGCTCTTATTTTCCTTATTGGCATGCTCACACATTTCGTGGGGCTCAACACCAAAGAAAGTCCGGCATACCCAAGCAGTCTATTCAGACCTCTTCAGTGTCCTTCTCCTGGCTCATTCTTGCCTTCTCCCTTCAGTTATACGCTCACTAAGCTGGTGTACTGAATAGTTTCTCTCTCTTTATGATGCAAGAAGAGTACTTCAAACATTAGAGCAAAAACGATTGCCTGGTTTTGGTTGTGGTAATGTTGGTTGTAGACATCTGTTTCAACCAAACCACTTATCCTGTAGGGGTGTGCAGAACGGGCCATATTTGATTTGGATTTGGGCCAAATCCGGGACAGTGATTCGATTTGTTAATTGGGATCACTGTCCCCATTCGATTAGGCTGAATCCAAATCTGAAGATTTGATGCTGATTTGGCCATAGACACAGCTTTAAATGTTTTTTCTACATACCTCGAGGTACCAGCGTGGCTTGTGAATGCTGTGATGCTGGAGCGGATGGAGCATCCCGGGGGGGGTGTGTTTGGTGGTAAACTCGGAAGTGGACCAGAAGTACTTCCAGCCCACTTTTGGGTCGTCCACCGAGCACGCAGGGGGTCCCCCTGGCTCGGTGATTGACTGCGGGGGTACCCTGGGTGCCCCCCCGACCCAGGAGGCACTAATTGCTGCGCTGGGGAGGCATGGGGTGTCCCCTGCCTGCTCCCTGGTGGACCAGAAGTGTTTCTGGTCCACTTCTGGGTCTGCTGCCGAGCACGCTGGGGGGCCCATGCCACGCTCCTGTGGGACAGTCCATCCACCCCAGCATCGCAGCGTTCACGAGTCACCTGGTACCTTGAGGTGTGTAGAAAAAACATTTAAATCTGTGTCTGTGCCCGAATCGCCGAATCTTTCTGAATCTCTCCGGATCGATTTGGAGGGTTCCAATTTGATTTAAAGAGATTAAAGCGTCTCCTGATTCGATTTGGATTCGTAGATTTGGCCACTGAATCAGGCTGAATCTCTGCTGAATCGAATTGGGGACTGAAGCTTCACACAGCCCTATTATCCAGTATGCCAAGTCCTTCTAACCTTTACAACTTAATGAGCATAGCGTTGAAGTGCTAATGAGTATAATGTTCCATTGCATGGAAGAGGGGACATGCCCCTAGCTAGAAAGCCTAATTCCCAGGGACAGATTAATTTTGATACACAATTTCTTTTTCTTAAAAATGGTAATTTTTTTTGTTTGTAATCAGAGCTAGTGTTGATGGAACCGAAGTGTGTGCCAGTTCAGTCCCAGGTTGGGATCCCTTCCAAGAGCCCAGAAGCCTTGCCTTTCCCTTTTGAAGAGCAGGTGAACACCGGGCATGGAAAAAATGTTAAATCCATGAGTCTGTTACATTTTAAGAACAGTATTTGGGATATTTTATGTTGTATTGAGGGATCTAAGATGCTGTGTTCAGCTCTGAATCCAAACCTTCCTTAAAATTTGAGGGTGCCAGACACTAGGGCTGTCGTTTCAATCCATTGGTACCATGTTTTCATTCGTGAAGCGTCAACATTTCTGGTGTCATTTAGGGAGTCCCTAGCCTTGGATGACAGAACTGTGGCAGGATAGGAAGTCAGAATTTCCCGTTGTTAGGGCTGTATTACTTCTGTCCGCTTTCTGCCTCTACTTCTGTGCTGAAGTACGGAGAGACTGTGCTACGCATTGTGCTACTCTTTATCTCCTGGCAATCACATTTCTTCATTCTTTTAGAAAAATATTTTTCTTTTTTTCTTTTTTCTTTTTTAGAAAGGCCTGAAGTAGATATGGGATAATTAGAAAATTCCATTTCACCTTAAGTGCACTGCTGTTTGTATCTCGAAGTAATCTCTTACGCGCTCTTTCTCCCTCTCTCTTTCTTTTTGTAAGTTTAAGTGAATGTCAGATTTCCAGCCAAGTACTCTTTGAGGGATAATAGATTTTTCCTTAAAATAGAGGGCTACATACAAGAAAGATAATCGTAAAGCAGCTTTGGAATGGCTATGCATGTAGTATCTCTCCAGAAACCTTTTTATTCTACTTCAGACATTTAAAACAAATACTGTTGTAGTGGAACATGTAGTTCTGTTCTTGCTGTAGTAAATTTTAAGGAAATCAATAACAGAATAAAGACAAAATTAGTAGCTACCTCGGATATCTCTGTGCTAATGTAAAGGCTTTCTTATCTTGAAGAAGCTGATGGTTATAAAATGAAATGCATTTAAATACATGGCTAAAGACGATTAAAATATCATACAGAACCAAAAGCACTCCAGCTGTAGATATTCATTAAATTGACCATTAATAACTTGTGATATAAAGGAATATTACAGCATTCATAAATTCGGTATGCAGATTTTATTAAGCCAGCACGTTATATGGATTGATTCCCTGACATCTTCTGGCTGTGGCTGTACAGATAATATTGTCTCATGTGAGTTTTCTAAAATCCAGGAATTCTGATTGACTGTTTCCAGCTAGTCATTATGTATTTGTTCTGGATGGCAATTCTTTCAACCAGTCCGCAATCAAGAAATATAATTATAGCGTTGTGTTTGCAATGCCATATTGTTATGTCAGCATTTCCGTTACAAAACCCTATTTTCTAGAGTTTATAACTTGGATGTAAAAATGTGCTCAGACCTGACATTCATTGTACAAGGATTTTAACTGGCTAGCAAATATTTCCTTTTTTTCCCTTTGAAAAATGTGAATAGACTGTGTGTGTTCGTTTTTGAATTATGAAGTGAATTCATTGTTGGCTTCATCAGCTATACCTAACATTTAAGCCATCAGCTTTTACAGCACTTTTCCCCAGAGCTGTATTATCTGTGTACCACTCAGTATTATTCCTAGTGAGAATAAGTGAAAGTCAAAATTTGACAGAGATTTCTGCTTTAAAAAATTAGTTTGATAGGTGTGAAGCATTTGACATCATCCCCGGACAGAGGCACTGAGAGAATTGGCCGTTACAACTCTAATAGAAATTACCCTCTAATGGGTCTGAATCAGGATGAATGGAGTGAAGGAAAAAAGGTGAAGAATAAGTCCTCAATCACAGAAGTACTTGTGCACGTGTTCCCCTTTGCACGGTCCGAGTAGTCCAAGTGACTTCACTCTTGCAATGTGTAACCTTTGTATTTGAGTGTCTTGGAAGGACCAGTCCCTATAAGAGAGTGTATGAAATGTTCATCCAAAGTGGCATTACTAGCATCACTAAGATGCACCTTGAGATTTTGGATCTTTTATGTACTTGTTGATTGTTTTTCTGGCTATGAAGGTGACATAGCCACTAAACTTTCCAAAGTGCATTAGGCTGCAGATATATCTGTGGTTGCTGTGCAATACAGAATATTTGAGATGCTACCACCCCAATCCTGGAAGCCTTTCTTGATCTTTCTTTTACTCACTGACTAATGAAGGCATGATTGTGAAGACAGTAATGAAGGCATATATTTATTCTGGCTTCCATTTATGTAAGGACAATGAGGATGTTCTTGTCCTCATTATGGATAAAATCTTCCAAGGTATATTTTTCAAGGACCTTTTTGGGTGCCTGCAAAAATTCAAAGTTGTCTGCATAAAAATTAGTTGCGTTTGCTAGTGGGAGTACTTGCACCGCTACCTACCTAGCTTCTACTTGCATTGAGATACTGAGGATATAGGCTCATGACACACTTTCCCCGGTGCAATCAGACTTTATACCTGTGGAGCAGATGAACTGTGCACAGTTCTACACCAACATACCTTACTTACGTTCAGTGCAGAAGTACCCTGGAGAAATCAATTAAAACTACACTGGTATAAGTAACATAGCGCAAGTATCATGTTCATGGCTATCTTGGGGTAGCCATTTGCTTAGGCTATATTGCCTGCTCCCCCATCACCTGGTTGTGAGATGCTGTAATAGCACCTTCTTCTAGAAGCATCCTTTTGGTAGCTGTTGTTAGGTTTTGGGCAGAAACCGGTGTCAAACCAAAACCACTGGTGTCAATGTACTCCATGTCCTAGCCCCTGTAAGCACTACTACTTATATTTATTGATGCATTTGAGTTGTGCGTGCAAAATACTTGTATAAGCCATTCAAGGGCTCAGTACGTAGACTCAAATTTTGCAGATACAAATTAAATCTGCCAACACCGAGTCTGCTGGATTATAAAATGTGGCTCTTTTGTATAAACATCGAAGCACATTTCCAGTAAACTATATGACTTCATAAATTTCTTTCAAAACCTTTCTTTTTGACAGAATAGACTAAACAAGAGTGTGAAATTAAGAACCTCTGAGAAAACGCAGGGGTCCTTCTCGGCACTCTCAAAATGAAGCATGTATACTTTTAACTATTCCTGCATTGCTGGGTGTAATGTGACTTACAATGAATCACCATTAGTCATTCTGATGGGTGAAACTTCATTTCCCAATGTAATTCAAGGGACAAAGCACTGTCGACTGTATAAGCAATTTTAAGAGCATTTCCGTGAGATTTTTTTCCCCTCTTATTGATTTAAAAGAAGTGAAAATGGAATAAATGACAGTGACAGTCCTTGGAGAATGGGTTCCACAAATTAGTTTCCAGAAGTTAATAATTAGGAAGAAAATCAGGGGGGACTTTTAGAAGGCTGTTCTGACCTCTTTTAGACTTGCGCTCCTGCAAAAGTAAGGATGTGTTTCACATGCTGGAAAAAAGAGAGCCCAGAAAATACTAAGGGTTTTATTCATTAAACAGTTGCATGCTGTTGCCCATGTTTGACCTTTACACAAGGGAAATATGAATTAAAAGCTGCAAATAGGACTACGCTGCCCAGTTCTTTTGTTCCCTATTCTTGAAACACCTATCTCACCATGCTGCTTCCACAAAATGAGCTTTCCTTTGGTTATTACATCTGCTAAGAGAAGCGGGTAAGCTCCAGGCTTTAATTATTGACTCTCACTCTTTGAAAATAAATAGAGAAGTCATTTCTATTAACCAGGACTTTAGTGCCCACGGTAGTATCAGGATTTCCTGTGAATTTTGTAATTAAACTAGAAACATTATGTTCCAGAAAGCATAGATCTGAAAAGGACATGTTATATCACTTAGTGGATCATAAAGGCATTTGTTAAAATGCTAGCTCAAGAGGTGTGGTATTTTAGGGGAGCTAAGAAATAGGCTTGAACTGCTGAAATGGAAACTTTCTGGAAGGAGAGTGAACTAGTTAGAGAAACCTGTGCTAACCATGTCAGGGTCCTCATGGCATGGAGGCAGAAATGCAAAGATTTCATAACGGACATTTCTGATGACATCTCTTCTCACCTGGGCTTTGTTTAGCGTTGTTTCAAGGCTATGCGACATTCGTGATACATTTTCAGTAGTTAATGGCCTCGGAGTATCTGACTCACCATGCTTTGCTCAGCAAAGAACTTCCTAATTTCTCTGATTATTTTTTTTGTTGTTTTAAATCTAATTACCACATCTTGATAACTTTTGTTAAGGAAAATTAATATAATGACTTGCATATTTGTTTCCTATGTCTGGTTGCACCTAATCAGTGCTTCAATATCTTATAGCTGTGAGAAAAGATAGGATGTTATTATAAAGTCATAATGAAAATGGGTTTCCCATCACCCCCCCAAAAAAGGCAAACAGCCCTGCTTGTACTATGGGACTTCTCTACGGCTTTTTATACAGTCAGTCATAGAAAGTCATTGTCCTCATTTTAGAGTGAGAAAGTAGGTTGAGAACGAGAGAATTTCCTTTTTATAGGAAGCTCAGGTGTTTGGGGGAAAATCACTATAAATT
>NW_005841934.1:2520313-2546217 GCF_000455745.1 Alligator sinensis
CTGAAACTTTTTTGTTTTGATGAAGTCAAAATTCCCGTTGATAAGATAAACGCTACTTTTTCACTCCATTTTAGTGTCTTTAATTTCAAGTGCCCTAAGATATGAATACCAATATTAGATTGATATGAATCTGGTAGCATAAGCTAGATCTATATAAAAAGTATATAACTTTCAATGTAATAAGAATGCGAAGACAAAATTAATCAGCAAATTAAATCTGAATCTCATCACAAGTGTCGCAATCTTATTTTAAGAATCAGCTTGGATAAAATGAGCATCTGGAAGAACAGAAACTGGTTGTAGCTAAACCCAGCGACATGGAAGCCGTGCTAACGGGGGAAAGGATTCGGAAGGGCTAACCACACGGTAACAAGACCCACGACCAGTGTTGTCATCAAGACTTCCTTACCTTGGAATCATTTCTGTCCTCGATTAGATCCAGTTACTAATGTCAGACTTCTCGTGGCCTTAACTATTAATTTCCTGGGTTTTCAATGCTTGAGTTTTTTGATAGTTAAAATGTATTTCTACTTAGCACACTAAGCTGCTTTCTGAAACAATAGCCTGCATTGTTGGAATATGGATGAGACCATTTAGCATACATCCTGTACTGGCCGTTAAGCACCTAGGAACCCGTGCAGCAGCGTTTACTCTCAGAAGTCTTTCGTACATGTATTAAAGGGTGCTGTGGCTGCAGTGGAGGAGCATGGATTACCGGAGGATGACTGCTCGCGGGGATGTGTTTGGCATGCGCGGCGATGCGGGTCGAAAGGCTTTATCGACGAGCCCGTGAGACGGTTGCAGTATATGTAAGGGGCTGTGCTGCATGTGGCACAGAAAAATCATTCTGATGAATTTTTTACAGCTTTTTTTTTCTTTTTCTTAACTTAAGGCTTCCTTTAGAATCCAGCCACCTGTCAGGCCAGAAGCACTGGTTTTCAACAGGCTAATACTGGGATGAAAACCCACAAAATAATCTCCCAAAATAGGCATTCTAACTGCACTAAATCAGTTTGTTAAGGACTTTAGTAAAACTTTTTTTTGAGTCTGAAAATATAAAGAAGCTATGGCTTTTTGGTGCCTACACGTATTAGGAGCTCAGAAGTGCAGTGTACGTGATAGAGATCTGGAAAATCATGGTTCATAGTTGTGCGCGCATCTTTTTGTAAGAAGTTCAAACAAAGTCGTCGTTTTCCGGAGAGAGAAGAAAACACCCTGTTGTAAAACTTCCCATCTGTCATTACAATTAGCTGGCACTTTAAATAATCCAAGGTCGTTGTAGAAGAAACATTTATTACATGTCAGCATCCACCGTGAGGTGGGGAGATGGGGTGGGAGTGAAAATCCCCGAGCAGTGATTTAAGATCTGCTCCTGTACAATATAATGTTTCCAGTTTCCCACTATACCAGCAGAATAACTGCTAAAAGATGCGAGAGAGCATTTATTTATTCAGATTTTCCCTCTCTGTCTTTCGTATGGCGTCAGATATCAACTTCCAGATCTATGAGCCACTGTCTGGTGTTATCACTCAATGTGCAGATCCCATCTGCCTTGTCCGGGCATTTGTAAAGATTGCAGCTTTTGATTAAGTGCCATGCTATTTCTTGGGCACCACGTTTGCGCGGGGGGCTGTCCAAGGTGTTCATCCTGTGCAGCATTGTTTTGAAGCATCTGTATCCAGACCTCAGTCTGTTCAGCTTGGCCCACGGTTTTCTCCCCCACTGGTAATAGTTAAGTGTCCAGTGGGAGTTATATGCTAGGACTGGGCCATCGTGTTCATTGAGAACATAATCAACATTTGTAATACGGCAGGAACGGAAGCTTTATACGTGCAAGCACAAAGGAGAATAGCTTTCAAGGGCCAGCTAGCTAGTTTTTTGAGTTATCCCTCTCTTATCAAGCAGTCACTGTGGGGTCCTCGAATTGCTGGGCATGTGCAACCTCATGGAGGGCGCAAAACCCTCAAGCCATGCAAGGCTTGGCATTCTTGGCTCTTGGTTTTCACCATCATCATTCATGTGGTTGAGACATCAATGGGCATTTAAGACCAAAGCTGACTCTAGCACCCCAGCAGTAATCAGCAGTGGGCAGCCGACTCTGTCTCCAAGCTTCTTTTGCCTGCAACGAGCTAAGTTTGTTGGTCACTGCTTTCTTTACTGTCTCCCCTTCCCCAGCAGGATTTCCTGTCACCCAAATATATACAGACAAATGCTCCCTGGCAAGTCACCATGGCAACCTTAACCTCCGGGATGCTGTTTTCCTGTCCGGCTCGTTCACAGCGCGCTCTCTAATAAATTGAGAAGCAAGGACAATTGCTCCTTGACCATGTTTGACAGGTAATTTGTGAGTCAAACACGTTGATCTTGCAAGACTCCTAGGTCTTCGAAGCATGTCCCTAATTTCCGCTTTGAAACTGGAGGTGCTTCGAATTAGAATAATTTAATGAGCCGCGCATGTGAAATTAGCCGAAGCCCGTCAAATCCGCATTCCAGCACACAGAATTTCTTTGGAAATCAGTTAAGCTGCCATAATGGCAAAACCACTCCCAACTCCAAAATCTCAAACTCCTGAATCACAGATGGAGACAATATTGGGCACCGCGCCAAACCAGCCATGCATCCCCTTCACCACTCCCAGGTATTGCAGCTCCATAATGAGCATGCGTTCGCCTCTGTCTGCTGAAGGACCGTGCTACTCTGAGCACGTCTTAGTTATTTGTTGTTGCACAAAATCTAGATGCCATCCTCAGCAAGATTAACGTGTGCTTCTTGTTAATGCACTCTTCCGCTGAAGCATGGCTCCTTCTAGTATTGGTGGGCAAAGGATGAACTAATCTCGGAGTAGGATTTTGTGCTCTGGCATGAATGAGTTCTGGGTTGTAGACTGGCTACCCGTCTGTGTAGCTTCCTGCAAAAAGAAGTACACGTTTTGAAGTCACACCTGTACCGGCAGTGCCAAGGGAAGAGCACGTGCAGTTTGACGTCGCTGGGGGCTGTGTTTGTTCGGGTGCAGGGTTCCTAAGTCATTTCCTAAAAGGAGATTTGCAGGGTTGAAGCTATTCTAGCGGTCTCTTGATACCCATCAGTTTCCAAGGGTTTTTATTTTTCCATTTATTTATTTTTTGAAAGCAGCAAATGGACTGAGAGACAAAGAGGTGTTAAGGGGGTCTTCACGCTTTTGCAGATGGGACCTAGGCTATCGACTTGCTTCCTGTGTTTCCATCTGATCTGACTGGAAGGAGGAAATACAGGCAATGCTTACAAAAACGTTGTCGATTTATTGGGACATAAAAACAAGATTGGTCTTAGTTTAGACCTTTGTTTTACCCTCTGCTTTTTCCTCTTGTGAATTTTCTCTGGTGTACTTCTACTACCCATACGCTTACGCCGCTTTCTTTTGAAGGAGCATGAGTTCCTGCAGTTGAAATATTTACGTGCTTGAATAATTTTCCATGTATGAATAGCCCATTGAATTCAATGGGTTACTCAGGACCATGAAATGACTACGGTGCATAAATGTTTGCAAAATTAAAGCAGTTGTTTACTGTGTGGGCTTCAGTGCCAACGTTTAGATGAGGCTAGCCTGATTGTGCCTGACAAAAATTTCAGGTCATGGAGCTGGCTCAGTCCAGTTATATTTGAATTGTGTCACTCATTAAAAGGATAGTGAACCACGGCAGGGAATTTCAAGGTGAATGCTGTGGAGAATAATGCATGAATAAAATAGCCGGAGTTATCTAGAACTTGTATAATTTTGGAATGCAAAACGTCGTGCGTTTTCCTTCTCAGCCTTCATTAAGGACACAATGCTAAACAATGGAAGAGTGTTATGAAATTACCAAATACCACTAACAGTACACACTTATCAAGTAATAAATTAGATCCAAAGGTTAATAAACCTTACGGAAGAGATCTCTAATTTTTCATTACACTTTCATATGCCAGAATACTTTCTGCACTACATGAGTTACCTTTGATATATTCAGCTGATATTAGAGAAAGTCTTATACCTAATCCTTTCATTTATATTGAACTTTGCATGCAGTAACACAGAATTTTAATTTAAATTACTTCTTTATATCGTATCAAAGAAAAACATAGCTAACTAGCTGAACACAAATTACATGTTTTCGTCCATTAAACGTAGGCTTAGCTTTTGAAATTTAGTTTTTCCTTTGACAGTCCAAGCACATTGCTAGGCTGCAAAGCACATTTCCCCCCAATTCTTTGACTGATAAGCTTTTGTTGGAATTTGGTGTGTTCATCTGTATCGAGGTTTTGTAGCAATATTTTATGTTATGCTCCCAAATATACTCTCTTTTCTTACTTTCTCTGAACAGCAATAGATACCAACATTTATTCAGGGGTTTTTTTTTTAATCTGGTTTTGCCAAGGTGCCACCAGGTGCTCCCCAAGGCCATTTTCCCAGAGCAGCCGGGTCCTTTATCCCCATATTTTATTCAAGATGATGGGGAAAAGAAAAAACCTAGGCGACCCTGAGAAGACACTACAAAGTAAACTTCCTTCCCAACGACTGCCCTGTCCTTGTTAAACAAGGCAGGACCTTGCAGGCATCACAGAAATCCTCTTCTTTAAAAGCAGTATTAAAGGTGGAAACAACTTTAAAGATTGAAGCGCCGATATTGCGTCTTTCTGGATACAGCCCCAAAGTGCCTGGCTTCCTGCAGTACATTTTAATGCAATGCTTTTGATGTAGTTTGGGAAAACAGCCCCCGTTCTCTCCTTCCTCTAGAGAACAGATATCATGGCTGAGAAGAAAATCACCTTTAATAAATCTTATGAAAATCAGATAGTCCAGTGCTGGTTCACGAGCACCTGTCTCAGTCATCCTCCAAGGTCTTTGTCTTCCTGTTAGCCATAATCTCTTGTGTGGGTGCACAAACTCTGCTGCTTTCCATCTGCTGCCATGAAGCTGCCTCCACCAACGGGAAGTGGCACTACACGTGCACCCCGTGGTTTTGGGGCAGGGGGGGGGGGTTGGTTTGTTTTGCTTTGTTTAAGTGAGGGGTTTCTTCTTTCCACATCATAGCTATATAGCTATGCACTTTGTCACCTTATCCTGGGTGTGACAGAGACGGGAGCGGATAGCCTCAAGGGCAGAGGGGCCACTCGAAAGCACAGAATTGCAGACTTTTGGAAATGGGAACCCATGTGAGTTCTTTGCATGCCCCGCATGCAGAGCTGATGAGCCCCTGACGCAAACTGGGGGGTGCATCAGCAGCGTTCCTGCTGGCAAAGAGGTTTGTCATTAAAGTTGAGAAGCATCCCACCAGTTGTTGGTGCTTCAGGGGCTGAGGCGAGGACCATGTGGACAAAATGGTTGAGCTTGCTGCAGACTTCCTTGCACTTACCAGGTGGAAAATATGGGACTGGGTGGGTGGGATTCGGGTAGGAAAGATCTTCCCCTAACACCCAGGGGGAAAAGCAATCCAAAACAGATGTTCTGAAGGAGAAGCCTAGGAAGAAGCTGCCCCTAACAGTAAATAGCAGATGAGTGCATGTGTTTGTGCTGGGACAGATCCGTCAAACGGTGCTGAGAGTTTCGGACCGTGTTTTCCAGTGGCATCAGGGGCGGTCTCTTGTCCTCTGTACAGCATAAGTGTGAGAGTACGGGAGTACTGACCCTGCTGCATCTGGCATGTGAGCTGATGCAGGGAACGGCTGGGGTTTCTTTCTAGGCCTGCCACGGTCAGAAGTTCACACACAAGGTCGGCGGTCAGAGATGGACACAGAAGACAAAGGAGCTGATGGAAAAGCAATTTAAACAAAGTCGAGGGATGCTTAAGACAGCAGTGCTAAAGTTGGCAGAGACCTGCAGGTGCAAGTACCAAGGAGTGTGTTCTTTAGCTTAATAAAATGGAGTATAATGGAGAGTAATAGGAAAAATTAGTGACAACGAGATGAAAATTAGGCCAAATATACAGAAAAAGCTTCCTGACTGAGTTGCATTTACCTGTTGAATGTATTCCTAAACCACACTGAATTTAACGTGCGTCCACTCTGACTGATTAAAATATGCATAAGTGGGAAAGGGAATAATTCTGTGTTGGGGGGGGGGTGATAATTTAGATAACTTTAAACATTTTCAGTTTCTGCCAGCCTGTGAAAGCTGGAAACGGAAGGGCAAAACATTTGCCTCGGGTATGTTTTTTAAGTAGGCCTTTGCTTTGAACAGTATTTCTTTCATGTGGTCTAATCATGGTAACTGAGAAAACTTAATAACCACAATCTATCGGCTTTTGTTCCTTAAATCCCAGCCAACAGACTTGCTTGTTTTTAGGAAAAAAGTGCATCTCATTATTATTGATACTTGATCTACATAGATAACATTAAGGCTGGGGGTGGGGGGGAAGCAGACTATGCTATACTAGCATTAAATATGGGAGAGGGTAGGTTGCAAAAATCTTTAAAAATTAAAAAATTGAATAACGGTGTTCAACGCACTTGATTTTTCCTGCAATTTATGAGATATGATAATTGCTGCAATTTAAGATTAAAAAGCCATTCCTATTCATTTGAACATGAATGTCTTTCAGATTTTTGGCATTCCATTAATCTAAAGTGAGCGAAAGTGGGTTTTTTTTTAAACGTATGTAATGTTTGCAAGGTATATGAAATATGCAGATTCTCCCTGCTCCTGGAGAGTGTAGTCGGTAGGAGAGAATTACACACGGTTGAAATGCAACCACAGCCAGGGTTTGTTGGTATAGAAATGTCTTTGCATTGAACTTTACTGCGTGTCAAATGAAGGAAGGGGGCATGCATGGTACAAAAAAAAAAATTAAAAATGAAGTTTTAAAAATAAAACTGGTTTGAATTATCCTGTTATTTCAGTACTGCTAAATTCATTCCAATACATAGATGGATGGTAGCTTTTAATGTCTTAGTATTGTTTCTTTATTTAAAATAGAAAAATGACCTGGAAACACTGTTCCTGGTGTGGTTTATAAAATGATCATTACATTGGAAATAAATGCTCTTCAGTGGCAATATTGGTCTCCAAAAGCAGTTTGTGGAATATCAGTGAGTTTTAACAGCTCTCCTTTGTTACTGCTGTGGGGCTTCCTGCTGTTGGGCTGGGTGTTGCTTGTGTCCGAGAGGAGCGAGTGAAGCCAAGGTGGTTTCTTTGCAGGGGGAAGGATTGTGCACCCCTTTCATGAGGTACTGAGCCTTGCAATGCCTCTCTTAAAACCACTGTGGGGATCATGATGGCAGCTTCTACAGCTACGCGATAGACTAGCACCAACAGCCAAAATTGCCTTCTGTTAATTCACTTGCTTCCTTTCCTCCCTCTCTTTTACTTCCTGTTCATGTGGAAACTTGTGCCCAGGACAAGTCTCCCTTATTGCCATTTACTAAGCTATCTTCCCTCTCCAGGTTCCCCGTGGAGTATCACGCAGAGTCTTACCCCATCTGCTTTTCTGCAGCAGGCCCTCATCGAATCCGTTGCTCACGTCCTAGCCCAGTGCTTCTCTAACTTTTCCTCGGCGTGACCCTGTTTATGACCCCATTTGCTCAGTATGGCCCCTCACTCCCGACCCACAGCCCCCTGGCCCTGCCAGTGCCTCTCAATCCCAACCTGGAGCTCCCTGGCCTTGCAACTCCAACCCCTGATGTTGCGACCCCATTTAGGATCATGACCTGCATTTGGGAACCACTGCCCTAGCCTAACGTTTGTTTGCCTTACATCTTTTAGTCCCCGAGCTCAGTTTTGGAGCAGAGATCTGCATTTGTCCCGGGTCGGGAAGAGGACAAGACTCAACACGACAATGTCTGAGGCTAGTAAGGGTGGCAGTGGGCACCATAGCCGAGGGGTCTGCACCGCGCTGTGGGGGCAGAGCATGGGCTCCCTCTTCCTGTGCAGAGTCTTGGCCTTGCATTCAGGGCGTGTGGGGAGTGGGGTTGTGCGGTGAGTCCTTCCTTTTCTTCTCCCTCTTTTACCTGGGATATAAATATAAATACCCCTTAGAAAATCAACTGACTTGCTGGAGATGGCTACTGTTTGCTCTGTGGTGCCCTCCACGTTAGCACATGACTCAGTTCTCCTGAGCATCCTGCTTCCATCAGTGCTTTCATGAACTGTTGTGGTTTAAGATCAAGAGAGACATGTAAAGTCTGTAATACAACCACTTGATCAACTCTTGGTTTTTGCACCTCTTGTCTTTTAAGGAGAGGGGTATTCTGTGCGCTGCCCGGCCATGCTGCCCTCCTGCCACTGGCTGCTTCCAGGTACGTGCCCTGCCGCAAGGTGCCCTTCTGCTGGCATAAGTTTAGGAGGGGCCTTTCTGTAAATGCCTGGGATCCTATGGCAGCATCTTGGAAGCATAGGGTGAAGCTTCCTGGAGAGAAAGAGGCATCTTAGAGGTGTCCGGTGTGTCTCCTATCTTACTGTATTTCTTAGGGAGACAGGTGACTGGAAAGCCATGGCAAATGGGTTCTCTTAGGTAGTGGAGCTTCCTTTGCAGGCGGCCAGGAAATGAGCTTTGCTTAGTGTAGACGTGCTAGGGAATGAATAGATTCTCTTCCCCAAAATGCCTCCCCGAGCAAGTGCTGGTATGCAAGTGTCTTCCTCTTTCCAGAGCCCATGCCGTGGTTTAAAAAAACCCACAGGCTTGTCTTTATACAATGCAGTTTGAAGCATTTTCTTCTATGGTGCCCGCAGCCAAGTGACTGGCTCAGGATTGCCTGCGGCTGATTCGTTTTTCATTTAAAAATGATTTTTTCTCAAATGTCCCACTAACTATCAACACCAATATCTGCACTTGAGATTGATTCTCGTCTCCCGTTATTGTGCAGTCGTGGCGGGCGAGGAATGGCGTTGGCCTTGGGAGCCCGTTCGGTTCCAAACTGGGCTGGATTGTTTGTATTTTGGTTAATGCCGGTTCACTACACAATGAATTGCCTGGATCAATGCAACCGTGCTCCTGTTTTTTAGGCCTGTCTCACTTTTCCCTGTGGGTGGAAGATCATGAGTAGCAGGTATTAAACTCCTGGGGCCAGAACCCAACCTGGAGCTTGCACGAACACACACCTATGTGTACCTCAGTCCAATCATTGCAATTTAATGCCACACAGATAAGCTATATTTAAGTTTGCAGAAATTGCGCCCTTTCACCATTTAATGCAGATGCTTTCAGGTTCTCGCTTTATATTGTTAAATGGCTTGCAGAGAACTGCAGGACTGTGTACTTTAAATAATGATGGTAGAACATAAAAAAAGAAGTGACCCTTACTTAATTTTCATCTTCCCTTCTTTGGCATGCAACGCAAGGCACTGTAGTACGTAACCATATATCTAAGGTGCTTTGTTCAATCCAAGTGAAGAAATCCGCAGAGAACAAGTGTTAATGTTTACAGCAAATCTAAGTGAGAAAACCATAGGAAGGCAAGAGAGCTTGGTTGTGACATAGCTCTTAACAACGGGACCCCATTCATTTCACACCCTGGTGTTTGGCCTACACTTGATCACACATTTGTTTAAGAGCCTGGTGAAGGTGCTGTTATTTCATATAGATGCTTATAAAAGCACATCTCTTTGTCCTTAATCTCTGCAATTTGTGCTCCTTTGTGTTCCAGGAGGAAAAAGAAACCAGAAACCTGCCAGGTAAAATTTCTGGCCTCTGAAATTTGCCCTCAAAGAAAGCACTTAATAATGACCAAAGTAACCACAACTTATTGCTATCTAAGAAAGAGCTGTCTCTTACTAACTATTCGTCACCAAATAAAGCTCTCTGCTTGCGCCTATTATTCTGTAATCCCATAATGAATCAGCAGTGCTGCTTGATTTTTTACAGATTCAGATATCTATAGAGAACTAATCCTTGGCTGATGGGTTTGCTTCTGTGTAGAGGAATAGCAAGATCACATCAACACTTCGCCGTCTTTGTTTTTGCACTTGTCTCTGATATTATGTTTCTGACACGATGGCAGGAAAACAGAGGGTTTTGCCTTGAAAACTAATGTGGTCCATTGTTTTGGTGCATGTATGTTGGGTAATACCAGTTCACTACGCCTACAGTTCAGCCAGCTGTGAACAGGACGGGCTCCCAAGGGCAACGACACTCCTCCCCCACCATGACTGCACAATAACAGGAGACAGAAATGCATCCCAAGGGCAGATATTTGTGTGCATACAGACCTACCCCCTTGCTCCAGCTCCGCGTGCACCAAACCCAGTGCTTAGATAAATCGGAATGGTTTCGGCGCCTCCCACTGGTGCCACTTTCACCTTCTCTGGAGACAGAAAGTAGGAGCAGGGGCCCGTGGAAGTGGAAGAAGGAGACTGTAGCAGGACACTACGGTGCCTGCTACTGAGAGAGCCCGGAAGGCTCCTCAGGTGCTGGTTGCCAGGGCAACGGGAGGCAGCAAACGACCCACACCTGCCAGCGGTCAGCTGGCTCTAAGGGGCAAGGCCTGGCTCTTGTGAGGGAGGGGGAGCTGAGACCAGAGGCAGTTCCCGACCAGCATCCAAGGCAGAAGGAGCTCCCTGCCAGCAGGGAGAGAGAGAGAGAGAAGCTCCTGGAGCGATGATGTGAGGAGAAGCCTGACTGCAGGTACGGCTTGCAGAGTAAAGGGGAGCAGCTCCAAGATGGCTGAGCAATGTCGGTACAGCCAGGTGGCTTAGGTTGAAGTTGTAGCCAAGAGGCTTGAGTTTGTTGCAGTTTGTTTAACACCGGTGGTCTGGGTGAGGCTATAAGGGGATGGAGGAGGCCTCATAGGGGACTCACGGTAAAGTGAGGACCCCAGCCCCAGTGCGGGCACGGAGTTCGGGGGGGTACAGACCCCAGCTCCAGAGCAGAGCCCATGAGAGAGGGCAGCCCTGCAGAGGGAAGAGCCCCAGGAGAGGGGCAGCAGTATGGAGAAGCCCCAGTGTGGGCGCGGAGAGCCCCAGGAGAGGGGCAGCAGTACAGAGAAGGCCCTAGTGAGAAGGGTGGCGTACAGAGAAGGCCCGCAAGGCTTAGATACGCAGGACACCCGGAGCAGGAGGACTGAGGCCAAGTGGAGAAGAGGTAGCCTCCCTATAAAAACACATATCATCAAAGTCATGGCGGGTGAGAATAGGAGGGTGCAAGTCCGAAGCTTGGCACAGTAGAGGAGGCGGCAAGGGCTAGCACGGCGACCCTGCCGTCCCTCCTGTTACAGAGACGTTTATATTGTCAAAGCTGCACAGCGCAGGAGACGGAGCTTGCTTCTTGGCGACAAGTCCGGGCTTGGCAGGGAGGCCGTATCAGTAGTGCCCAAGTCGTGTTAAGATGCAAGCCTACCTTCTGGCGACGGGCATCTCTGCAAGTATACAGCTTCGAGCATTGCATGGTAATGCGTTACACATGCACACGCACGCATGCCGTCAAAACACAACGAGCTAAGCTAAATAAAGCCTATGGGAAACCAGATTATCGGGTTTGCGCTAATAGGTAGCTATATCCAACACATGGAGTATCCATAAGGCAGTGCTGCATCGCATATGGATAACCGAGAATAACAACCTATCCCAGTACGCACATCGCCCATTTTTGTGATGCAGTTTACAACCCCCTTAAGCATTAATGTTTAGACTGTTAATCTGTTGCTTTGTTTTAATTCTCAACGTATAGTCACCACCATATCTTTCAAAACAGAGACAAGGGAAAATTAAATGCTCAGTATTTTGGCTCCAGATGGTTTATATTACCTAAATGTTCTGCTTTTCTGGTTCCAGACAGAAATTCAAATTCAAAGTAATTAATGAGCTTAAATAGATTTTGTACCATATAAGATTTCCACTCATCAAAATCAGAAATTAGAAACTCAGTATTAAGAAATGTGGTACATATTAAAGCCCTGCCTGACTTAAATTCTAATGTGTTATTAAATGAAAGTTTGTCTCCATGGATGAATAAAAAACAATAGCAGCAAATTTGACTTTTTCTAGAAATGTTGGGACAAAAAGGTATTTTTGCACTTTCCATTGGATGCAGTTTCACACCAGTTTCTTTGGTTCCTCTTCAAGATCTGCCAGAATTACCAGCAATACCCAGAGAGCACGTCTGGATGTTACCTGCTCAGAAAAGCTGGAGCTTTTCCCCCTGCTTTCGCTGCAGGTACTACAACAGGTCTCTCTGCGCTAGGGCCACAGGACCCCAGCACCGCTGGCAAAGCCCGGCACCTGAACTGGGACAGTGCGAAGCAAACAGCTGGAGCCTGGCGATAACAAGAAGAGCTGTGGTCTGTACCCGAATCCTGTTACATTTCTGGATGTTCTCCCCAAAAAGACCATATGACAAACAAAGCTTTCAAATTTAACACTGTTCTGAAACTTTTACTTAGCAAAAAGTGTTTATTTCTACTGTTTCAACTATTACAAAGTAAACCCCAAAATTTTGCCTAGATTTAAATCAGCACTGTATATGAATGATTGACATGCCTGTATCCAAAAAAGAGAACATTTTCAGAGGAGCAAACAGAATTCACATCAGCAAGGTCCAGTATCCTACAATCCTGCTTTTTCACATAAATGTATTATAGTGCTACATAGCGCTGAAGCCGTGACGGTCCAGGAAGCATGCGAGAGGTGAGCGTTTTTGCACGCAGTATCTTTTATCTTGCCTTGTAGTTTTGTGGAAATGATCGTCCTTGAATTTTTTCTCTTAAAAGAATTGAAATGCAAACATTTCCCCAACAATAATGTCAGTCACTAAAGTAATTGCATTTCAACCAGTTCTCATTAGGATTTGAAACACTAGCCCCTCTATTTTTTCAGTCACTTTCCCTGGCTTTTCCTTCCTTGGGGAAGTGACCTCAGGAATTTTGTGTGTTGTTACACATCAGTCTTAAATATTTATACTGGTTTAGAAAACAGAGGGTAGAAACAGGCATCACCTTTGTGCCCCCATGAAAGTTTTTATGGCGGCACAAAGTGAAAGCAAACAAATGCACAAATTTGTGGCCAAGAGACAACGTAGGTATAAATTGGGCCGCTTTATTGCAGCCTACATCCATTTGTCGCAGCACAGCTCGCAGCGCTCGACCAAAGATGTCTGTTTCTGGCTATAGGAAAGACCCAGTGTAAAAAAGGTAGGTGCCTGGTCTGTCCTTAACCTACAATACAAGGCAAAGGACATAATGAGTAACTAGTGAAGTCAATCAGAACTCATTAAAAATGTGGGAGTTGAAGGGACTGCAAGAATTTGCTGTGATAGGTTTTTAATTGATGTTTCCTCAAATTCCAAAATTAAAGTTTTCAACCAGTCTGACTTGTTCCACAGAGGCTTAGAAACGTATATCTTTATAGACAGATCAGACAAATCAGTAGATCAACTGTAGCAAGGTTGGCATGTTGTTATAGCAATGATGGTTCGGGGAACGCACGAGCAGCAAGGTTTGTTTGGTAATATTTTTTTACCGAGCCAACTGTATAATTGGGAGAGATGTTAAACAAGCTTTCAAGCACAAAGTGCAGTAGATAGACTGTCATTTGTAGACTATGTTGATGGGCATGGTGAAATAGAAATTAATAGAGTGCAGTTCTTAGTAGGAAAATAAATCGCAGATGGAGTAATCTGATGAGACACTGCACGTCATGAATACAGGTGCATTTCTGTAGTCAACCACGGGGATTATTAGTTCTTTCTTGCACCACGTGACCCCTCTGCCTCAGACAGGGGGAACAGGGCACGGGTCTAGTTCCTCCACATTGGTCCCCGGCTTGGCAGGAAGGCGGTACAGCCAGTCGCGGAGCTGGGAGATCTGGGTTAACCTCCCAGCTCTGCCTCTGATTTGCACAGTAACTTCATGTAGGTCACTTTATTTCTGCCTCATTAGAAGGGGGTGACAATAGTCTCCTTCCACCGGCGTGTTGCTGCACACTGATGGCAGGTCAATGAGTCGTCTCTGACACCTTGAAAAGCATGGAAACCTGGAACCGTTAATTGATGCTTATAGGAAGCTCCGAGATCGTCAGTGGGTGCGTCTACGCTTTCATTAATGCGCTGCAATTACGACACATTGTTTAGTACAGGTACTAACTTAATGTGCCCTAATCGGCGCTACTGTGCATTAATGCAAACACATGGTCTTTTTTGTGGCGTTAATGCCCAGTAGACTAAATCTACTGCGCATTAGCATGGGTTTTGCCTGCCACGTTAATGCGCAGTAGAATTAGTCTAGTGTGCTCAAAGCGTCTTGTGTAGACACACCCAGTGTGTCATACAAAGCACTGTGCTACCTCTAGCATCTGCATTCAAATGTTAGCTCCCCACCCTGACCCCCAGGAAAACCTGAAGGCATATTTGGAAGTAATAAGCACAGAGCTACCTCTGATTCCTTTCCTGGCCTGCAAAAAATCCTGGCAGAGGTGAAGAGCTTGTCTCGTTTTGTGATTCAGCCCCGAAGCTGTACATTAATAGTGCCAAACTCTTTGTCATTTGTTCAGATTCTGGTTTCTAGTGAAGACAAAATACGTGTCCCTGTTAATTTGTGGGTGTGTTGAACTGGGTTTCTGCTGCTCATTGCAAAAGTTGAGTACTCAGGTTTGCATGGATGCAACGAGGGTCATTGCTAATCCTCAGATCCATATGGTGCTGTCCAAATATTAAAAAATATTCCCGAAGAGTAACTTTTAAAGTAAACTTTCACAGCTGGGTTTTGGTACGATGTCAACAAACCTGACCTTTCAATCTCTAGTGCAAATGGCAAGAAAAACCTAGCCTATCTAATCTGCCTGCAAATAGCTGTAGCTTCACTGATCTAGTCTAATCAAAGGAACAAGCCCACAGGGGTTTAAAGGATTTCTTGCTGTTGCTGCTGCCATTAATTTAATTGCTAAAGTACAGTGAACTATCAAGGAGTACAGTAAATGTTTGGATATGCGGGGATATAAACAGTTGAAACCTAGGTGGGAGAAAAACACAAAGGCAAATGGGGTTTTCTCAGCAGAAGAAAACTTGTTGTTTTATTAGAATATATTCTTAAAATAGTCTTGAGTGGAGCTGACATGAGTTATCGTCAGGATTTCTAGGTGATGCAACACGAGTTCATCCAGCATGTCCTGCAGTCACTCCAGCGAGTGGGATGCAGCAATGGAGCCGAATGCTGAAAGATAACTTGTGCCACGAGTGCATGTGGGGGTGATTAAGGTGGTTCTCTCATCTGCCTTCCTGCGTCCATCCTCCTCCTTTGAATTTTGAGCTTCGAAGCAGTGGGTGTATTCTCACGATGGATTGCTGCCGTTTTAATTATGTTAAAACTAATTACCAGACAGGGTAGTGCTAAAGCATTAGTTGAATGTAAAGGGCTGATGACGCAAGAGAAAAACGACTGTTTATTTAATGGAAAATGCCCTTAACTGTGAGGGTCTGAAGTTATTTCAGCTTGAAGAACATTTCTGAATTTTAATAGTTTTTGCGGTGCTTCTCAAAGCAATAAAAATTGCTTTACAGTTGCTTTCTTCTGATGTCAGGGAGACTGAAAGGATAATAATAACAAATGAGCATTAGCATGCAGCATACCAAGATGTGACTATGAAGATGCAGTCTCAAAGACTTTTATTGTCATTATTAATATTAATAGAATCATGGCTTTAGCGGTGGAAGTGTGCACAGTGTGTATGCGTGTGTGTTAATCAAGAAAAGACAAATAATGTTGCTTAAAGGAAAACTTCCCCTTAAAGTTCATGAGCAAAAAAATATGATTCTGCAGAGTTGGGAACACCGGGATGCTAGGCAGGGCTTATTCCCACTTCAGGAATGACGAATCAATTCATTTAAATAGCTGGCTTGAACCTCAGACAGATCTATAGTAGAATGAAAAGTCTTTCATTAAGTTAGAGTTTAGATGGCTGGCCACCCCTTCCCCAAGCGTGACCCATCGCTGTTGACATCCAACTTGCTGAAGCCCCAGTATTCCCCGCGGGCTGACCGCTGTCTGCATGTGCGTGCAGTTCAGATGACGAGTTGAAGTCTATGCATAAGTGAGAATCTCGGACTTTGTCCTGAGCCCTCTCCTTGCTGGGAAAATAAACTTCAGAACCGAAAATAAATGGAGGCCTGGGCGTTGCTGCACGCGTGTGGACTGCTAAAGCATTTGTGGGAGTTTTAATCGGCTTAACCACGATACAAATGGAGGCTTGATATATGGAACACAACCTGGATTTGCCGTTGGAAGGCGGTGCCAATTGAAATTCCAACCCATTTGATGCAGCAAAATACTTACAAGAAATCACATTTGGCATCACCTGTAATGAAAATCTTGGGGTGCAGACATTTCAGAACTACTCTTACCATGGCTGCATTTGTTTAGCCTGTTTCCAAACGCAGGCCAGGTTCTTTGGGTAGATGTGATATCTTTGATTAGACCAACTGAGTAGTTGGAAAAAAATTCTTTGCAAGCTTTCGGGCACAAGCTCCTCTTTCTTCAGGCATTGTGAGACCCCCAAGGTAGGAAAGAAGAGGATTCCTCCAGCCCGTTGGAGATTTGAGGTTCTGGTTTCCCTGGAGTCGGCAGACACAACTGGCCTTCTCCCCAGCGGAAGAGGATGAGCCAGTTTCTTGGTTTCACTTATTTTGCCGAGTGGAGCCTTGTGCAAGTGATGCGCTCTTTACAGAAAGGGCTTCTCCCTCGTGTCAGCTGGAGCCAGGGTAATGCCAGGGTGAAGTTTGGAAACTTCTCTGAAAGAAGATGTGGCTCAGCTGCCGACAAGCACAAGAGCTTACTATCCTGCCTCCCTGAGCTCTGGCAGCATCTGAATGCAGATCTTTTGTGCATCCCATTACTGCCCGTCGGCAGAAGAGCCCTTCTGAAAAGACTTCTGCCTGAGGGTATTTCTTGGACTGTGCATATCTGTGGTCAGTAGTAGGTAACAGCACACTAACATGTCCTTTAGGGAATATTCTTGGGATTGTTCTTTCTTGGGACCAAGCCAATCCCTAGGCCAACATGCACTGGATCTACAGGGAATATTATGAGAGATTTGTTCATCCTATTCTCTTCCTGTAGACCCATGGAGTAGCATATCCTTTCTTGTACCCTGGAAAGGTCCAGCAGTTTAGTGGAGCAGATGTAGAGAAATGGTATCAGCGTCTACAGCCAGATTTTATTCAAGTCTGTGAAGAGGCAGGTAGATGCCTAATGAGGTTTTTGAAAAGCACTTCGGTATCTAGCTCTTACTGATTTCTTGACGTAAAGATCATCATTCCTTGTTCCATGCATCTGCCTGCCTGCCTGAATGCAAACACTATGTTTGGGAAGGGGAAAAAAAAATGTGCTGGGCATTGTGAGCTGCCCGTGAGTGTGCACTCGGTGCACTGGAAGGGACTTGTTGTGTGTTGTATTTCTGGGCTGGGCGTCTTTCATGAGGGAATTAGTTTCTGTGCATTGCCAGTGTAATCTCGAACTACAGTATCAATACACTTAAAAGCAATCAGGTGTAGAAGTAAGAAAATTCAAACAGAGCCCTCAAATTAGAAAAAATTAACTTGCTCAGGCGTATAGTAATTAAACTGTTCATGACTGCATGTAATTACATCATTATGTACACAGCCCTGTTTCTGTAATTTGGACCATTGGAGGGCAAAGTGTCAAAGTCTCTATAATGATGTTTAATTCCATTTTAACATTTCCTAAAGGGATTGCTTTGAATTTGTTTTCAAACTGCAAAAGTTGGAAACGCTTTCCGGATCCTGGGAGGGCCCTGCACGTACAACTGCTTTGTCTGAATCAGTTGGAAAGTGAGGGGTGGCCCATCTCAAATATTGATTATTTTATGTCTTTAATTGTGACAGAATGCAAAAGTGTATTCATCTGACTTGTAGAAATTTCCAGGATTGAAATAAAAATAGAAGTGTAAGAAGAAATCCTCTCTCGTCATCTAAATGCGTTACAATATTATGTCCCTGTGTTTGTTTTTAATGTAAAGGTTTTTCAGATATTAGTGTGTGTAGCTACTTTGAATTATGCTACAGGAAGTACTATTTGCATAATCTCGCTATTTTAAGTCTGCACAATAATCCTGACATATGATTTTATTGTTCTTCCCGTGCTTTCATTTAGTTGGATAAACAA
Organism: Alligator sinensis; assembly: GCF_000455745.1. Lineage (NCBI taxonomy): Eukaryota > Metazoa > Chordata > Crocodylia > Alligatoridae > Alligator > Alligator sinensis. Next base: position 2,538,371 of record NW_005841934.1, read on the forward strand.
CTCCGAAATCTTTTCTGTTACAAAACAGAAATTATGTATCCTATGTTTAACTATATAGTGATATATATTTTTTTGCACTTCAGACTACTTATTTGGAAGGCTGCTTAGAAGCAATTATCTTGGCAGAGTTAGAGAAATCTATAGGCTTGTGATTAATTATAGCTGCACCACCATTAAATCTTAGGTTTTTTAAAGTGTCTCAGGTATGTCTCTTCTTTGCCATTATTCTCTGACTGAAGCAAGAGGAACTGAGTTTTTGCAGATCCTTTATGCAAAGCTTGTCAAAGTTAGCCAAGTTTTGCCATTGCTTTCAAGTAGCTTTGAATCAGAACTGCTGGTAGGAAGGAATGGCCTTTGTGTAAAAAAATCAGGAGGGGACCCAAGAGATCTGGATTCAGATCCTGGACTTCCTGCAACCTGTTTCCAATCCCAAGAAAGTCCCTTATTCTCACTTCTCCCGAGTTAATCTATTTTACATATCAGCAAACTGAAACACATATTGAAGTCTCTTAATTGCTGGTTTGGGAGACCTTTTTACAGATGATGCATCTCTATGTTACAGTTTCCCCCTCTATAAAATGTGAGTAATATTCCCTTTCATCCTTTTTTGGGTTTTTTGTATTTAGGTTGTAAACTTTTTGGAGCAGAAACTTTTTTTATATTATATTTATAAAGTGCCAAATATAATGGTTGGCCTGGTCCTGGATGGCTGTTTATTCCCAAAGCATAGTTTGAAAATAAAAATTCAGGAAAACCTGTTCATTTATTTAATCAGCTTTCTGAGAGTCAGAGGGAGATTTTTCAACTGCCACAAAAAAACTTTTTTAATAACGTAGCAAATATTGGCTTTGGTTTTCTTACCAAGAGGAAAGTGAACTAATTAAAACATCAGATAGCTTTTGAAACCTTCAAGATGGCTGCTTTCCAGCCATATTTCTGTCCATAATTATAATTGACCTCTTGGGATGCCTCATTTTGGTGTTCTGTTGTGGATAAGACAAAAGTGGTCCCAAATTAATAACTAGAACAATAAATAACTAGACAGACTAGTACTGATTAAAAAAGAAGGGACAGCACAGTTGATCCGTTTTATGCAGTAATTTATGAATATTTACATGTATTGTATTTGGAATCAGAGCGTCATTGTGCTGGGTGTTGTACACGTATGAGCAGAAGATGGTTTTATCCTCAAAACGTTACCTTGCAGATGTCTGCATAGATCCTGTAGACATGCACAGAAATAGGCAGTCTTACCCTTTCGTGATGGGGTGCGTGCTAATTAGAGATGCATTGTCTCCAAGTCCAATGGTGGTAGGAAAAAGGAGTTGGAGACTTTATCCTACCGGAATTTGGAGCATGGAGACAGATCAGTCTCTCCTGAAAGCCAGTTCATAATCCAAGCACCAGCAAAGATGTTTTTTTTCATTTGGTAAGAAGGAGCATCAACATGCAAAAGAAGTACGGTGGGGAAGAACAAGTCTTTGTGGCCTCTGTGTAAACACACAGTCAAATGTTCTAGGAGCTCATGGAAGGAGGGAATACTACAGGTTTTAAATACTGAAAAGCCGCTGACATACCTATGGACCAAAAGGAAGGAAACTGTGATAGGTGGGGGTGGGTTGCCCGCTTGGCGTAGAACAATCGAGGACTATTTCGCAGTGAAAGTACTAGCCGTACAAGAAAGGCAGCGAGGTTTATAAAGACGTCGTGAGGAACACCGAGTGCAGTAAGCCAAGGAAGAGCCAAGGATCCCAGGATGAGAATAATTAGAAGAAAAGCAGGAGTTTAAAGACAAACAATTAAGGCACTGGCAAGCATCCAGCTTGTATAAAAAAAAATCAGGTTATTGTGGGGCAGGCAATGCACAGCTGCACACCGAAATTACACTTAGCTTATCTTCAGCAGCAGCTTGTATCGTGGCAATGTGTGGCGTCCTGTTCAGAACAAACAGAAAACCGTATCGTGCTGGCAGAAGAATCCTTAGATAAATTCATCCGTGGAGGCTCCACTCCTGAGGAATTACATATTTCAACACAATAATTCTTCAAGAAGCAGATACTGGGTCTGTATGGATATAATACCATGTTTGGATTAGGCATTCACCATACTACATATTTAGGATGTTACTTCCAAAATGCAGTCTGTAAAAGGAAATCCTATTTCCTGTCTTGTTACCTGATAACTCTCGAGTACCAAAAAGAGGAGTTGTGACAGTCACCAGCCATTTTGCATTTTTTTCCCCCTCTTTCACTATATTTAGTGAGCTGGGCAAGTTTAATCCTCTGTTATACTCAAGTACCCAATTCATTTGAAAAACAGGCAGAATGCAGATTTAAGAGCGCCTGAGGACACGACAGGACGTGCACTCTCCTGTCCGAGAGGAAAGATGGTTCAGGGTCTGAATCTATTTGATCTTTGGCCCCCGCACTGAGGCCGCCTCGGGGTACCTCTTGTTACTGGCATTTATTTAGTCAGAAACTTTATTTCGAATGCAAAGCAGAGTCAACAAGGAAGAGCAGCTGGTTTACGAGTGTTTTAGCCTGACACTTGTATCATCAGATATTCATCAAGTGCTTCTCCAATTTTGAAAACTGAACAATTAATTTCAAACCTATCCAAATTATACAAATTACAAAGAACTCTTTTCACCTCTCTTAATGTAACAACAACATTTTGCTGTTGTAATTTGCATTTGATCACAAGAGCTCAAATCACGGAGTTGGAAAACTTCAGCCAAAACTGTTCACCTGCTTCCAAGAATAAGCCTAGGGAAAAATTATGGTGCATTATGCATTTAAAAAAAAAAAAAAAGACAACTTTTTTCTTTGAGTTCTAGTTCAGTAGAGACTTCTTTTAGTTTTAACAGTTTAAAATCTCTGCATATTTGGTCTTCCCTAAGTTTGAGCCTCTTTGCAACTCATGGTTCTGGATGGCACATGTGCCATTTTCACACCTGATAGAGCAATTGAGCATCTTCCATCCCCTTCCAGCTCATGCACGTGAGCAAAGTGCACGTATGCCTTTCCCACCGAGGGAGCGAGTGTGTTCCAGCTGTGGGGGCTCAGATGTGCTTTCCCTGCAGTTGCTGGTGCAGCCTACGGTGGGGCCGGGAACTGGAAATGAGAGCAGGGAGACTGTCACCCCAGACTCAATTCAACATATACCAGCACTGCTATGTGACTGAGGCAAGCTAGTGCACAATTTGGTTCAAATTTGTTCCAGGTTGGGCCCCCCAGATAAAATGGCACTTCATTTCTGTGCCTCACCCTGCCTATCTATAGAACAAGGCAGTACCACCCCTCACTTTGCAGGCGTGGTGCAAAACTGGGTTTGTTTGTCTGCGAAGCACTTGTGTGCAATAGTGATGGGCACCATAGTCCAGGAAGGTCCTAAATACTTGTACAGTAGATAAGGTTTGGGATCACCTATTGAACCCTGAGCAGAAAGCAAACCATCGAATAGCTGCTTGTTGAGAGAGCATCATGTGTTCTGCACCCAGAATGAGGCGCGGGTCCTATGAGACAAGTTGTACATGATCCCGTAATTAAAAACTATATCATAATTTGGATCCCCAGAGAGCTGAATTAAGCTTCATTGGCATTTTTAATTCTGGCCTTTTCTGACTTTTGAGGTGCTTGACTTGGCCACCGTTTTGTGTGCTACAGAGGTGCATCCTGCTGCTTCATTTGCCAACCACAGTTGAGTTTCACATACCATGATACACTAGGATCCCCAGGTAAGAGTATTATTTTTCTGATGATGATGATGGTAAAATTTATTCTCGACACCGAAGCCACTATATTGAGCTGGTATAAAAGAAGGGAGCCGTTCTTTCATTAACCGTGTCTATGAAAGCCAAGATTGAACATTGCTGCTGAGAGTATTATTAAAGCTTTGAAAGTCAACATGGGAGCAAGGGGGAGTTTAAGCTTCTTTTCCCAAGAACAGAACTATTTGATAGGATTGTCACATTTAAAGAAAATACCCTTAAATATCTGAGTGCTTATGATTTCTGGGAACAGTGCGTTTCTGTGTTAAATTTTTGTCTCGGAGTACTTTATCTGAAATAGAAATAATCACGGCGAAAAGGAAAACAAGTGGAAAAACAAGCTCGGGCACGCTTAAACATGATTGCAGTTAGCCCTGTGGGGAAGGCATTTAGGTATGTGGCCTGTGATTTTTTTCAACATGGGCTGCCTCTGGCAGTGAAACTATAACCAAGCAAGAAAACACGGATATCTGACAGCGAGCATATTGCTCTCGATATGCAGAGCAGAGAGCAGTTGCTTTTTTTGGACAGGAGAGAGACTACCCCGGCACGGTGGCTTAGTTTCCCACTGGTATAACTGGGAAGTAGGACCTGATGCAAAAGGAACAGAAGTCATGGGGAGGAAACGTTATAAGGCATATTGTATTTATGAGGCAGTCATCCCACAAGTATCTTGTGAGCGAGGTGTGAGGTGCACCTTGAGACGTGCATCAATGCCCAGCTTGCCTTCGGGCATGGGAGTGCTTATTATTTTATTTATGTACTTACTTCTTTGATTTATGTGCCATCCTCCCCCAAAAATGTTGAGCAGGAGAGAGGCATCGTTCTAGGATTGATTCCCCCTGTTCTTCGGCCCCGCGGATGTCCGTACTTTCACCCGCATTGGTGAATCGGGCTGGTGTGCTCATGACCTTTGTCTGCGTGACAAGTGCTCAAACAAGGGACAGTTTGTGGAGTCAGGCCTGTAGGTCGGAGAAAAATATGGAGGGTTTAAGAGTAAGACGCCAGATTGGGAATACAGGAGGCTTCATCCCTAGCTCTGCCACATGCTTTGGGGTGGAATTGGGCACTTGAGCTGCTCAGGGTGCTGTGGTACTGAGGGCCATGAAGGACTTGGAGAGATATTGGGCCATATTACAGCTACACCACGTTTCTAGCCTGACATATTGAAGTAACTGAGTCCTTACTGGAGAAATAAGGAAAAGAAAAGAAAGTTGGTAGTAGAAATTGAGCCTGCAAAGCAGGCAAATCCATTTGAGTTAAGAGTGAGTTCAGGGGTCTTTCTTTTAAAGGTGGACGTGCAAGTGCACTCGAGCAGAAGGAGAGAGAAGTTTGGTGGGACAAGGAGGAAAGTGTAAGATATGTAATAGAAATACCTAATGTTACTCTATGCTACATATGGGTCATCATTTAACTTTAATTTCAGGACGCCGACTTGCAGGTTTTTAATCTTATATATTCAGTAGATTCACTATCAAATAAGCAATGCTTTCTCATTAATTTTACTCTAGTGTGAACCAAAAGCTTGGACTGTGTCATTTAAGGTGCATGAATGAGTCTGGAAGATCCTATGTAGATTTTGCATCAAAATCATTAATATGTTATAAAGCGACTGAATTTTATAGGCACAGTTTATACTTCAGTATTTCACAAAACCCCATGAGTATGTTGCATAATAACACGATTGCAGAGACTTTGAACCTTTGTGTGCAAACCTCATTTGCGGATGCAGTGAAGATAGCGGCCTAGAAAAATGTGTTCAACTGGGACATTCGCACAATAAAGTGTATACAGCACTCAGATGCAGCCCAATCACTTCTTTGCAGAAAGCACATTCCAGTTGCAATCTGCTTCTTAATGGACAGTAAATCAGTTTTTGGCAAAGGAGCCATGTAAGATTTTTTTCCCCCAATAAGTTATCGAAGTGACGGTGATACTTTATGGCCTGTATGCGAGAAAAGGAGATAGCCTTCTCAGCAAGCATTGCTGTGAACACACGTAATCCTAGGCTTGCAGCGATATGTGCTGCGTGTACATGCATGGGGAAGTATGTTTTAGAAAATCCGAAGTGGGGAGTTAGTAGCTATCACAATTAAGCCGTAGCAGGAGCTGATCTTGTGGCTGATGTACAAGACGGGCAACCAAGTATTGCCAGAGACCTGAATGGCTCTAGGCATGCTGTTGAATCTTTCTGCGTCTGTTTCCCCATCTATAAAATGGGAATAACAAAGTTTTTCTCCCACTCTCGAGGAAGTTGATCTTAAGGAGAGGGGAGAAGCCTCTGTTTTTCTATGTACTTGCCCAGTGCATAGATATCTGGGGATACGCAGAAATAATGAAGCACTTGATTCGTTGTGTATCGTACTGAAAACTTCACTTGTCATTTCTGATTGCAAAGCTACAGCAGAGAAGGCAAGTGAAAAGGTACATGCGGTAAGAAATATCTTAATGAGGTGGTTAAGTTTCTTTTTAACACGATGGAAAGAGAATAACAGTGGAAAAATGCAAAGAAGAATGCTATTGAAAATAGCTGTACTTGAATGATGGAATAAATGTACAAAACTACATGGTTAGTTTAGAAGACAATACTGCGGGGAAGTTGTTAAACTTGTAATTTAAATAGATTATTGCTTTTAAGAGAGCACAGCATTCGATTAAGTCTTCCTCTTTTGCAGTGTTGTAGCTTAATTTTACTTACTCGGATAAATCCACTTAGATAACTGGAGTATTGTTGCCTCGGTTGTACTTTATTTACTTTGTACAACTAATGAAACGTTAAACAAATATTTGTTGCATTGTCTGCTCTTCACGAGGCCAGCACAGAAAGAGCAGCGTGTTCTGGGAGCAACTTTAAATGATAAATTAGTCAAAAGATTGTACTGTGTCCTCTAGGTCAGTTTTAAGTGATTCTGCGAGGTGCTTTATCTCTAAATGAGGCAGGGTTGGTTTTTCTGTTTCTCTAGATGAGATTGCCTTCAAGAAGAGCATCGCCATTTATTTCTTACAAATTGCTAGTCACAAATTTTACCTCCTACCACAATTTTGCATATAAACAACTTGGGTTTGTTTGGGGAAAAAATACAACAACACACAGGCTGCTACTTGTCAAGCTTGCACGATTGCATTTCTTTGTGAGGTTCAAAAAGGACAAACTAAATAGAATTATTTTCATATGAGCAATGTTAAAGGATGAAACAGCCTGAATTGTATTTGTGCAGGTTTTGTAGGGAGATTTTAAAGTTCTGTCATTTGAAGTTCACGGCGTTCGCTAAAGTGCTGCGCATAAAAATGTCACTTTGAAAACGGTCAGTTGATCAAATTTACCTTCACTAAGACAGATCAATAAGTGCATGTCAAAAGCTAAAGAAGTTTCCTAGCTCTACAATTTGAGCTAAAGTCAAAAGAAGGAATTTGTAGACTTCAGTCAATATCTTTGAAAGGTGCACATTATCGTGTTTTCCTTGCATTTGTTAAACCTAGTTGGATTTTCTCATTGAGTTTATATTTAGCAATCCTTCTAGCTTCTGCAACTTCACCTCAACTAATGGGAGAGTTGTCCTAAGCCCACATGACCCTAGAAAACGTTGCTGAAATTTTAAAGCAGAATATCCTGTCTTCTTTTATTTTAAAACCTTTTCTTTCAAGGTGAGACACTGCCAGGTTTTACATGTGGTTCAAATATTGAAGCCTGGATATTGAGCAGGACGGTATTCTGGGACTCTCTGTCCCTGTTCTTCTTGATGCAAAATATTTTAGTCGTCGGTGAGGACGGAGAGCGAGAGGGTGAGCGCAACTCTCCATCCGGGGGCATCTCCATCCTCCGCGTTGTGCATCATCCTCTCCTTTTCATTTCCTTTCCTTTCATGTCCCTGAAATAACACGTTTCCTGTCAGGTTGAGCGGAGCACAGTCATCCACCCTGGCGATCTCCAGAAAGCATCTCGACTCCCACCTTGCCGGAGTCCTCTGATCCCAGCGGTCTTTCCTGCCCAAGTGCAGGGCGGCTGGACCCCATGATCTGTAAAGTCCCTTCCAGCCCCTAGCAACTAGGAAACTATGAATCTGCTGCATGGGCCTGA
>NW_005841934.1:2546343-2632102 GCF_000455745.1 Alligator sinensis
TTCACTTTGTTCTTCTCACTGTGGCTGAGAAATGACGACGGCAAAAGTTGACCCAACCCAAGCCAGCATTTTTTCCCACTGTTTTAGTTTGAGTGCTGAGCCGGAGCATCAGTCATCCACCCCAAATTGTGGGGGCTGAGTCTTCCTCCTGGGCACCTTCAGGGATTGGATAACTATCTTACACCTTGCACTTGGCAGGTTACATCAGCGCAGCCTATCTGTGTCTGGAGAAAAGATAGTCATTTTAACTCCCCGACATGCCTGCCCATGTGCCGGGATGTACGTGGAGCATCTTCTGTGCTCTGGTCAGGGGCTGAGCTGAGCTGCACGCAGATTTGGTTTGTGAGGCAACTGTTGTTTTTTTCCCTTTCATTCCTAATTTTCCCAGGCTCCCTTGTCTCATATTTGTTCAAACAGCATCAGCGCCCCTAGCAATAAACTGTGCTAATTTCAAGGCTCAAGAAGTCGTGCAAGCGTTCCGACAGTAAAGCTCCTCCAAAGCCAGCTATTGATTGAATTATTTGACTGCTTGAGTGATGTGATTTTAAAGCACATGATCACACTTTTTTTGCTGCTGCGTTTTCTTAGCAGTTCATGGTCCCAATCTATTAAAAAAGTGACTCAAGAAACCAGCTGGTTTTACTGGAAGAGTCCGTCCTGTCTGTGCGCTGTGTGATAGAAGCAAGGAATTTTTGCCTCGGGTTAATAGGCAGATAGAAAAAAAAAATTAAAGCCCTGACCCTGCAAACATTTAGGCACGTGCTCAGTTTTAAGAATGTGAATCATTGTATTGAAGTCAAAGATAAGCACTTGTGAAAGTGCTTGCTGAATCGGGCCGCAGTTCTCATTAGCGTCATACGACCTCTCGCCGACTTTTGGTCTTTGGGTTGCTGTTCGCAGTCTATCTGGGAATCAGCTTGCCTGCACTGCTGAGTGATTAATGCAGCAAACAGGAAGATCAGCGGGCAAAAGCTTTTTTCCAAAGCTGCCTGATATACAATATCAAAGACTCGGGAAATGGGGAGAAGTGGAACTAATATGCTGATTAAAAAAAAATATCTTGCTAGACAGAAGAAATGAAAGCATGCTTGCCTCAATGTAGGAGGATGTACAGTCACCCAATATACTGAAATAAAGTTCTCTTCCTCTTCATTTATCATCATTATAAAGTGCTACCAAAAGAATGGGTTTACCTTTATCAAGTTACGGAAGGCATTTCCTTTCATGCATCCTTACCTGTGCAAATTAAAATGTTTGTTTACTTTGATATTTTAAGTGTGCCTGTGCATTATTCTTCATAAAGGTTTAAGTGACAAAAATATGGGTACAAAGTTTTTGAAACCTGAAAATAAAACACATCAAGCATAATGGAGAAAAGTTTAAAATAAAAAGTGGACCGCTAAAAAAATAATAAAAAAAAATAACTACAAGTTCTGTTAAACCAAGGGTAACACCATGTCACAAGTCCTGGGATTCAGCCATCTGAAATGATTAAGACATCTTTTTATGTTTTAATAAGGTTGGTGTCCAGATTCCCAAATGGTATAACTGATTGTAGCTCCATCGACTTCAGCAGGCTTGTACGAGTGGATCGTATAGTCCTTGCATGTCGAAGTTGTAGTCAAACAGAACACTTTTCAAAGCAATATTTTGTATATCAAAGAGAGAGCTCTGCAGAACGTTAGGCCTGATCGTAGTATTTCCCAAATTATTTAACCTAACATTTTTATCTACCTGAGTGGCACGGTGTGTAGGAGCTCTAGAAGGGTCTTACGATTCTTAGCAGGCATATTCACATATTTTAGACATTAAGACTGGTTTCAAGCAGAGGGGAATGTTTGTGGCTTGCGTGTCAATCTCTTGCGGGTCTGTTAAGACTGTGTATGGAAATCCAGAATTCCTGAACTTCAACACAAGTGATGAATTAATCAAGATAAAACAGAAATTTTGCTCGCTGCAGAAGCCTTTTCTCCACGTGGAAGGCTGAGTGATAAGCAATGATCTTCCTAATCATTATCTTTTTTGCAGAGGTACCATTGATTAAGGCGAGACATTACCGTTAGGATATGTACAGAGTAAATTACTTTTTTTCTTCCTCCGTGTCCTTTGGCTGCCTGTGGGCAAAAAGAACATTTTGTATTTTTCAACTTGCTTACCCTTTAGCTGCCTGTGTAATATAAACTGCAATCAAAACCCAGAGATGCTGTAAAGAGGAGCAGACACGTCTTGAAAAAGGGATAAAAATTAAAGTAAACCACTGGGTAAGGCTCTCTGAATAACTTATTTTTTAATTCAGCCTCCTGTTGTAGGTAATGAAAGCAGGTGAAACAGCTCCTTTGGTATCTTTCCTTTTCCCTGTCCTTGTTGCCATCGTTTTCATCTTTTTTCCCCCCATCTTCCTCTATAAGTATCCCAACCCTGGTTTCAGTCTGTGACTTTCCTATCTGTATCTTCCTTTATGCAATTTTCCACTCATCTTCTCTGCTTTCTCTCAGTCATTTCAGTGGCTTGGAGAGTCCACCCAGCTTTTCCTGAAAAGGAAGAATCCCCTTTGTTTGATCCAGTGATTATTAACCTTACCCTCCTTTTCTTGCCACCATCAGTTTAGCCTGTGAGCACTGAACTCACCTGGTTTTATCAAGAAATAAACATGGCATATTTTCACAAGACTGGTCCATTTTTCCACTTCACATGAGTCTTTTCTCTCCTTGCTGGAACCCGCTAGTGTTGAGATGCTACTGCTGGAAGCAACGAGCTGAAGATGCTTCTGCTTGAAGACATTTAAATGTCTCGTGTGCTACTTCCAGTTCCCTGCCAGCCGCACATCCTGCACGTTGCAAACGCCGCTCCCGCTCTGCTGCAACTGCTCGTCCAGTTTACTGGGATCCCACTCAGATCAGACTTCCTTGCTTGGTTTTGCTCAGTTTGTAGCATCTCTGCTTCTGGCCTCTCTTAATATCCATGCTTTGGAAGGGCATAGATTTATGATAGACATGTGGGTTTGGAGTAAGAGACAGACAGTAAATAGATAACCTTCTTCCATTGCTAATTCATTGTTCAGAAGGTGTTCTCAGTGTGTCCTACTACCCTTGCTGCTTCTGCGCTGAAACCCATAGTTGCTTTTGAGGTGTTGACCTTGGCCAGAATGAGAAGCAATGGGATGCACTTTTAAATATTAGCATTATTTATCTTGGTGCCAACTTAGGTACCAGAAGAGTCCAGCTTTGATCCTAAGCAAGCACCAGGTTTCAAATTGTGTGAAAGAGAAACTGGAATATCCAAATACATCCATCCCCCGCCCCCTTTTATTTTAAACATAGGACTAGAAGGAGCCTCCTGGGCTGGTGAAGATGTTCCTCTGCATTTGCAGACAATCATTAACCCAAGGCTTCCCCCATATTGCTACTTAAATCACTGACACAAGACTGCAAGCTACTCTACCTGAAACCCCAAGAATACCCTATAAGAGGCCATATGTAAAAGTGGGGAAAAGAGGGTTTATCTGAGGCATGGACAAGAATAAACCACAAGATGATGATGAAGACAACTGTTGTGCTATGACCTACCCAAGCCAGTTGTTGTGATTGATCCAGGTTTGATATTGTCCCTGAAATCGCCATCAGGCATTTCACTGACGTTGTGAACTATTTTATATACATCTTTCCATAATATGCATATGCTTCATCGTACTTGAAGTCCTCTGATGAAAAGGGGCTGAGAGGGCAATCTCAGAGGCTGCTTTAAGATTACTGTCAATGGAAGGATAGAAAGAGCTGTGTAAAATGAATATATAAATAGTGAGAGACAGAAGATGTGGAATCTAGCTAGAATTGACTTGAGAAGAAAACCAGAGGAATAAAAAGATCGAAACGTTGCTCTGATCTAGAAACGGGGACAATGAATGGATGCTTGGCAATGGTTTTTAAATTAATAGATAAAGAAAGGGGGACAGCAAAGAGCCTTACAAAGAGAATAGTTGCAAGCAAATGCTTTTGAATGTGAACGTTGTGGTAGGTGGTAATATAAGAGGTGACATTTAGAATTGGAGACACCTTAATTTCATTCCTAGCCTTGGAGCTTGAAATTGCACATTTTATGTGTCTATGATCCATTATTACTGCAAGAAACACATGGCTTGGGGTACCGTGACCTGTCATGAAAATCTTGCGGGGGGGATGAAATGAGTGTGTCACTGCTGTATATACAGGGAGGCCATGAAATAATAGTTGCCTTTCTCTTTCTATTCAGAAGCTGGAAGCAGTAAAAAAAATTACTTTGTATTTCAAGTGAAATGAAATGTTCAGTAATTGAGGTAACTAATATTTTGCCAAGTCTTGGACTGAAATGTTAAATCACCAGGCTCCAGCTTTAAAAATGGATTTAGAGCAACTGGAGGAAAAGTAGCAACACGGGAAAGGAAAGGGCATTGCTTGTAAAGACAGAGAAGACAAATAAAGATAGCAGGAGGCCATTTTAAATGTAGATGGGAGATGGAACTGGTAAAAGGAAGGGAAAGGAAAAGAGTAAATGGAAAGGTGGGATGAGGAGGAGAAAGAGGAAAGATTTAAACTGAAGTAGTCTGGGAGTGATCCTAACAGAAGGCAGGGAAGATCTGCACCTTATAGACTAACCAAAGTAGGTATCTAGTACCAGGGTGCACTTTCACACACCCCCCCCCTTCAAATACCCAAATTTTAGAACTGACTGTCTCAAAGTGGCAGCCGCATTTCTATTCAGGCAGCAGCAATGGAGTGAATTGACTTCATGGCTCGTTATACTCGATTGCTGCTAATCTCTCTTCACTCCACATGCATTAAGGACCCCCTCTCCTTTTTCAAGCTACCCTTTCTTTTCCAATTTAACTGTCCCTTAGACATTTCCTTTTAGCTCTAGCTAAAAACCTGAGCTCAGGTGTGGACATAGTAACTCAGGTGTAGGAATGACTGACAGTGAAGCATTAGAGGCACTGTCAGACTCTCGAGAAGGCTACTTTTTGTTTTACGAGTCTGAATGAGATGTACGTTTAACTATAATGATTACAGGAGCAATGAAACGACATCTTTGACTTTTTTTTACTAGTTTGCTGTGTTTTTTAAACTTAATAGATGACTTGGCAAATAAGTGCACATTCAAATAATAATTGTTTTTGTGTTGATCTTAAACGGAATTATATAGCACTAGGCTCCTAGCACCTTAGTAATGCTTCTAGTTTCTCTTTAACTGGAGAAAAATGTATTGTGTTATATGTGACGATTCACCATGCCATCTGCACCCCCCTTTTTTCAAAGTCCAATGGTCATATAGAGCATAAGCTTTCATTAGTGAAGCTCACTTCGTAAGGTGCCTTGAAAGGGCATGCACAAGGATGTGTATAAGGAGAGAGAAAATAAAATACAAAGGGAGGAGGGGGAAAGGAACGGAGGAGCAGTGCTGGGAGAGGCAAACAAAGAAGCAGTACATCCACAGGAGAGCAGGAGTCCCAACGTCTAATCCAGGTAATGGGATGGGAATCAGTCTAGGGAGGAAGAAGAGGAGAGTTTGGCGTACAAGTCAGTTGACTGTGGTAGCATCAAGGAGGATTGTCAGGACTAGAAATAGATGAAAGGGGTCTAACGTGAAATTTAGGATATGGAGGAGAGCCTAGAGCAGGGGTGGCCAACCTGCAGCACGGACGCCACAAATAGCACGAACGGCCTCTGTGTGTGTGTCCCACAGCAGACCTGAAAGGTGACTGACAGTAGAGTGACAGAAGGGGCAGGGAGCAGAAAGCAGAGCAGCAGATCAGGCAGGGGAAGGGGATCAGAGTGGCACTCAAGGTGGCACAGGGCTTAATTTGTAGCACACTAGCCAGAAAGGCTGGTCACCAATGACCTAGAGCATTTATGGACCTGGCCCACATGCTTTATGCACACACGTATCTCCTTATTCTTGCATGCTGTGCTCCCTTAATCTTACCACAGTATGCTTCATAGGTTAGGTCAGGAAGGGAATTCTTGCTTCAAGTTGAGCCAACTACATTTTATAATTAGTAGGGATATAGGTTAGGTTAATAACCCATGAAAACTCCCGTGCAAGAGGTCCCTCATGAGAACAACCATATGCAAGCTATAGGAAGCTATGAATTGCAATGTGGTACTAATTTCCTTAGGTATTACACTGATATTGCATGTGTTGGCTGAAGAAGTCACAGGGATGGTCATATGAATTGAGGAAGAGACTTTTCTGCCTAAAAGTATAGAAAAAAAGAGAGAGAAATTATGGTATTTGCTCTCTTAACACCGTGTGCCCCATTGACCATAAGCACTTCCAATAACATCGTTTAAATCTAGGCTTTCCACTGGAGATAGAATAATAAAGCATGGCATTTTAACATATCAATGTAACAATTGCCAATTACACTAAAAGGCAGTAACTGTTACCAACACGTGGACAATGCTGGCACAGTTGGATGTTATTGTCTGTTTTCTTTTTTTGTGAACGTGACCTAAAAATTACCGTATGCCTGTTTTCAATTAATGAAGTATACAGCCACAATAGACAGATGATACAATATCTGCAAAATAATGTTTTATTTGATTGTGGACTGAAGAGAGCACAATAAATATGTTTCCCCTTGAAAATACAGCAGTTCATTAAGGCTTGTGATTATAGTTTGAATGAAGTCAGAGCAAGGTTCAAGATAGCCAAGCCCAAGGCAAGTCAAGGTAATCATCCAGAGAACTACGTTTTCAGAAGGAAGTAGAGAAGCTGGAAAGGGTCTAGAGACGAACAACAATGGTGATAAAGGAGGACTGAAAGCCCTGTGAGGCTGAAGGAACTTTATATATCCTTTGCAGGAATGGAGATGAATGGCCATCGTAGCAGTTATCAAATATCTGAATGTCTACTGTAAAGAGGACAGAGGAGTGTTGTTTCTGGCTATGAAGAACAGCAGGGTACGTGGCAAGAGGTTCAAACAACAGCACCGAAGATTTAGAATAAGTCTCAAAACGAAATGAACGGCAGCAGCAAAAAGCCCTTCCTTGCTGTAAGAACAGTGGAGCAAGCTGTTGCTTGATATGATGAGATGACTGGCTCTGTGGATATGGGAAGACCTGTAGACATGATATACTTTGACTTGAGCAAGGCTTTTGATACAGTCTCCCACAACATTCTTGCAGGCAAGCTATGGAAGAACGGGTTGGGTGAATGGACTGTAAGGTGGGTAGAAAGCTGGCTGGATTGTCAGGCTCAATGGGTAGTGATCAATGGCTTGAGGTCTAGGCAGCAGCCAGTATCAAGTGGAGTGCCCCCGGGGCTGGGTTTGTTTAAAATGTTTTGTTCAATATCTTCATCAGCGACCAGGAAGATGGGATGCAGTGCGCCCTCAGCAAGTTTGCAGGTGACCCCAAGTTGGGGGGAGTAATAGATGCGCTGGAGGGTAGGGCTAGGATTCAGAGAGACCTCGACACATTGGAGGATCGTGCCAAAAGAAATCTCATGAGGTTCAACAAGGGAAGTGCAAATCCTGCATTTAGGATGGAGCAATCCCATGCACCAGGACAGGCTGGGCAGAAGCTCTGCAGAAAAGGCCCTGGGGGTGACAGTAAGCTGAATACAAGCCAGCAGTGTGCCCTTGTTGCCAAGAAGGCTGACAGCATCCTGGGCTGCACTGGTAGGAGCACTGCCGGCAGATCGAGGGCAGTGATTCTTCCCCTCTATTCTGCACGGGGGAGGCCACATCTGGAGTCCTGTGTCCAGTTTTGGGCCCCCAATACAGAAAGGATGCGCACAAGTTGGAGAGAGTCCAGAGGCAGTGAAAATGGGGATTGAGGGACATGACTGGTGAGGAGAGGCCGAGGGAACTGTGCTAATTTAGTCTGGAGAAGAGAAGACTGAGGGGGATTGAATAGCAGCCTTCACCTCCCTGCAGGGCAGTTGCACAGAGGATGGAGCTGGGCTGGTCTCAATGGGGGCAGATGACAGGACAAGGAGCAATGGGCTCAAGTAGCAGCAATTGAAGTTGAGGTTGGATATTAGGAAAAAATTCTTATCAGACAGGTAGTAAAGCACTGCAAGACGTTACCCAGAGAGGTGGTGGACTCTGTGTCCTTGGAGGTTTTTAAGATCCAAGTAGACAAAGCCTTGGCTGGGATGATGTAGTTGGGGCTGGTCCTGCTTGGAGCCGGGGGTTGGACTAGATGTGACCCCCTGAACTCGCTTTGACCCTCATTTTCTATGAGTCTATGAAGCTGCCTGAAGAAATTGTAGACTCTCTTTCAGTGCGAGCTTTTAAAAAAACGCTCAATAGGCATCTGACTGGGATGTTGTAGCAGTGTAAGAATAATGGTATAGCTGTGATGGTCCAAAAATTACATGAAACTCAAAGATCTCTTAGGGTGATCTCTTTTATTGGGCCAACTACGTAGTTGGGATAAAGCAAGGCAAGCTTTTGAATGACCCTGAGGAGTAATGTCTTGCATTCAAGAGCCCAGTGGAACAACTTCATCGGGCATTGTAGCCCAGCCTGTTGGTAAGCAGTATTGAGCAAGGCTTCATCTGTGAGTGTTTTGAATTGAAATGATAAAAATCTGCCTAGCACGTTTAGGGTTAGAAACCTACCAGTTGCTTCTAGCAAGAATTTAGGATTTTAGCTGTAGGAGACAGTAATTTGGGTATTACAGCTATGGCCCACCCATTATGGGAAAATGAAACGTTCCCTTGGCTTAGTGAGTTATCATTTGTTTCTGTGCACACAGCTTTCTGTTCTCACTTAATAGGAACAGGGGGCTTATTTAAAATTAAACGAGGGTATGCCACACTGCGTAAGTCCTCTTGTATATCTTGCAGTGCCGGATGGGTTAAAATAGCTGTTCAGCTATAATAAGACTGGTTTGAATAACACAACAAATGTAATTAAAGTTGGGCGCTTGTAGGAACTCATGTCTGCTGTTATCATCTGATCACATACCAGGCCTATTGGCAAGGGCAAAAAATCAACCTTTTTTGTTTGAAATGAACCTCTCCAGGGTGCTTGAATCTCAGTGAGTTTTCTCCATGCTTCATAAGTAGTTATTTGCAACTACTCTTCTTCAGACCACTTGTATGATAGATGAAATAAGTGCAAATAGTAGTGTCCCCTGCTGGCTCTAACAACATTTGATCGGCAACAGGCAAAACGAGGGGGAGTGAAAGCTGATTGGGGCTTGAAAAAAAAAGGCATAGAACATTTTTTTTTTTTTTTTTTTTTGCTTTCTCCCACAGTCATTCTTTCTCTATGCAAAGAGCAGCCAGGAACATTTAAATGAATTTGTTACTATCCAAAATCACCTGCATGCTTGCCCACGAAGTGTTGCAAGCCTCTTAACTAGCATTTGTTAATCTGAATGTAAGTGTCTTATGAATCAGTAAATGATGTAAACAAGTTCATGGATAAAAAGCGTTGTGATTGTGCCTAGCCTGGGATTGGTAGGCCAGTAATGTTAACATTTACAAATAAATTTGCCACGGGATGTCATTGCTAACAACCTTTCTGCTTATTTTAAATGCAGCCGTGCGCAAGGCACATGTCTGTGTGTCTGTCTTAGCAAGGAAAAAGATGCCAGCTGCATCAGAGCTGCTAGAGCTTATATGGCTTTTTAACTTGTCCTTGAAATATGTAGATTGTAATTGATTGTCTTTCACTAAAATGCTCAGGAAATTACTAAAGGAATGAAAAGCCTTTTTAGAGGCCTAAAACAGGGTAAACCATGCTGAAATCTATACAAACTGTCAAGAGGCGCTATGAAAGATCACAGCACGTTGATATATCCAATAGGTTTCAGGACTTTTGCATCGTATAGCAGAAGACAGTTTGAGGCTAGGGTGGACTCCTATTACTGAGCAGTCCTGCTCCAGTTCTACAGTTGACTTTGTGGGCTCCCTTGCTGCTGTTAATGTATTTTGGATTGCATAAAATTCAAAACATATATGGTCTGCTAATGCTTCCAGACCTCAAAAGGAAGCAGAACTACTATTATTTGAACTGAGGTTTTTAAGACCTGGCTACACAAAGCCTTGGCTGGGATGATGGAGTTGGGGCTGGTCCTGCTTGGAGCAGGGTTTGGACTAGACGTGACCTCCTGAGGTCCCTTCCAGCCCTCATTTTCTATGATGCTATGAATAAAAATTGCACAACTGCCTTTTTTTTTAAATTTCAAATGATATAATTAGTTTCATCCGACTACCGGAAAGCTGAAACTCTGGCCAGTTTAATTCTTTAATGCTTGTTGTAATAGTTTTTTCAGCAATGGGCAATGCATTAGAAAAAAATGGGACGTGGTGCACCCAGCATAGGGTCTAGCAGAAGAGATGGCAGCTGTAGTAGGAGATTGATCCTAGGAAAGGGAGAATCCTACTTTGCTTATTTGGGAGAGGAGTGTATCCTCCATAGTGCTCCATGTTACACCCCTGCATACTCCTGTGGATGTCAGTGGGAGTA
This sequence comes from Alligator sinensis, assembly GCF_000455745.1. Classification (NCBI taxonomy): domain Eukaryota; kingdom Metazoa; phylum Chordata; order Crocodylia; family Alligatoridae; genus Alligator; species Alligator sinensis. Next base: position 2,556,803 of record NW_005841934.1, read on the forward strand.
GCTTTAGGCCCCTGACTGTGTGACTGTTTTTCCTTCAGTAGATGATAGGGCAGCTCATGTCTGCTGTCAAATCCATAATGAATAATTGAAAAAACAACGGTATAGAAACATGCACGGAGCAGCAAGGGATGCAGGCGTTGTAAGCTGGGACAAACGAATAAAACGTGGCTCCTTTCTGGTGCGTACAGGAAAGAGAAGGTAATAATCCTTTTTAAAAAAGGGCAATAGGGGATTTTAACGATGGTGATACGGAGCAACTGGAAGAGAGACTGCAGTGTCCAGGCAGTTTGCAAAGGGGGTGATGGGGGCGTGCTCAGTCAGGAGCCTGCTGGCAACCTCCTGCCCTCACCTCTGTGAGCACAGTGCAAAGCCTCCCAGTCCCGCAGGGTCCCTCCACTTACTGCTCAGGGCAGGCTGGTGGAGGCCTTGTACACCAGGGTTAATCTCCCTTGGGAGTAGCTTTGAGAGCCTATTAAAAAGGCCCAAAGGGGTTGGAAGTACTGTAATAGCTTCACTTAAATCCTTGCACGACCTAGCAGCAAACCCTGAATTGTTCTTTCAACGCATTTCCTCCAAGGCCACCCACGTGCGTGTATTTGTTGTGAGAAAGAACATGACTCCGGCATGGGGTTGGCCATGTGGCATCCGTCTAGTGCCCAGGGTATTGGTTGGTAATTATCTGAGGCAGGTGCCTGCATCCCAGCAGGGCTAGACCATCACGCCCTTCAGATGATGTTGCCTTCCCTGCTGTGGGTCTGTTAGTACTTTAAAGGAAATACAGAAACACCGAGGCGCTCGGGAGCAAGCAGAATATCAGGAACCAGAAAGTATCGGATAACGTCGGGGAGCTGTAAATTTAAAAACAATAGGCGCCTATGAAACAAACCCAGGTTCAAGTGCAAGCCTGCTTTAGCGTGGATGGACCGGAGAGGGGAGAGCGGTTTTTCTGCATATAGGTCTCAATACTGAGTTCCTCGGGGAGCCTTCCTGCCATCAAACTTACAGAATAGTATTGATATCAAGTACGCTTCTTGCCCCAACCCTCCTCCTCCCTCTGCAATATTGAACTCACCGACACAAGAGCTATTGAGAAGGCAAGAATATGGGAAAAATAAGCTGAAAGTTAAGTCTCTGAGCATTAGTGGACTCTTAAGTTTTATGGGGAGCAGAATCGAAGCTCTCCTTCCTGTTTGGATTGAGCAAAGGAAGATAAAAATATGGGCAAAACCTGAGGCGCGTGGGAAAACCCTTAGCTCAACTGGCCCATAATTTCACTACACAAACCAGGTTCCTAATTTGTGTGCAAGTGTTTGTTTCCGCTGGGCGATTAGAGAGGTCGCTTTTCCTGGACTCGGCTTCTGCAAACTTGACTTAGGGCAGGGGGAAGCCTTTGAATTTGAGATCCAAATCCTCTATTTATTTTTTTTAATTTTAGCAAGCTTGACATCTGTTTCCAGTACACATGGTTGCCTGCTGCACATCGTTTGGAGGCACATTTTTTTCCCCCCATAATTTGTAAATTAAATTTTACAGCAGGGGTGTATCTCCAGCATTTCGGGGCCCGCGGAAAGGCTTTCGAGCAGTTACCCGTAGATGTCCGAAGCCGCGGAAGTTGATAAAATACTCGGTCGAATATCTGTGATGTTTAACTGAGACCTTGTGAAAGGAGACAAACATGTAAATGAAGTCAACTTCTCAGGCCTCTGGGATCCATTACAGCATGAGATACTCTTAACAGATAATTAGCTGGGGCTGTTAATCAAGTTTAACAGGTGTTGAGTAATGAACCGAGACAGGGCATCTGCTGTGACCGGCCTTTCACTCTAATCTGGTTAGGGAACCTAATGCCAACTGGAGCCCACAATGCTTTGAAATGAGCTCCAACATTGTATTTTCCTGATGCATCCATCAGTCTTGTGATCATTGAAGAACAGTGACATTCACAACAGGAGTGCATAAGGAACCTGTCCAAAATTCCCAAAGTGCAAACTGCTAATGAATACATGTTCCCCACGTCTTAGCTGTCATTTTTCTCCTTCTCCTGACATGAACGCACAGCTAACTTTTATCCATCTGCATATTATTTTGTGAAAAATGCTCACTACGTGGCTATTTAAAAATGCCACGTAGCTGAGGCCGGCTGTACGTAGCGCACCGCTGTGAAAAGAGCGCTGGTGTCTGTCTGAAACAGAAGGAAGAGATTAACAGGGAAAGTTGCACAGTGTCATTCTCTGGATTTCTGTGCAGTTATAAATGAAATGCTTGCTACCATCTCCTACTAAGCAAAGTTTGCTGCATAGATGATCAGGGCAGCCGGGCAACAAGCATGTATTTCATCATCTATTGACTTGTCTTTTGAACATTATTGTAAGGAGTAGGCCCCATTTCTCTGCTAAATGTTTGGCTTGCGGGGGGCAAATGAGAGTTCACAAGGCCCCATTGCATCCAGAGAGCTGCCCACAGCCTGGCACTTGTGTCCAGCCCATGCCTTGGGTTGCACGCAGTCCAGTAGGGCACGTTGAGCGTGCATGTAAACCGTGGCACGGCGCAGCACTTCTCATGCTGCACCTGGGAGGCTCATGATTGAACTTGTTTTAAAATGTCCGCTGTAGCTTTCTTTTATGGCGTTTTTTGAAAAATATAAAAATCCCATTGCAAATACACAGTCTATTAAAGATTAAAATATGTCCATTTTATTAGCCCTTTAAAACTTGATATTATTATTACTGATTGATATAGCTCCGTAAATGCACGCAGTGCTACACAGCGGGTTGGATGTGCCAAGCAAAGAGTGCTTGTCCTCAAAAGCTCTCAGGCATTGCTGAGAAGCATCCACAGTGACACAATACGTGCTTCATAAACTCCCAGCTATAACATCGGGTGGAAGAGTCTCGACCCCCTTTGATGAAGACTTGACTTGAGGTGTAAAGGCCCAGGTTCAACTAAGCTTAATGCCTGTTTAGGTATCATGTGGGACTCCCGTGTAAGACGGTGCTGAGAAGATCCCTGACTACAACAGGACACCCCTGGGAAGTTGTAGTATCCCATTTAAGAGTTGGGAAAAGTGATCGCTATTTACTCCAAAGTCCGTGTTGGAACAAGTGGCACAACTTGGATTTCAGTGCTGCATTTGGACCAGTGCATACTTCACTTTCCTCTTCTGCTCTGCTCTTCTGTGCACCTACGGTGTCTTCATTCAGCATTTCTCTCCCGCGTAGAGCCATGTTCTGTCCAATATGGGAAAATATATCGGCCGAAACATTTCTCATGTCTTTCTCCTGTAGGTGATTAGAATATCACCCTTTTGAATATCGTTTCATCGCGATTTCCCGGAAGCTGCAGACACCATTGTGCAGACTCCGGGACTGAACGGTTCGTGATCAGCAGAGCTTGCTGTCTGAGCAGTCCAAATAGTTTAGGGGCAAGGAAGCTTTCATATTCCAGCTTTGCAGACTGGGAGCTTGGGCACTGTGAGATGTAAACCATTTGCAAAACTGATCCCCTTCCAGTTGGGAAGGCAAAGGCACTCGCTGCTTTTGAAAATGAGAATGCAAGTTGCTGAAAAACCCTGGCAGAGGCAGCCACGAGACCCCAGATAAATAAGGCTGTTGCCATTCAGCTAAGGGATGCCCGAGGTTTCTACATCTTCATTACTGAGAAATAGGGCCAGTGTCTTACCTGTAGCTTGTGCCTAAAGGTTCTTGAAACCTTTTATTTTTGTAGTGACCATCTTGTTCTGGCTGATCCTTTGCTAAGCTTTCTCTCCGAACGCAGCTCTCGCGTAATAGCTGATGAACGTCTTTCTTGTGTGAGACTTCTGAGGGCTGGGTGCTGCGTAGCAGTTTTATGAGGGGAAATACCTATCTGTGTGTTTTTATTAAGGACATATTATTTTTCCTAGAGGGAGCCATTCCTGTCTATTATGCATATTAAAACGCCTAGTAAAGCTCCTTGGCAAAGCACTTAGTATGCATGCGAAGTAGCCACAATTCAAAGATTAATATCTGGGTGTTCCTTTTTCTCAAAGTACAGAAAGTGATTAGAGGTTATTATGGACTTATCGCTTGCCAAATTTCATTTTTTAAATCCTAGTTTGCAATGTTGTGCCCTGCTGCAAGACCTTGTGGGAAATGGCATGTAATCTCATGATGGCTGTGAATTAACCCATGCTGCTGTTTTAAATAACAGTTTCTAACACTGCTAGCTATTTTCCCCCTCTCCCTCTTCAGCTGCAACCCATCTCTCCCGCACTGCTCCGTTTAACCCCGGAGAGGGTTACAATTAAACACAAATTACCGGCCATCTTGCACATCTTGCACCATCTGGATAACTATTCATTTATTCCTATTATTTTGCTCAGCCCCACCTATCCCTGGCAGGAAGCCTGAGAACAGCTCTTTACTCCCCCCCCCTCCAGATAAACAGCTTGTGCTTAAACATCAAAACTTAAAATCTCCTTTCCCCAGTGTTATTTTTGCCTACATACACACTGCAAACCCTGCAGCCTCCTTCCCTGCATCCAGAATTAACCTCACTACTCTTCTCTGCCCTTCACCTTTGCTCTGATAGATAAATCACTTCCTGGCAGATGTCTGTGAAGTATTGGAATTGTTGGGGGTTTTTTTATTAGAAAGTTTTTTATATGATTGCGTCTATTAAGTAAAACGGAAATAATTCCAGGGGCTCAGATGCTTCGGCTGTTGTAAAATAAGTAGTAACGGACACTAATTTGTTTTGCTCTTGTTTCTAACGTGCGGTCCTTAAAATAGCACGCGTAGTGGAAAAGCACCGCATGGCTGACGGGGCCGTGTATAAAACCCCCTCCAGCAGGGAAGGTCAGCATGTTCTCTCCATCCGTATACAAGGCATCGCTAGTTGAAGATGTGGTTTCTGGGCAATGAAACGGCGGTGTGCATCCTTTCTGAGGAGGCCACACGGTCTCTGGTAAGTGCAGCGTGCACGGCAGTTGCTGCTGAAGAATTTGACCCTGAAACAGAATCAAAGATGTCGGTTTTCTCTTGACGGTAAAATCAGAGGTCCCGCGTCTGTGCTGTCCTTCTTGCCAAACGCTGGCGGGGAGTCACAGCATCTTATCCATGCTTCTGTTGAAGGCTCTGCCCGACTTGCCTTGGGGTTTGCCTGGGAAGAAGCATCTCCATGCAACGAGCTCTCGCTCATCCTGTCGTACGTGGTACACACGTGGTATGCTGCGCCCAGAGTGTGATCCGTCAAGGCCTTGGGGAACATACTTGAAGTCCTTATTCATTTTCCCTGGGTTTCCATAAATGGTGCTTTTCAAAAGGCAGGGTTAGGATTGCAGTCGGGCGATGGATCAGCTGGGTGCCGGGACGTTCCCTAGGAGCTCAGCGCTGAAGATGCCTTGACATAAGCTAAACTCCCAGAGTGATCCTTCGGCATCACCAGAGCACTTGACTGTTCCCATTCATTGAAGTTGAGGAGGTCTCACAGTGAAAACATAGACAGTTAAGTGGATAAAAGGATCAAGAGAAATGTGTTAAATAAAATGTACTGTTTCCCTCCTCGTTTAGACTCTGAGCACGTCCAAATTGGTTTGTTTGAACTGCTGAGTCACCATCACCATCTGGAAAAATTGAAAGTAGAGGCAAAAACCCGAGTGACCAACCAATGAAACAGCCAAATTATCACAGCTTTGTCTTAAATTCTTTTCTTTCAGTCACAGCAAATCATGTGCTTCGTAATGGAGACTGAGACCCTCTTCTACAGGGTCAAATGCACCCATTTTTGAGACAGCTGTCCAGATGCAAGAATATTTTTTTAAAATACCCTTCTCCATCAGAATCAGGGGTGCATATAAGATTTAAATAGCCTGCATTCAGCCCTTTCCATCTGGTTTAGTTGCTTGTATTAACCACGTCTGGAAGAGAATTGGAGCCAGTGGAAAGCTCACAGGGTTGACCGCTCATCTTGATCTTACAAGGGCCTGTGCTGGGTGTTGTTTCAGGAGTGGAAAGACGAGGTTGCAGCATGTCGGCACGGGACTGAGGGATTGCCGCTTCTGGAGAGGTGATGCTGGAAGTCGATCCTTTCCAGCGTAGTTGGGTGTGTGGCAGGGCATGGAGGCTCTTTCATCTCTGAGAAGATATGTGGAAGATGGACGTGTTAGTGATGGTGCAGGAAAGTGTAGCCTGGACCATCCAGGAAGTGTAGCCATGATGGGCCAGGAAATATTTGAGAGGCCAGAAATTTTTGGGGTGATATCTTTTATGGGACCAGCTGCCTAGCTGGAATAAAGTTAGACAAGTTTTCTAATTCAAGGCATTCTTCCTCAGGTCTTGTGTGATTTTTAAGGCGCTAGGGCAGCAACTTTCCAGCTCTGTGCACCAGATGAGCGGTGCGGGGTCTGTCTGCAGGTTGTGTTGTCTCCCAGTTCTTTGAATGCTGGCATTGAATATTTTTCTCGAGTGAGTTGTTGCAACAAGGTGTGCTTCAATCCAGGTGAACGGATTTTAACTTTTGAACGTTCAGAAGGAGCACCCTACACCCTACACCTGTTTCCGTAGGAGGGAGGTATTTACCTAGGGCACAAATGCAAAGGCTCCGAGGGCACGTTTCTACTCACGGTTTTATTTAGTTCTCTGAGAAGGCGAGTTGAAGTGCCTGGTAAATCCTAAACCTTTTAAGTCTCCAATTCTGTCTTAGATGGGTTCATAATTTGTAATGGAAAACGTGCAAAGCCATTGACCCGCAGATCAATTTAAAAAATGCAATTAACATACGTAAAACCTTTCCTCCGCCTCGTCCCACCCTTCCTAAAAACATAGGCAAAAGGAGCTAATAAGTGGAATTGATTTATTTGAAGTGCTGTCTGTCTTTTTCACTTTCCTTCTGGTTGCAGAGTTTGTGGCAGCCCTGGCTCCAGATGTCTGAGAGACAAGCTATAATACGTTTCAACCATGCCCTGTTTGATTGCATTTGTCTGGGGAAAAATGGAATAAGCTCCTTCTTTGCTACAATGATGCTTGGCTCCTGAGGACTCACGGAGAGGGAGGACGTTTCAGAAATAGGATTAACAAGTCTCTCCATTCTCACTCTGCCCAGAATATTCATTTTGGATGCAAGCAGCATTATTATTTGATTCCTGCACTGCATACTGATTAACTTGATCTTAGCAATGCCTGTCTGTAGTAAACGTTGGGGCAAAATAAGAGGAGACAAGCGGCCACCCCAAAATTGTGGCTTGAAGAGCCTGTCACTCCAAACCAGTTGAATAGCAGCGGAGCAGTCTTGTTCCCCACAGAGAAATGCTTTGAACCTAAAAGATTGATGCAGTGAGCTTGTCCGTGGTTCATATTTGCAGACATTCATGTGAGCACGGGGAAATGCACCTGTCCATCTCGGAGTTATCATCAGGTATTAAATATCATTAGAGCACAGTTCCAGCTCATTTCTACTTTTAAGGTCATACTCTTGGGCGGTACTGCATCATGCCTTTCATTTCTGTTTGTATTGCTCTTCTTGCTAGTGCTTGCCCATTAAATAGCATTTTCAGGACTGTTATTGCTGTTTCCATTGTCATCTGAGCGGTGCAGAATATAAATATTAGACAACGGCGCCAGAGAAGTTGGGTGCTTTTGGTGTAGACAAATTGCCACGTAAGGGTTCGTTTGGGCCTGCGGGAGACGGTCATTTCTGTGGCAACAGTACTTGACTTTTACTCCATTGTCAGCGGTGAGAGAGAGGTGGGGATCTAGCTCACCCTCCCTTGTCAGAAATCTCTGAACCTTTTTTGCACTTTATACTGTCTATGCCAATTAGGTTCCTTAGACCGTAGCGTGCAATAGTCGCATCTCTACATTGGACTTGTACGGGATTCTGCGTGCAATGGTACGGCAGGGCACGGTCTCCAAAATGAGCTGTAGAGCAGAGGTCCTCGTTGAATGGAGCCCTCTTTGAGTCACAGGAGTGAGATACATAATGCCCCTTTATGTATGCATAAATAAAATGACACAACCATGCCAATACAAGGGGGAGAGAAGCAACACAGAACGATTAGGATCCATCTTACTCGGTCCTTGTGGGGAGATCTGGAGGTAGCTGAGGCAAGACGGTGCTTTATGACTTAGTAGATAGGCCCCGTCCTGGGTCTTTTTCTCTTTCCCCAAAATCCTGTACTGGGAAACGTTATTTATAATGCTGATGCCTCTTCACTTCATTCACGTTCAGATTAGAAGCATCCTCTTTTCCTTCATTATATTTCTGTCCTCTCCATTTCCTCCTGTCCCCCATTTCCTGTAGACCACTTGTCCTTACATAATCATAATTAACATTCATGGATTCATTTGCTATGGAGTTGCTATGGTTAACGCTATGTTTAGGCCACCTTCATTGCAGGTCCTTTGGTTTCTTGGATTGCTTTGCAGCAAGCGCTCTGCCCTGTTTTACAAGTTACAGGCTCATTTTGTTGCTAATGATCTCCATCCCTTTTTATTTAGTATGAGGACCGTGCGTAGGATGGGATGAGACAGGGATGGTAATAGACCCAAAATGGGGTTTTTTGGTTGTTAAAAAAACATTTCCAGTTGGGCGGTAAGCAGAGATTGGTGGTGCATGACATCAAAATACCCTTTGAAGGGGGGAGGCATCCATATTGCAGAACTTAGTGCTGTTGGTAGTGTCAGGCAAGAGTTCAAGGACTGAACAGCCAAGGAGCATCCTCATTGCCAGGGGAAGACCCTCCGAAACGTGTCTGAAGTGCTGCAGTCACGATGGAGAAGCTTGTGAAGTTCAGTATGTGTTTCAGGACTCCCTTCTGCGTGGGTGTCCTTCGCGGCAATAAATCCATTTGAACAGGACTGGCACATCCTGCCTCCTTCGTTCATGCAGGGGTTTGGACTAGATGGCCCTTGAGGTCCCATCCAGACCTGCAATCCACGATGAAGAGTGGAGGTAAACGGCACTGTTGGATGTTATCTCCTCTCACCAAGCCCAGTTTTGCAAACAAATACAAGTGCCTACCGAATCTCCAAAAATAAAGAAAGAAAGCTCACGTGTACCAAGTATAATCCACTCAATTAATCCCGTGTTTTTGGCATCCATGGCACATTTAATTGCTTGCCTTGGAACGCATGCCAGGAAATCCTATACCCAGTGTCAAGCGGCTACATTTTATTGTTTGCTGAACAACCAGAAAAATCCAGTGGACTGCGAAGAGCTTGGCAATAAGAGAATCGGCTGTTTTTCCCCAGGGCTGTGCATTTTGCCCATGGTGATTTGTTTTAAGCTTGTTCTTTATGCGTCTTCCTGTGGAACTCGGTTGAATCCGGCTTTTTCGGGGACAAAGAATAAAGCCAGAAGTTGCTAACGAGAGTGTACGTATCTGTGTTAAGACTCTGGAAGGAATGCAAGGATCTGTTGTGCAAGAGAGGAAAAGCGGAAGAGCTAGGGCTGAGGCTCGTTGCTGGAAAAATATACCATCACAGTTGCTGGGAAGCGTATGAGGGATAGCTTCAGCTTTGCATAGGCCTGAGGTAAGATCTTGAGGAATGCCCCTCCGTAGGGATAATCCTCTTTTATTCTTCCTTCTCTGGAAAGTTGGAAAGGCCTTTGGCGATTGTGTGTTCTGAAAACCTTTTGGAAATTCCCTTCAGTTAAATTGGCAGCAGTGTGCTCCTACAGGGATACCAAAAAAAGCACCCGCCCAGAACTCAGTAGCTATTTTTGCTGCCTGGTGAGAAAAGCCAATGCCTCTGGCTGCTTGGCATGGTAGTCCACGGTGATTAGGATGAAGCAATTTCTGCTCTCGGGGCTTGGACACACAGCTTATTTACACTGGGGTAATCCATTGTTACAAGAAGCAGCTGTGATATAAAGCCTTGGATCCACATCGAATTACTCGGGTGGGAATCAGAGGTAAAAATACACTGGTAGGTGCATTGTGTGACCGGAAACGGGGTGCATCCTTCCAAAGATGTGCTTTCCCCTGGGAGCTCTTCTGTCCAAATCAGTTGGCTTTGTTTCAGGGCCTTTGCCAGTCAGTGCCTCTCCTCACCTAGCTCTCATGACACAGGATGAAAGCCCACCCCTTCCCCACCAGGGATTGAGAGAGATCATCTTAATGAAGCAGTGCTCATATTTGAGAGAGGGAGGGGTCATGCTATATGTGACCACACCAAGAAGTCAAACCAAGAGGGACCGTTTTAAATTGCAAAAGGTGATGTCCTTGCAAAAGGTTTGTCTGCTTTCTGTTAAATGTTTATTTGAAGTATGGTCCATCTCGGGCTGCTTACAAGAAGAAGAGGTAGCACTGGCTCCAGATGTCTGACATGGAAGCAATAAAAGTTTCAACCAGACCCAGTTTGATTGTGCTTGATAGGCAAGAATAGACCGATGCTGTAGTTGACCCTGGGCATTTCTATGCACGTGTCACTGTCCAGAAACACGAGTATCAAGCATTGAGAAATAGATGGTTGAATTTTTAAATGATTATTTGAACAAATTTAATCTTCCACTTCATATTTCTGGTTGGACGTTTTGCCTGCAACGCACATCTGGATCTTCTGTGTGCACTGCCTTTTGGAAGCGTTGATCCTCTCCCTTCAGATAAGAGCTATTGGAAATAAAAAGCCAATCCTCATTTATATCCGTGTGTCCCCATGAGATGGCGCATGTGTAGCCGCTAAGAGCAGACTGTGCTCCACGGGTCCAGCTGATTCCCACCTCACCGTACCCGCACCATCCGCTCTGCAGAGCTCGGACGTCTCAGGTCTGTGGCAGAAGACTTCAGGACAAGCCTGCTGTTATCACTTCTCCATGCAGTCCTCCAAGGAACTCTCTTGGAAAGGAGGCAGCTGTTGTATTGGCGCACAGGATAATAAATGCCTGATGGCAGGAGGGTTGTTCACATAGGATGCTACACACCTCACCATTAAGAGTGACTGAGTAAGCATTAGGGAAGAAGCCTCAATCTGGAGTGCAATGACTTCCAGGGAGTTGATGGCATAGCATTAATGTCGTATAACACTCAGGGTTTGTTTTGTTTTTTTTAATTAAACAGAATTGGATTTTTTGCCCCACAAAATAATTTCTTGTTCATTAAAGACAAAAAAAATCGCTTGTCTATAATAAATGGCTTGCAGATGCCTGAACTGAAGAGTAATTTCTAATTTTTTCACCTTTAAGGTTGTTAAAAAACATATATACAAAATTAAAGAAGGCTACATTTTAATTTGGATACACAGTTATTACGCTCTGCACTAGGTAAACTGAAATTATTCTCAATTTGCTGTTCTGTATCATGTAATTGAATAAAAATTTAAGGCTGATAACTTGCAATTACATTGATTTCCATTTTCCTTCTTGAATATTCTTCAAAATGACAGTGCTTGTAGCAAATGTCACTTTATCAACAACAGCCTCACAACACCCTAATTGCAGCAGACAGCTGTACAGTTATAATACTGTGCAAAAGTGCTCTCAGAGGAGCAGATAAAAAGATCTGCAAACTTGTTAGGGTGGACAACTACACCACCACCATCATCAAAGTCCCTGTGAACTCATTTGTATATTTTCTTTATTTTAATTAGTTTGCCAGTGAAATAAATGGGGGCATCTATTGCCAAGCGAAAATGGCAGGAAATGACAATCCGTTAAACATGAGGAGTTTCCCATGACAGGTATTGTAGGCTTGAGAATGAATAATGAAAAAAGTGACAGTAATTAAAATGTGTTTACTTAAGATGACAATTACTTGAAATATGGTTGCATAGTAAAGACCTCATTATGAACCAGACTCTGTACGTAAAAATGATACTTATGTCAAGGGGTAATTAATTTGCTCTTGTAGGTGAGTTGATAGGTCACTTGTGGCTCTGTCTTGTTAGTTTACATCTGATGGTTTCAATAGCAGTGGTGATGCACTTAGAGCTCCCAGATGTTTTTAGCTTTTATAGAACAATTTGTGTGTTTTTGTGTTTAGGGGTTGGGTTTTTTTAGCTATTTTAATTTCAGACATGTTCACAGGATGAAAAGAGCATGAGCTTTTGAACAGCAGGTGCACAGATGCATGGAAAAGGTCTCTTGGTGGGGTAATTATGGCAAGCTTCATCCCCTGTACGTACCGTTCCCATTTTGTCTTGTGGCAAATATGGGGCTGAGACGTTTGATTAAATGACCTTTGATACATGCAAAAGACCCTGTGCGGGCCGGGAGCAGTCCGAGGCCCTTTTTTCGCGCGGCGGGCTGTGGTCAGCAGCCCGGACACGCCGGGTCGGGGAAGGCAGGCGACACGCTAGAATTAGGCCCGGACGCTTAATGGTTGATTTAAGATTGTTTACTTACACCGTAGATGGCCGTGGTGCAAGCTGGAAAACTTCCAGGAAAGCTTCACTTAAGTCCCAGTTTAAGGACTCGGACAGAGCTCTAGATTCACTCACACGAAGTTTGCTAGGCTCCGTGGAACTTTGCGCGCAGGGAAGGGTACGTCGAGGGATCGTTCGGCGACGGGGAGAGGCGAGAAGCTGATCAGACCCCTGTAGCCTTCTTGATATTCACGCTGGGTCCAATAGGCTCTGCAGCGCTTAGAGATCTTCACAAGACGTGAAGTCTTCTCCTCCTGATGTTCGTGGAGTCCTCCAACTTGGGCGGAAACCTCTCAAGCCTCTTATACGGCTAGAAAGCCCATCGCTAGCTGCCACGTCGGAATAATTTAGAAATGGCCAATAGTGGGGCACAAATCTGAATACAAATGGCGGGAACTCCTTGCAACGTGTATTTCTGTGTTGCAACGAAGAAATGCACCCTGCAAAGAAAGCTACAAATGGCGGGAAATAATTCAGCAGTGCCGAAGCGCACACACAAAATCACACCCTTGGGTTGTGACAGACCCTATCACAAATGAGGGATGTAAAACCATTGAAGATCCTATGGGTGCCATTAGGGATAAAGGTAGTGGACAATGTTCTTAAAGGTGTTTAAATATGCTGAACAATCAATAACACATTATTTTTCTTGACAGGAAGTTCAGAGCACCCATTTTTTTTCAAAGCCAGGGGTTGTGGTGAAATGTAAGGATTTGGGCACTGGCCCAAGGCCAGTGGAAATCTCAGGAACAATGAAGTTTCCTGGTGCACACCAAGAAAAAGAGCTCACAACAGAGCAAAGCCCATGCGGACAACTAATTAGTAAGACTTTCAAAAGTTTTCCATCCCCAGAAACTTCAGTTAAGAAGAAAGGGAGCGACTGGGTGCTGAGCTCTTTTGAAGAGCTGTCCTGATAGTGAGTGCTCAGCACTTTTGAAAAATCAATAACCTCTCCTAGACCTAAGCGGAGCACATTGCTATAGCCAAGGCAATTGTAATCACTCAGAGTCCGCAACAGCTAAAACGTCCTGATTAGTACTTTCATTCCTAGACTTAAAATGCCCAGCTGTTGGCTTGGTCTTCCTATTTATTATGGCACTTCAGACGTAAGAATATAGTGAATAAATTAGAATATAGCGTCTTGTACCCCACCCACTCCTTTTCCGCCACCCCCTTCACAAGGTAATAACCTTCTACTGGAGCTAGAGCTTCTTGTCTTTGAAAATGTTGACAGCACATACGGTGAGAGGTATTCTTCTAACAATCTCCAATTTATTTACTGGCCATTGGCTTTAATTTAAGGGTTACTCAAACTCCTTTATTGCAAGCAGGGCACAATTATTGTTCCAGATATTTCTAGTGGTTTATGCACTTAAAATGTTGGTGATTTTGCTAGGAAGAGTCGGTGGACCCAGAATGGACATTTTTCTTCTCAAAGTGTCAGGCAATTGAAATTAGTTTTCTGTAGCTTTTAAAACCATGAGAACTGAAGACCCATGAGAATTGCTTAGAAACGTTGCATTTAGGGCTAGTGAGAGATCCTCTTCCTTCACTGAATCCAGTCCCTTTCTATTGCAGGTACCCACATTATGTAACCCCTTTCAGAAACTTATCCGGCTTCATCTTAAAATGTCTAGGTTGTCCCACATGTGTGCCCAAAATTGCTCGCTCTCTCTCAGGCATGCCCATTGGTGCCATTTTGAGGCACTCAGTCTCTCCCTTTCTGGGCTTTGGCACTTATAGGGCAGGAGCAGGTGGGTAGAGCATGCCTCACTCAAGCCGTCCTGGACAGAAATAGCGTAGACAACCCTGATTCACCCAGATCTTTTTCTTCCTTTTTTCGTTTCCAACTGATGAGATGCCCAGTATATCATCAATTCTTGTTACTAGTCCACTCATCCCTAAAGGCATGGCCCTGCCCTTTCAGTTCTCTTTATTAATCAGAGAGATCTCCTCCATAGCCAAAGCAGCTACAACAATAGATCTTCTTTTACAGTCTTTCTCCAAATTATTATTATTTTTTTTTTTTAAGTTTTCTGTGGCATTTTTCTGTGGGATTTCCAAAACAGGTTCGGTGTTGAACTGTTCTCCTACTTGAATCAATGATTAACACTCCCCTTGCTTGAGCAGACTAGTCAACATGTATGGTTTTGAAATCTTGCCCTTTAATGTCTTCTGCTAAAAAAGACGCTCCACAGCTAGAAGCGTCTTACCATGATCTGTTATGTAATAAGTGCCCAACAGTCCACATTGCCCGTCTTCCAACTAGAATCAACCATTTTTCACATTTCTCCTACTTATTCCTTTTACCAAAATGTGGCATAGGAACTGTGAAGGCCAAACCTATGATTATACAATTATAGCACGATGTTTATATTAAGTTATATAAATGTTATATTTTAGTAGAGATGAACCTGACGTTCAATATTAGGCTTTTGACACTGTGTGTTTCCATTTAAAATTATTTCTCATCTTTTTTTCTTAAATAAAATCCTCAATTAGCATAAGTGCAAACTGCAGCACTTCAATGCCATTTATTTCTTGTATATTTTCTATCCATATACTCTACTTGGTGTCTGATTAATGGCAGTTTCCACTTTTCTTCATGTTACATCATAACAAAAATATGAAATATTGATTTTATTTCCCTTCAAATGTCAAGTGTAAGAGCAACAATTAATTTGTGATTTCAAAAGAGGAGTGCCAGAATATACCACAGTGTTATTTTTATTGCTCAGATATATTGCCTGAAGGTGCATGTTACTGTGATGGGTAGGATGAGCTAATGAATTATGCTACCTACTGAAAAATATTTTCCACATTTAAGACTCTGCAAAGCAATTCAGTTTACCATTCTTTTTAAAAATTTTGGCGAAGGGGAAAGTAGGTGGCAAAACGTGTTACTTGTTTTTCACCAGTGTACAACAGGAGTACATCTCATGTGTATTAAGCAAGGTGTTTTTAGTAGAGATAAGGAAGTTTTAATGCTACTGTAGAAAGCACTGGCGAGTCCTCACCTGGAATAGCACGTGTTATTCTAGTCAGCCACATTTGGGAAAGATGAACTCAAACTGGAACCGGTTCGGAAAAGAGGCTAAGAGGAACGTGGCGATAGAGGAGAGCTTGGCTTGATGAACAAATCAAAGGCTGGTGTGATTGCTTGCTAAGTCCATTAGATGGGTAAGCACCCCGTGGAGGGAGAAATAGTATTTAAATGAAGGACCATGTTATGAAACAGCCAGGAATCGAGCTAACCTAATCCTCGCCTCACCGAGGTTCTGAAACAGACTTCCACAATGATCGTCGCGGTCAAAAAACCCCAAACTACTCAACTTTAAGATGGAGCTGGGTCAGCTTATGTGTAATCAGGGTTACTGGTGATAACAGAAATATGGAGGTCCTCTTCTGTCAACCTATGTCAACCCTCCATTGCTCCCGGTTTACTTTGGCAAAACCCCATGTAAATCAAATGGACTTACATTGGCATCAAACTGAAACTAGTGTAGTGGTGGATGAAGCCCTTGATGTGTAGCATGACCTGATTCCTTTGGGATAGCAGTGGTATTGGTTTGGGCCCATAGTCTTCAGCGATTATTAGGGCACATGCCAAACTCATCGCTTGGACGAACCAGGCGTTCTCTTCTACGTAGAAGTCAAACCCATGGGTTTTCTCCATATAAAACCTGAAATGTGTTGAGAAAGCAGGTGGGGCTTGCATATTAAGTCCTCATGCAATCCCCTGGGAGAGAGTAATGGAAAGGCAGTGGCCAGATTGTGTAGTCCACGTTAGTTTTGCTGTCCTAAGCAGAATAATTCTGCTTATTTTAGAAGAGTAATACAGGAGTGAGAGTCACTGCCAGGCTTGTTTCCTATTGATTTATATTTTTGAAGGTTTAAAAAAAAACAACTCAGGCCAGTCTGGGAAAGCTTTTGCCTCACTGATTACATCTTAGTGCCACTGGAGCTTTGATACACTTTGTTATTTAGAAAGGAGATGGAGTTAAAGGTGGACAAATATTGAAATAGTGGCTATTTCCTTCTGCCTGTAGGCTGGAGTGAGGCTTATTCATCACCATTATGCACATTTTTTAGCTTTAAGTAACCTTAAAACAACAAGCTGTTGAAGTTGAAATTGCAGGAGAGATTTTATTAAGAACTACAGGCCTGGCATCGAGAGCTTTGCCCAAGAAAGGACTTCGGGATTGGACCGTCTTCCTCGGTTTCCCTGGCGATAGGATTTCACACGGTTACAGCGTCACATCATGATGCATTGACTTCGGGGTGATGGATGTGCCAATATAACTGGAACGTGTCATCTCGGTGATAAATCACGAGTGGAAAATGTATTCCTTGGAGTTGTGGGGAAGGGGATTGATCTCCGTGTAATCTCTTTTGTATCGTTTAAATTTAAGGATGTCTTCAAAACAGAGAATCGGGTGCTAAAATAACTCCTGCTCCGTGCAGAATGACTAATATCACATTTTTCAGGAGATCAGAGAAATGAAAGCTGTTGCGATGCCAGGTTGATGCCATGAATACCTTCCCTTTTCCATGGGTGGTGTTTCCTGTCTCTTGTGTATATTAACCGTTAATCAGTCATGGTGGTGGTGTAAAGGCTGATCGAAAAATGGTTCTTTGACTATTTCAGTGAAAAACTAACGAGTTTCTCTTAGTGTATCCTAGGAACATAAGAATTGCTATCTTGGGTCAGACGAGTGGTCCACGAGTCCGTGCACACGCTGGAGGTGTTCCCAGTAGGAGTTTGGAGGGAGCACTGACTGGCCTGATATAGGTGCCTTGAAAAGCTGATTTGTTAAGCTTGGGTAGTTTGCCCTGTAATTGCGGCAGACCATTTTCTTAGGTCTGTTGCTGGCCAGTGATTACATGCATTTGCAGAAGTTTATGCCTTTTTACCACCACGTGATGAATTTAGATCTCCCTAGACCTGCTATCTTAGTATAGACAGAGGAGCCAAATTCAGGCCTAATAGAGTAAAGGATTTCCAAGCTTTTTTGGCTAATCTGGATCACCCTGCTCACTCTTACAGTGCATGGCTTGACAGTCTGTTTAATTAAAAGTATTGCTTTGCCTGGCTAGGATTTTCAGCTTATCTTGCCTACAGGATGCATGTTGCCTGCAGCTGCGTACTCTGGCCTCATACTTCCTTGCATCAGTTCAGGTTAGATTTTGCATGTGCAATCCCTCGTCGATTTGCTGCTGTAAATTATGGGGGTTGCATACAAGCCACACAGCTTTGGCCTGGTCTCAGATACCTACCAGCTTTAGATTTGTGCAGTTTACATACACATTTCATAATCAGCTCAGTGTTGGCTGGTGTCATGCTTCCATACAGAGCTCTACTGTGGCCTCATCTGTTGTTAAAGGCTTCCTTTCAGAGAACAAATATTTCTTAGCACCTCAGTAACTCTCCACTAAGGTCTAATTAATTGGATTGCAGTCCCCCAGTCTTTACTGTAGAGGGGTTTATCCTATTGGAAATCATTCACTCTTCCGGGCTCCGGTGCTTGCTGGCAGGTTGCTTAATTCCCATTGTATAAAGGGGAAAACTGTCCTTGATGAAAGTCAAATCTTTAATTTCATGGAGCTTAAGAACTGCTTGAATAGGGAATTCCTCCTTGCTGCTGTTTCTCGTGGTGGGGAGGGTGGGCTCGGATAACATTTTCTGACGCTTCTAAAAATTGATAAGACTTAATAGATTGGATCCAGGGTGAAAACGAACCCGATCTCCCATTGAATATCGCTCTTAGTATCATAGCACAGTTCCACTTTGGGTGAAACCGCACATTTGGCCCAAAACAATTTTTTCCCTGTTTTTCAAAGAGATTCTTTATCGTTTTCACAGCCAAAACAGAGGGCTCAGCCATGGAAGAGCTGGGAGCAGTTGTGTGTTTTCATGAAAAGAAAAAAAATAATCTGGAGCTAGAGCTGGCACAAACACAATTTCATTCAGCAGTTTTGAAGGCAGTGAGTGTTTTTTTCCCATAGCTGTACCAGTCATTTAAATTCCTTCCCCAAGTAAAGGCTCTCAGGGGCATAGACTGATCTCCGTCTGTGTCTGAGACTCCCACTGACAGCAGTGGGAGATCAGTGCATGAACCGAGAGTGGTTTATGGCCCTCAGTTATTCTGTACCTTAAAGGAAGAATGCATTTCTGCCACTTAGCATTGAATTTCCATATTCACAGTAGTCACGTTGAGCCGATTGTTTCCCATAATATTTCTTTTGTAGTTCAAAAACATGAAACAAGGCTGGATAAATGCATATAGCGGCTGGGGGCTAGAGTCCTACTGGCACTTGGGTGCTGGGATGCTGAGCATCGCCATGCTGGGCGCACGCCTCCTGGGCGCCTGCCTTCCCAACGCACCCTTGAGTTGGCTCCCAGGCTCCTCGCACAATGCATGGGGAGAGCTGGGCACCTCGGAAGAGGAATCGCAGCAGCCAGCGTGTGGAGAGAACCTGCCTCAACTGGTCCAAAAGGAACATGCAAGAGAGCAGGGAAAAATCCCACCTTCCTTGGGGATCGGGTCCCTTATTCCTAGTCTCAGCAGGGAAAAATCCCACTTTTCTCAGGAATGAGGTCCCTGATTCGTAGCCCCAAACCTCTCCTGGCACCAGAGCATTTCCTTTTAAACACAGAGCCAGGGATTGCTCAGGTCTCTTAAAATGCAGCTGCTGGTGCATTTTACCCCTCCTTTTACATTTGCCCAAGACAGGGGAGGTCTGGGTTTTTCAGGCTGAGGGAGGATACAGACCCACATCCAAGAGAGCTTGGATCTCGGGCACACTTCGCCCCTTCTGTCTAAGTTGTGCCAGTTTGCAGGAGGGAATTCAAGCCTGACAGGATCAGGGAGCAAGGGAGAGCCTGTCTCTAGGCCCAGGAGTAGGGCACTCACCTGGGAGAGAGGAAGCCTGGCTTCCAACCCCAGCTCCAAGGACCGTGCATGCATGCTGTGTTAAGCATCATTGTATTCAAGGACTGTTTAAGTGATGCCGCTTTTAATTCTTACGCGCTTTCACTGGCTTACAGGAATTTGAGAGACTTTCTGAGATCGTTGTAGGGTGGAAGAAAGGCTGCACCGTATAGGAGCAGGATTTTCAAGGAGTGAAGCTGGGGCTCGCATACGGTTAGCTTTCCATTATGTGCTCCCAATGCTGCAGAGATTACGCGGTACAGTTAAAGTCGGCGCGTGTCAGGATCGTTAGAACAGACGTCACCGTTAACATAGACAGGGCTGACGACAGTGCTTAATCTAAGGATGCCCAGCACATCCTATTATGCCATTTCCTCCTAACTTCTGCCAAGCTTTCACTCTTTGAGCTGAAGTTTTCCAGTGTCTCTTCAGACTGATTTTTGGAGGTGTGGGTAATTTTTAGCTGAAAGAGTTCAGCCCTTGCCAAGAGGAAGGATAATGAAAAATGTATTTTTTCTCGGGTAAAATCCAGTGATCTTTTCTCTGGAAATTGGGTAGGTTTTGTTGGAATTTTTCTACTGGTCAGTGCTGGTTTCTGCTTAAGGACCGGAGTCCATGACTCAGGAACGTGTTTCCCACCCCGAACCCTTTCCTCTGCCCCCTCTGAAAATAAAGATACCAATAAAATATGTCAACCATGGAAGTTAAGAAGTGCAGCCATGAATTCATGAGCCAACCCATGCATCACTCCCCTAGACTGGGTTAACATTTTGGCATGGCTTGCATCAAGGGAGCTTGTGGTACAGGCTGCACGAGCGACGAATGATGGGTAAGAACCAGACAATCATGGATTTTCACCCAATTCTAGATTTCCGGCTTTAATGCTCTGCAGTTTCTGTATCATCCGCTTCTCCTTGCAAAACCGAATGCCAGACCCTGACAACACTTCTTCATACAGTCATTAGGGGAAAAGAAAGCTGTTTAGTGGGTTTGGGCTGTGAAAGTCTCAGAATTATGGAAAACAGGAATATTTATAGACAGACTTGCCAGTGGATTCGTTAAATAATAATGTAGAATTACAGACAGCAAGGCAGCCTCGCTATTACTGCTGCAGAATTAAATCGAGCATCCAGCAGAATTTATTTAACCTTTCTACAAAATTGTACTGAATTGCTTCAGACAGGAGCAACAGCATCCTAGACCTGCCTTTTGTCACTCTGCTCTAAAAGCTAATGGTAACGTTTCATGCATGTGGTATACTGGGAATATATTATTCTTTAAACTAATAACCAACATGTTTAAGGCAATGAATTCAAACACTGCCCCTTCTCTGAGCTCATGAACCCCTTCGCCCCCAGGACCACAAGCCAGGAATAAGATTGTGCCAAGAAGATGCCACTTGGATGCTTATCGCCATGCAAGAAATCCAGATTCAGGGAATCAAAGCCATGGGAGTTCTCACTGCTTGGTCAGCGAAACATGATTTATTTTTTTTAATTCAAAGAGAGAAAGGTAGGGAAAAAGGAAATCTGTGAAAATATCAGCTTGTGACGTCTGCCTTTTTTGGTTGGATAATTCCAGCAAGGATTTGTTTAGGCCTTGTTGTGAGCGGTCGTTCTCAGTCTCCATTGCCGGGAGACCCAGGAGACCCGTAGGGAGGTCAGAGCCAGCTGCGCCGCCACAGCGGGGGACGCAGGGAAGGACGCAGCAGCTGGGCGGATGTCCCCTGTCCTTTCAGGAAGGTGCAACGGGCCAGCCCGACTCTCCGCAAGAGCCTGATTTAAGAGGTCGTCTTGGACCAGGAAGCCTTGGGTTCACAGGAGGCCTCCGCACCGCGTGGAAGTACTGGGAAGACTCCCTCATGTCTGCACCGTTCTTGATTTAAATCTCAGCCAAAGGAGACCATGCTGGCACGTGGCTCCACGGTGGTGTCAGGGCTCAGGATCTGCCTCCTTAAACACGCGTGGCGCTCCTCGTTCGTCACGCGTTCGTATCGCCTGCATGGTCTCGTAACTGCAAAGGGGTATCGGTGCCCTGCCGAGCGCCCCGGAGCTGCAACGTACCCGGTGAAGTCGAGAGCATACAGAAATGCAAGCCGAACAAAAGACCTGCCACGTGACTGCATCCCCTGTGAAGGGCTGTCTGGAAATGCCGTGAAATTAAGATCCTGGGAAAAGCAACAGGCTTTCAGTGCGCAAGCCTCTGCCTTTCACAAGTAGCCATTTGAATACCGGGTGTATGCTCTTGACGGCTGCTCGGCTGCCCTTCAAGGGACCCCGTTGCATGTGGCAGTCTAAAGCAGCGGCTATTCCCATAGACCGCGTTCGCTATTTCTTTAGGGCTGAGACGCATTCAGCCTCTGCCAATCCATCGACGAGGGAATATAAGCCTTGTTTTAGCCTCCCCACCACGGTCCGCAGTACAGCGCGTTGCATCTGTGCCACTGTATGCCGCCCAGATAAAACACGAGAACAGCGAGTGCATTTTGGAACAAATATGTTTCCAGCCAGTATTATTTGAGGGGAACTCATCATTGACATAACATAAAGCTTGCCTCTGAGCTGTCTTTTATCCAAGCCTTTCATCTTTTTAAATCTAGCTCAATGTTTTCTTTCTTCTGGAGAACAGATGATTGCATTAATTTAAAGAATAGCAGTTGGCATACCCAGACATGCAAATGCAGGAAGACTGGAGAGATGAAACAGAGAGTAATTGATCAGTTAAAAGAAGTTGGTTTTGTTCATTTTAAGCAACTAAATGCCATTCACTTAATTTAAGCCTGTGACACAGCTACTGTGTCTTTCATTCACTTCTAATGTGCAGGTTTGGAGATGATTCACAGCTTTGCTTCACTGGGGATAATGGTGTCATAGGCTTGTACGATTCAGAAAATAATTGTTGTTTAAAAAAAAAAAAATTGCATCCCTTCAAAATCTATGCCTGCCTAATGCTCAAATGGGTAGGGTTTAGCAGGAGACCTCCTGGTACCAGTCCAACTGTATTTTAGAAAACTGAGGTCATCTTGACTTCCAGCCAAATACATTTTTAATTCTTCCCTATAGAAAACTGAAGAAAAGGCAATGACATCAGCCTTGCTAATGGCTCTTCCTTTACCTTATCATTAGCTGTCATTATTGGGTCAAGTTCAGACTTTATGGAATTTGAATGACTTGAATGGAGACACCCGAGCTGAGTTTTGGGCCAGCACATCTATGATGAATGCAAGCACCTAGGCCCATGTCATGTCCAGTAAGCCATTTACTGCATCAACAGATGTTTATTCTTGTTAGGCCAGTGGACCTTTTGTAATTGTTTTTCTCCTTCCCAGAAATGACCACTTATAGTGACACGCCTGAACCATTTTCTTGGGGGGGGAAATAGATTTATAAGATGCCCTTTTGCCATCTTGCAAATTTTCTGGGAGAAAACTGTGTTTTGAGAGAAAAGCATTCCCACTCTAGCCACATGTGTGCAGAAGGAAGCGTGTGTGCTGATGGCACAGCTGCTGACTAAAAAGGGAGCAGATTTACAATGATACCTGTTTAGACTTCACTGCAACAGATTATGTAACACAATTAACAGAGACTAATCAGTAGCATTTTACTTATTGTTTTATCACAGTCTGAAATGCAGTGGAAAGCTCTGTAAAAGAGCTCTCCGAGAGAGACAATATGGGAGCAGAGAGTCGCTGCAAGGTCTGAAACAGATGGATTTGATTCTCTGCCAGCTCTCGTCCTTTTGCAAAATGGGGATAAAATCTTTTACTTGCCCACTTCTCAGGGACACGGAGGTTCATTAGCTGGAGATGTAAAAAACTATAGACGTGCCAGCTCCAGCAGTATTACTTTGGTAGTATCTAGGAATTGCATTAAGTGATAAAACTTTAGGATGGATGGAAGCTGTTCAAAGAGACTGTACTAAAATGATGACAATACTTAGCTTTTACATAGCACATCACATCTCTTATTACCTTCATTAATTTTCACATGAAAATGATTGATGAAGGCAAGAAGGTGACGAGGTAAACT
Organism: Alligator sinensis; assembly: GCF_000455745.1. Classification (NCBI taxonomy): domain Eukaryota; kingdom Metazoa; phylum Chordata; order Crocodylia; family Alligatoridae; genus Alligator; species Alligator sinensis. The sequence goes on from NW_005841934.1 coordinate 2,580,101, forward strand.
CTCTCTTCCTCGGGTAGCTCGTTAGAGGTTCGGTGCATAGCCCTTTCAACTCCTCACAGAGATTACCAGTGGCTTTTGGTTTGGATTCAGACCCAGAATCAGAGAGGCCGTCTTTGAGTCGGACCTCTGAGCTCCTCCGCACATGGAGGAGGAGGGGAGGTAGGAGGAATTTTCTCTGCTACGATGTTTGGCATCTGGGTGAGATCTCTACTTGGATCCATTATGAGTGCAGGTGTTTCTACAGCAGCTCTGGGGAAAGACAGAAATCTTCCCATACCTGTCCATACCAAAGCCTTGCTTTTCCATTCGGGAGTGCCAACCGCTGCCGCCGGCCATTGTCGTTCTCCTGTCTTGCCGGGGAGCGTTCGAATCTCTTATCCTCCAACCCAAAAGACCGCAGTGAATTTCTGCTAATTCTGTTACTAGCAGGAATCAGAATCTGGCCTAACATATATTACTTTTCAGATTGCAATCAGCCAGTCTGAAGCGGTTACATTGTGTCACTATGCCTGTTGGCCAATTTGAAGGATGCCCCTTGACAAACGGTGCGTGTCAACCTTGCCCCGGTGCACGCGGAGGCTGGCGATAACGAAAGGGAGGATATTAAGACATGGCAGAGTTGGCTCAATGCCTTAAAATGGCTCCTCACGTTTTCCCATGCTGGGTCTCCCCCTCTAATTTACCAGTCAGGGAAAGGTGAAGTGATTACGACCTCCTGGCAGCTCTCCGCGCCATCGTCCTGCAGGTTTGGGAGCCCCGCTGCAGTTGGTCACGTGCACGGTGGTAAATGTTTGGCCTTCCGTTTAATCGGTATCTTTCTGAAGTGGAACTAATTTTTGGCTAGTGCATTATAATACTACATTATAACCCCCCTTGTACAGCTCTAGTAGCTACCTAGTGGATCTTGAGCGCTAAAAACAGCGTTAAATCTTTAGCGGCCTACCTTCAATACAAGCAGTTTGACATCAGCTGTGCTCGAGCCGACCTCCCAGCTGTCAGTTATCATAAAGGAGCTGTATCTATAAGGTGGTGTTCTGCCTAGGGAGTGAAACAAGGGCGGTGATGCATGAGGGTGGAAAACACGTTGAAAAGAATATTTTAACGAGGAGCTTTTGCTGAAAGAAATATCCAAATGTGACTTTTTTCCTTAGACTCTAGTTAAGGGGAATTAAAGACTTAAAATTGAAAAACAAGAGCAACAACAACAAAGAGGACTGGAAGGGGACGAGTAGTTAGTCTGACTTTGCAGTGTCGACAGGCGTGCAGGGTGATTGCAGAACATTAAAGATCACTTCTCTCAAAGGACTGTATCATCCAGGCTCCCTCATTTATGGCAGGTGATTGATGTCACGTCTGGGAACCACTGTGCTTTGCCATAAACGTTGCGTTCTTCTTGGCACCGTCACCCTAGATATCTTACTGTAGTCTGGTACTCTTCAGCCTCCTCTTCCTCCTCCTCTTTGATCTCCCCATAGCTGCAAACTCTGTGCTCTCACTTTCCTTAGCGCAGGCCCATACTGCCACGTGGATGAAGCAGCAAGGGCAAGGGGCGCTGTCTGAGCAGCGTGTACATTACTCTCCTCCTCGGGCCGAACGAATCGCCTATAAAACCCATCCACTCTCCATCAGCCAAGTGCACAACGCTTCTGACCCCTACCGAATACGTGACTATCTTCTCTATATACCGCTTGTGCTGCTGTTACGCTGCAAAGCCAGCTGCAGGTTCATTTTGCAGACATAGAGGTGGTAAAATTTATAAGGGTATTGATTATTAAAAAGCTTTCTTTAACTTTCATTCCTTTGTTGGTTAAAACAGAATCATAAATCTTCTCTATATCTTTTGCTTTTCATCCCTTTCCTCCATCTCCCTCCTCAGCCTCTTTGTGTCTTTTCCTAGATACGTTCTCTTATTTGGCCCAAGCTCATATTCCACCTCCTGGAATATTTGATTTGGGGGATCATAAGCTAATGGTCAAACCACAAGACCCAGGGTCCAGGGACCTGATTCCTGTGCTACGTGACCTTGGTGCAAAGTGGCTGTTTCATTATCCGCTGTAACGTGCTCCAAGTTCCTCTGATAGAAGTCAGCAAAGACGTGCAGAGCACCGGAATAATCACGCTGCAGGATCCAGGCGGTCGATGTGGGTCATTTAGTCTTGGTAAAAGGGTAGAGGAACAAAAATGGGACCTGGTTCTGTCTTCAGAGCACGAGCCATGGAAAATATCCATAAGGCTGTCTTGTTAGGAAAATTTGCAAGCCTTGGTGTAGGGATTATATTGATGGGTGGGGAGGATGTGTATGGTGGGGCGCTTTGGAGACTGAGTAGCACCCTGGGCAGGCTATTCACCCTGCCATCATTTAGCTAGCCTCTCAGGGCTCTCTTCACTGATGCCAGCAGCCCCTCCAGGGGGTCTCGAGGTCAAGAGGGGGCTTCCAAGGGGCTTGGACCATTCCCTCACCCGTTATAGCTATGCTCTGTCTCTCGCTCTCAAACCCTGGCATCATGCGGGAGTTTTGTTCTTCCTGAAGGGGTGAAGGCCGTTCCTCTGGGCAAGCTGACTCCGTGGTATGCTAAGGCTGTGCTGAACTGAGTGAAAAGGTACTTTTACAACTGTTACAGCCCGACGCAGGTTCAGCAAGGCAGCACGACCCCAGTGCAGCCTTCCTCTTTTGGAAAACGTGAGGTCAGAGCGTGTTATGTCTCTGTTCTCACTACCCTTTGCAGTGCTATAGACACTGGGGCAAACAGCCAGCTAGCATAAAACTTCAGGAAAATGTTTACCACCTGCACTAGAAAAATAATAGCAAGGTAAGGGTATACTAATAGTAATAGTAATCGTAAGAACAGCAATAACAATAATACCATGGGGTGCATACATGTGGACCTGGGCCAGAGAGCAGCTAATAAAGTGACTAAACCCTGCCCTCTTTTATGCCATCGCAACTTCTCCATACCCAGAAATTCATGCTTGTATAAATTTCCAAAATTGAAATTTTTTCCTGCAAATAAGCTTTTTGTAGCTTCCGCATGTATTAACACCATGACGAGCTGACTGGAGAGAGAACCTTTTTTTTTGCTCACTTACTGGGGATTTGCTACAGCTGATCCTTTTAATGGCTGCCTTAAATGCTGTCAATAAATGATCATTCAGTGTGTCAAGACTCATTATAAATGATCTCTGCTAGTCTCCTTAAACTCAAGGCCTACAACCACTTAAAACACCCCAGGTAGTTTCACAGCTGAGGTCTCATGCAAAGCTTTCTGTAAAAAAGGAAGACTTGGGGGATGGGATGAGAATCAATGAACTTGGCCCTGCGCAACGTTGAGCGTGGTTTTAGAAAAATGTGTTACTTTTTTTCTCCCGTGCCTTTGAAAACTTTGCTTGCAAGATGTCATTATGTTAACTGTTGTATCCAGTAGGCACCCTAATGACTGTAGGTTGTGAATAGGTTCTCTAAATCCAGCGACAGGCACATCTACCACGTTACTGACCACGAGCTGTTGAAGTCGCGGTAAGTAGATGTAGTCTCTTCCTTAATTCATTTCTATGGAAGAAATGGCACAGTTTCTTTCAGTCTGCAAGTAGGCTCTAGAACCCGGGCTTTAATTCGATAAAACAAAGTCTTATTTGTAAGCCCTTGAGTTCCTTCCATCTGTCACCTTCAACCACGTCTTATGAAGTCACCGAATGCATTCAACATGAAATAAAACACACGCACCCTCTGTTAGAAGTCTTGAGGCTGAGATTTTTATTCCTATGTCTCAATTAGCCGGTCTCCCACAGATAAATTTACCTCTAGAACAGAGGCCATCTAACAAGGTCATTTCAAGGGCACTTTGAAACCCACATTAAGGTCACAAAGGTTTGGTCGGTGAAGCGCACGGAGGGCAGAGCCACAGGTTCATTTGTGTTGAAACGCCTGGTCTTTGTGCTTCGGAGCGCACCTGAGCATAGGGAGTACCAATAGCCAGGGGTGTCACTTTAGTAATGCTACCTCCTGGTTTCCACAACAGCTGATTACCAAGAGAGCTGTGCTCCTTAGACTCAACGATATGGGATTCTGTAATTAAAAAGCACATTGCAAGGCTAGCGCAGAAGGAGCAGGGTGAAGGTTGCCGAGGGAGCCGTAGTTTTGGGAGCCCGTCACTTCGAGTGGTTGCTTTGATGCAGGTTTTGCATGAAATATTTGTGCGGCAGAGGAAGTCGGTATTTCCGTTTGTTTTCGTGCCGGATCCGAAGCCCGGTGCGAACCACACGGTTCAAGGGCAAAAAACCGCTGGCTGTTTTCTGAAATCTTAAATGTGTCAAGGTGCGAGCAAATTTAGTGCGCTGTTCATCTCCTTACGTTTTTGTTTCTACTTGATAATAACTGACTGATTAAACAAAAGAAGCATAAAGAAGCCTAACAAAGGTAAGGGATAATTTCCAATAAATGGAGGTGTTTATATAATTATGCAAACTGTAAAACAGATTACGAAGAGCAGACAAAAGGAGGCACACCTGTGTATTAAAATATGAATAGCATTGAATCGATTATTTACATCATTTAGCAATTACCATATCTGCTTGCCAATAGTGCTCTGTAAAAACAAAAAGAAATGCTGAGAACTACAGTAAATTGGTTCCAAATACATTTTAATTGACAAAACATTTTTGAAGTTCAATAACCTTTCCAAAAGATGCTGATTTCTATTCTCTGTGCTGTGTGGACCCACTGAATTTATAACTCAATCCAATGCATTTTGTTTCCCATGCAAGTTTTTTTAAAACAAATGACACATTTTTCATCTATGACACAATAAATGTGTAGCTATTTAAGTATTTTTGAGAACTGAATGTCATTTTTATGCTTTTCCCTTTCTTCTTTTTTGTATAACACCATCTGTTTGGTAAACATTGGAAATTGATTGATATGAAACTTCGAAAGTTCATAATGACAACAAAATAACATATGACAGATTAGATAAGAACAAGTCATTAAGATAGCCTATAAAAGGACAACCATCTGTAACACTAAAATAGTCTTTCTATTGATGACAGTAATAACTTTCGAAGTCGCTGACAGCTCTGGATTTACAGTATAAATGGTAATCACGTGAACCAAATAATTGGGGTTTATTGTGTCATTAGGGAAACAGCACTTTTCAGTGTTGTACTTCTCAGGGAGCAGAACTTTTAAAGATTATTCATCTTTTTTAAACAGCGCCTTCTCTGCAGTCGTTGCTGCGTCCACAATACGTTGTAATAAAATCCTCAAAGTTGACTGAATCTTGGGCAGCTCTAGGTCAAGATAAATACAAAGGCTGTTTTGAAAATCTCAGCCTAGGGGAAAATAGTCGTACCTCTAATGGAGATATGTGTCCAAAAGCCTCGATCACTGTAACATTTCCAGCACCGCCAGCCAGATAGCGCAATACGAATCGCGTTCTGCAGTGAAAGGTTTAAATCTGTAGTACCCTCTATCCGTGCACAGACCCTGAGAGGATCAGCGAGAGCTCTCTGAACAGAAAACGAGCAGTCGGTGCCTCCAAAAGGGAGTGTTTATTATGTTTACTTAAAGGTACATCAGTTCAAGGGTTTTTTAGCTTTAGGTTTGGTGTTTTTTCAAGGCTGTGCTAGACAAGAAATTTTAGTTTCAGACGCATAGAGTCCCTGCTGGGGGAAAAATACCCAGTCTGCTTTTTTCATCACATTTCCTAGGGTCTCTCTGTTAATTTACCTCTCATCTAATTCCATTCTTCCTAGCAGGTCAAGGCAATCTGGTTCGCTTCCTTGTAAATGCAATTTTTTTTTTTTTTTTAACGTAGATGAGCCACCCTTCTCATTAACTTGCCATATAAGACAGAATTTATTCAATGGAAAGGAAAACTACTATTTTTACTCTTTACTGTTGTTTATAGGCATAATTTAAAGCCTTTCATCTCCAAAGTGCTTTACAAACATTAATTAATTCTTATAATACCCATATATGGTAGGTGTCTCCTGAGTGCTTTGTGCAACATTATAATCCAGCCATTTCGGTTATAATTAGTTTTGAAGTGTAGAACACGAACTAATTAGAACATCATGGCACTGTTCTGTACCTATTGCCTACAGTTGCCTGGGAACAATCCAAAATTGATACATTGTTTCAACTAATGTTCTAGCTGTGTACCTCATGGAGCAATTAAATCTCTGCATGCCTTGATTCAGGTCTCTAAGAGACAGTCATGCAAAAAGAGCTACTTGAAAGCTCTCTCTAAGCAGGAAGATGTCTGGAAGCTGGCAAAGATATCATCTTCTTCTGGGTTTTATTTTGCTGCGTTTAATAGAAATCAAGCATGTTGATGAAGGTCTGCAAGTGGTTGCTTGGCGTCTCTTTTCTGTGCAACAGCAGGTGGCGAGAGCGATGTTACATAGGAGCGAGGAGCTGAAGTGAGTTGCCCAAGACCACTAAGTGAGTCAGTGTCAGAGCTAGGACTAGTGCTAAATAGATCCTAGCTGCTGGTCCTTGGCCAAATAATTTTCCTTGACTTTATCCAAAGGGAAGGCCCAATCCAGTGAAGCACGTGCCAAGAGGCAGCAGTCCCATTGGAGATACGCCTACAACCTATTAGGTGCAGGATTCTTCCTTTAACCGAGGTTACAACAGGACAAGAAGGCTCATTCAAGTGTTTGCATTTATCATGTTGTCTGTGCCTCTTAAGCAGTGCTAGCAGGCTCCGGGGAATTTTATTTTAAAGCTCACAAATTTGATTTTACATTTTCCCAAGAAATAATTATTTCAACAGATTAATCGTTAAGGAGCAGAAACAGAAGAGCAGATGGTCTTGTATTATTTGAAAAATGCACTGGATTCAGATTTCATCATAAAAATACATGTCCTTTAAAGAATCTTACGTTTCTTTCAGCAGAAAGATGATCTGCAGCCAGGCGCGTTGGGGAAGTACACACTGGGCGGTTTGCAGAAGGCTGCACCAGTTGGCAGAAAACCAGAGCCGGCTTTGAAAGAAGTGAGCCAGTTGTGTGCTCCCCAGCCACCAAGGCTTGGGGGAGCACGTAGGATGCAGAGACTTTGTGTGCCTGAACTTCTCCACCTTGTGCAGCTTTTAGCCTGATTAAAACCCCACCAAAGATTGACCCTCCCACGCACTGGATGTGGGATCTTTAGCTGCAGGTATCTGTTTGAAGGCTGAAATAGATCTTTGCTGTTGTCTGCACACAGGTGTTCCCAGCAAAGGAGTTGTAGCATGTGTATTTTTAAAATGGAAAAAAGGGCGTTGTCCTACTCTCTTGAAAATGGTGTTATTTCCCTCCCAGATAGCTAAGATCTATAGTTAGTTGCACCTAGTTATAAGGAAATACTTTTATACCTATTACTGGGTTGATAAAAAAAAATAAAATAAAAAATTAACTGTTGGCATTTTAAGGCACTTTGTGTTCCCACCGCTGCTGGCCTCTTCACATTTAAAGAGAAGTAGATGTTAGACTGTCTACAGCTGTCTTTCTCACGGCCGTGTAATCATCAGTCATTCTGCACCAACCCCATTTTGCCACCCATTTGACCTTAACTTTGCCACTCACTCACTCACTCACTCACTCACTCACTCACTCACTCACTCACTCACTCACTCACTCACTCACTCACTCACTCCTCACTCTGTATGTATGTATGTATGTATGTATGTATGTATGTATGTATGTATGTATGTATAAAATTGTGAGCTTTCTATCGAGATAGATATATATAAACCTCAAAATTCAGTGCTCTGAATGCAATTTTCAGAAGACTAGAGTTGTCTTTAGTTTCTTCTAATACACGGGGTTACAATGAACACTGTGTCCAGCTGTGGGCCCCCCGCTACAGAAAGGATGAGGACACGTTGGAAAGAGTCCAGTGGAGGGCAGTGAAAATGGTTGTGGGGCTGGGGGACAGGACTGGTGAGGAGAGGCTGAGGGAAATGGGCTGATTGAGTCTGCAGAAGAGAAGCCCGAGGGGGATTGAATAGCAGCCTTCAGCTCCCTTCAAGTGGGTTGCAAAGAGGACGGAGCTGGGCTGTTCTCAGTGGGGGCAGATGGCAGGACAAGGAGCAATGGGCTCAAGATGCAGCAAGGGAAGTTTAGGTTGGATATTAGGAAAAACTTTTTCACTCGGAGGGTGGTGAAGCACTGGAACAGGTTACCCAGAGAGGTGGTGCAGTCTCCATCCTTGGAAGTTTTTAAGACCTGGCTCGACAAAGCCCTGGCTGGGATGATGTAGTTGGGGCTGGTCCTGCTCTGAGCAGGGGCTTGGACTAGATGCAGCCTCCTGAGGTCCTCTCCAACACTCGTTGTCTGTTCTCCTATGGCTGTCTCTGATTTTTCGAGTGCCGAGTCTGCACGATTGCCACTGAGCTGAGCGTGCAGCTGGGCGAAGAACACTCTTGAAAAGATGACCGCTGGCAGGGGTACCGGACCAGGCTTGGCTTTTGCTTTTTCTGTTTTTTTCAAATTGCCCATGGCTGACAATCGGCTGCATTCGTGGTGCTGCGCAACAATGAATCCTTGTTTCTTTCTTGCCCTTATTTGGCTTGCATAATTGTTACTTGCCCCAAACTGCAGATATGGTAATTTAACCTTATTGAATCGTGGTTGACTGAAATTGTTAACTTTAGCATAGAATTGAGTATTTTAGTGTTATTAATGAATTTGGGGATTGGATTTTTCTAAAGGTTCCCTGGATGAGTGAACCAATAAATTAGGAGCTCTTTAGTGTAGCGCTGCAGCTTTATTAATGAATGCCAAGACTGGCTTTTTGTAAGGTTCATTGGAAATGTTTCCTAAAAAAGAGTGCTTTCTAAGAAAAGGGGTGGTTCTCCCTTTTCACTCCCTGCTCCCTTGGCTATTTGAAAACAACAGAAAGAGTGAGTGTTTTCTGCCTCTGAAAAGGAGATCTTTTAGTTGCTCTTTGGAAAAGTGAAATAATTGGAGGAGCTTATTCAGCCTTTTTTAAATAACCCAATTTTGATGTTTTTAGGAACAACCATCAGCTCAGAATGGGAATACCTTTTTACATCTGTTGAATGCAGTCCCATATTTTCGGGTGTTAACATCCTGCTTAGATGTGTCCTCAATCACATCTACATATTAAATAATTATTCCAAAAATGGCTTTGTGTCACCTGTGATAACTATTCCAGTAGCCACATGCAATGCATAATGTGGCATATGTCACGGAGACTTCTCTTAGAGTAACGACGTACCAACACTACAGTTAGTGCCTTTTTATTTTTTGAGAGTTTGCATCTCAAAAACTTTATATTCAAATTCAGATTTTTATTTAAAATTCTGGCTTGAATTGAAAGCTCGTGTGATGGTCTATAAGTGAAGGCACAGGCCCCTTGACATAGCCACAGCACCGCAGGAAGTTATTGCTGCTTCTGATTATGAACAGCGTTGACTTTGAAGACCTTTTATTCCAGTGTATGCATTTCATGAGTCTTGCCATTACTTTAATTGAGGGGATGGACAGAGCAGAAAGGGGATTCCTACACACCAGCTGCTCCACAGTAACTCTTTTGTGCGTCTGCTGTACCTCATGCTAAGTGAGACCTAAATCCCAGCAAATCCCAGTCATTCAGGGGTACGCTGCCCCGGTTCAGCTTTCACATGCCATAAAATAAGTGTGGAGCCATGAAACAGTAACTGAGCAACAGATGACATGTGGCAGATCCCCCTGATTTCCTGTGAGCTCAGTGGTGTGCGTTCACGTGTCCAGGCCCTTGGCGTCTGTCTGTAGACTTCTTCTTTCTCTCTTTTTTTCTGAACAGTCAGACCTTTTCAGATGGTGGGACTTTGTTTGCAGAGAAGTGGCTGTACTATCCCATCATATATAAAGACCTCCTTTTTGGGAGGATTTTTATTTGGTTTTATTAACCTTCAGAAGGGCCTGACAGCTGTTAGATCAGTAAGTAAGACTGCCTAGTTTACAAATAGTTGTATTTATTCAGTATTTGCGCTTGTGCTTTCGCCATGCAACCAACACATCTGTTTTTCAATAACGCTTGACAAAAATCCTTCCCTGGGTCTAGACAGGCCAGTGATTGAAGGTATTGCATGTAGACACCTGGGGGCTGAATTCACTCTGCTGTGTCATGTCACTTTTTAAATGGGATTACAACACTTCATCTGATGTGCGACTCCCATCATCCGTTTCCTAAATATTTACTAGTCAGCAAAATCCCAGCTATCTTAATACACCAGATATTGAAAGTGCCAGAGCAAGACACTGCTATTTCTTCAGTGATGAGCACTTCTGCCAACATTTTTCAATAACAATAAAACAGTTATAAAATAGCAGGTGTATTTGATTTTATTAATTCATAATCTACAGTGTATTTGCAATATGAAGCTCATTATATTTTAAAGAACTATTTTGGTAGTGGGTAAATTAATGTGAAGCAACTGTCTTTTCTCCTGCTACTGAGCCCATAGCTTCAGATTGCTAAATTCCCCTGGATTGCCATGTTGTTTTCCATACTAAGTTTTCGTGGTGCTTTGCAGACCACAGACATGAATTTTGCAATTGGTTGCTTATGTGAATTGTCATGGACATTATAGACATTAGGGCTGGCAGGGACCTTGCAAGACCAGGCTAGTACTTGCAGTGAGGGCAGCACCTTGTCGCCCTGCCCTGTACTGCTTGCAGTAAGCGGTCATGGTTTTGCAACTATGCAGACATCGGATCATAGAAGTCAGGCTGGAAGGGACCTTGCAAGGTCATCTAATCCATCCCCCTGCTCAAGGCAGGATCATCCCTGATTAAATCATTTCAGTCAAGTGTCCGTCTCACCCACTTTTGAAATCTTCCAAGAATGCAGAGTCCGCAACTTGTCTCGATGTCCTGTTGCAGTGTTTGACCATCTGCATCATCAGCAGGTTCCTCCAAATCTTCATCCTAAATTTCCCCGGCTAATGTTTGAGGCTGTTGCTCCTAGTCTTGCCTCCTACAGTCAGGGAGAAAAGCCCATCTCCGTGACATGCGTCAGCACTGCGCACATTTTAAGAGCTTTAATTTTGTTATGGTTTTATTCTTCTGATTAAGGTTTATAACCCTCAGGGAAGACTCACTCATCCATTTTTATTGTGCTGTTTTTGTTTGATTTGCTTTTCCTTTGTTATAAGATGCATTTGATGTCAACGCCGGTTGGGGAGTGCGTTCCCTTCAGCAGCCAACAGGCGCTCTGGTCACGGCTAGGACGGTCACTTGACTTTTTGTCTTATGTGCAAGTTGCAAAACACTTTTTGTTGCCCGTCCTTGGGCACGTCTACACTGTGCAGGCTCTCCTACCGAGAGGGGACAGGGAACAGGGCAGCGGGAGGTTGGGCAGGGGACGGGGATTGGAGTGGCTTCCACTGCCCTGAGTGTGTGTACAGTCCCTAGCGAAAAGGGGGTCGAGCCCTTGATTTCTGTTTTGGGACCTCTGGGCAGTTCTGCAATACCAACCTTGGATAGTTCCCATAGCCTTCCCAAGCCTCCATATTGATTGCCATTGAGAAAAAACATTAGCAGATCCCTTCACATCAGTGCTTTGGGAAAAGAATTCAGCATTCTTAAAACATTAAATTGTGGGTAATTAAATCTGCCGTGATTGTAAGCTGTTTGTGTCAGAGCAGTGTATTTTGTGACGCGTGGGTCTAGATGTTCAGACCGTTGAAGCATGTAGTTGGATACACTAATTACTCTGGTTTGTGATGAAGTGTATGTCTTTCTAGTTGGTGAAAATAATGCGGTAGTTTATTGTGTGGGAAGAGTAAGATTGATAATGTCCTTAAGGATTCATTTCCATGCTTTAGAGTGAGTGGGATTTTGGAAAAGTGTGATAAGTATATTGTTGTCATTTGGTAACTTAATGTCCTTTGTTGGATAAGACCTAAAAGACAACTCTATTAACCTGGAAACTAAAGCTGTTGTCCCTGTTCTGCAGTGAATGTTGGCTTAGGTAAATGCTAGAAAGCTGTTCTGTTAACTCAACCCCTGCTTTCCAGAAAATGGACATAGACACTTCCCCCACTAGGTCCAATAGACATTTTGGTGTTGCAAGCAAAAGGATGCAGCATTTCACCAGATGGCGAAGCTCAGCTTGCATTTCTGAGTTGCGTACTCTTAGGATCTGTTGGCTGGTATCATATAAGAATTGATGGACGTTTAGCATCCTAAATTGCTACCTCCTTTCATAGAGCATTTGCTGGTTGCTTGCAGAAGAATAGCTGGTGGCCAAAACCTTGCTTTCCAGAAAGGAGAAGAGGATGACGTCCCTTTTTTGGACTTTAAGAAAGCTTAGCTCCTTCATCTGGAAGCTCATAATCAAGAAGGTTGGACTCATTACCATAATCCTACTCCTGTGGGTGGACCACCTCTCTTGACCTTCAGGATCTCCACAGAAAATACTTCCACTGTGTGGCAGACCATGACCGTTTCTAGTACGAACCTTGTGCTGAGGTTTTTGGTGCCTCTGAGAGTCTTCACTTTTGAGGATGAGCTCACTTCCAGAGGAAACACATCACAGATAACCCGTACCTTCCTACTGGTGATGAAGTATATTGGCCTACCCGTCTGCTCAACTGGGATGCATCTTGCTTCCATTTTATCCCAAATCTTTTAACCTCTAAAATCTGTCTATCTTCTCCCATCTTGCAATGCTGAAGTTGCTCACTTTGCTTAGTCTAAGAAGACACACAGCCCTCTTGGTGACCATCATTTTGGAAAGATGGGTGGCTAAAATCTAGGCACTGATGGCACCCCCACCCCCATGCTATCTGTGACCCAGGCAATGTCTCTTTGCAGATTCCCCACAAGTTCCTGCCTAAAATTGTAGTTGAATTTCAGCTCCATCAACAGAGTTGGACAGGGGCTGCTAGAGCAAAAAGAGTCATGAGTATTTGCAGTGCATACACACCCATGCTGGGATGCGTATTTGGGCAGAACAAGTCAAAGACTTCCAGTTTCTGGTAAATAGCTTCCTTCTCTATTTTCTTCTTGCTTGTCAGATGTCATTTCAGCACAGTCCTTTGAGCGCCTTTTTATTTGGACTAATATAGTTGGGTTTTTTTTCTATTGATAGTTACTGTGCTAAGTGACTGTGACATTTTATTCACCTTCCCCCCGCTTCTAACAACTGAACTTGCAATTTGGGTCAGCTGGATTGTCTCCAACTGTAACGATAAGGCATCCACCCCAGTTCTTTGGGAAACAAATCCAGTTTACACCACGTGATCCAGTGGCATCTCCATGGCCTGCAAGCTGAACATAAGACTAGAGCAATGTAGCTAGCTGTGCAAATCTGAAGTGAAGTGGGCGGGGTAAATTTGCACCTAATGGACTAGCTGAACTAGTACAAGGTTTCAAGCTTTTGCACGAGCTTTTGTGAGCCCAAGCTCACTTCACCAGACACTGTGAAAGGACATGTGAAAGGCTAGAGATGGTGCAGAAAGGCCATTACATCTTGCCGTTAGCAAATTGTATGAACGATAGATTCCCCGGCTATCTCAAAGCCTCATGCCTTGCCGCCTTTATGGGTGTAATATATTTGTAAACATGTTTCTTAACTTACTTCAAAACATGTTTGTTCTGCCTCATTTATTTGCGGATAACTTACTGTCTCTTGGATCTTTAGCTTTTTGTTCTAATGATTCCTTTGAAATATTATTTTAATGAACCTATGAAACACATCATTGTATTCTTTATTTTGTGGTTGGACTGCTAATGATACTCATCCATTAAGTAAATGGTTTTGTAAGCAATACAAATGTAATAAATAAAGTTAGTTCTTTTTTACCACTTTTCTGCTGATAGGCATACCACATGCTGGGAAGGTAATGTTTCATGACCAAAATAGTTCAGTTTGTAGGCGGACTGGGAATCTTTTGTGTTTTAGATTCAGTCAAAGAGCTTCAAAGAACATCATAAGCTGTCATTTATATTCACTAGATTGTCTTCTGTTTTGATCTGGCGGCGGGGTATAATATCCTTCTAACTTCAGGATTATCCTTGGCGATGGCATGGTTGATTTAGGCATCTCTTTGACTAGTGTTGTGTCCCCAGCAGGAGCACCGGTTCCAAATCCCCTTGAATAACGGGGTAGTTCAAATGTACCTTTGAAAATGCAACCTCATGTAGTCGATCTGAAGCCAGGGACCTGTAGGGAAAATCTGATCCAGGGAAGAAGAGATGTCGAAGAGAAATCTTGTCAAGATGCAGGTCTGGGAATCGGGAAATCCAGGCTCCTTTCCTGATTTTGCCTTAGGTGTGTGTGTAAATGGAGGAAGTCACTTTATTTCTCTGTGTCCGAGTTTCCCTGTAACAGCGATGATGTGTGGCAGGGGTATTTTGTGAAAAGCTGATTGTGGAGTATAATCCCACTGGGTGATACTGAGGCCGAGCTTAGCAAGCTTCAGAGAGGGACTGGGCAATATCCAGAAGTGCGACCAATGACTGACTATAACATCCCAGCCAACTGTTTGTTTAACTTGCTCTTGAAGATTTCCAGGGATGGAGGTGGTAAGAGATGTGCTTTCCTTTGAGATTTGTGGTAGTGCCCACTATCAGCGGCAGGACAGCGGGGTAGATGGGCAGTGGGTCTGACTCGGTGTGGCCATTGCTATGTTCCTATAAGACACTGGATATATGGCTACAATATAAATAACAATACCTCTGATGTACCTGTACTTAGTTGCACGACTGATTTCCAGAACAAGTAAAAATAAATCATCTACAAAATGATTTTAGATGTCCGGTCTTTAAAGATGGCTCCCCTTGAAGATAAGCTGTCGCCAAATCCTTAATCAGGAGAGCTTTTGTTTGAATTCAGTAGAGACCAAGAAGAAATTGGCCTGTATCAAGCCAAATGGGCTCAAGGATACGAACGAATCATGATTATTATAACTATGTAAGTGAGATTTTTGCTTGAACTACCATAGAAGATTCCCCCCTGGGACTTACTTCTCTCCATTTATCTTAAAATTATTTCCATTTTTGAAGACTCTTGGGAACATGTCATTCCTAAATATGGAGCATGGCCAGATGTAGGCACGTGATGGCCAAGTTTAACCACACACATGGAAATGCCATAAAATTTTACAAGGTAATTATAGCTGAATAATTTAGATTGGAATGATAGGTCAGCCGTCGTCTCTAAAAATGTTATTAATCCACCAAAGGAATAAAGGTTGTTATAAAAATTATTATTTTATATCTCGGTGAGAAAGTGGTGATTTGTGCCGACCTGTTTCTGGTAGGCTAAGACCTGAGCCTCTCCGCGCTCGCAGGAGTTCACTTTTCCTCGGGGTTTGAAGGCACCTGCCTTTGGGGATGAAAAGATTAATTTACTACAGTTTCGTAAGATGCTCCCACAATCGCTGCTAATTTTGAAGCAGACAAAGGCAAGCACTGGCAGTGTGTGTGCTTGTGCTGCTCCAGCCAGGCTTTTTTCAGTATCATTTTAAAATGATTGCCTGAGGAGTTCATTCGGGGAAAGACGTGCAAGGGCGGAGGGGAAGATGGAGATTTTCATACGAATTTCACACATTAAGATGATTCAGGAAAATTATCCCATTTTCTAAATGTCCTACCATCATGAAGTGCACAAAAGATTAGGATTTGCTTTGATTGAATTGCATTTTTTTGTAAGGTTTTGATTCTGTGCGCTGAGCTCTGATGTCTGACTGACTCGAGACTGAAGTGCTGTAGTGAGCAGGGATCATAGCTGTTGGCCCAACATTAAAAAAAAAAATCATACCACGTCTTTAAAATTTTCCGTACGTCTTGTACAAATAACCATCCATTTGCTTAATAAGGAAAAAATACAGACTTTGGTTAAAATTTACAAAACTTTCATTTATTTCTAAAAGGATCATGGCATTTAGATGAATATGTTCCTCGGCAGCATGGGTGTAGATCTCTGTAAAGAAACCTCCCTTCCACCTACCATTCAGGAGCTACCTGCTAGGCCAGGTTGTACAACCGTCTTGCATGTAACACGGGGCCATAAGATCCAGTCCTGTTAGACACTGCACATCCCTTGGTGATTTGACAGGGCAGAAAGGGCATTTAGCACGTTGCAGGAAGTGCTCACCTATGCGTTAGGTCCATAGTTCAGGACTCCAGTAGGCTTGATGGAAGCTATCTAAACTGACTGGTATACAGGGAAAAGTGGAGGAAGCCTGCTCACCCCCATTTGCACCCAGGAAACTCAAGCAAGGTTTTTGCATCATGCCTTACCCATTCCCAAGCAAACACTGTTATTTCCCTAGAAAAGAAATATCCAGTGGTCATTACTTACCTGGAAAAAGAGAGAGGACCTAATTGAAATGTCAGATCCACAGTTCTCTGGAAAGGTGATGTTGCTAAGTCAAATATGCCGGTGCTTTTCTTTTCCTGTGACTTGCCAGACTCTTGAATTACTATCTTTTTCTGACTCATAATCTTAGTCATGGTACTAGTTCAGCGGTGCCGTGGGAAGTACAGGTACATGAAGGCAGAGGTGGTGTTTGCTCGTAAACAGATATGCCTGAATAAAAGACAGCAAACACGCTTCACTGAGGAGCTTTTCTAAATGATGATTAATTACCCATTTAAGGGATTTTTCTAGAGATATGCTAAACTGCTCAACAGTAATTTAAAGTTGGCACCCCACAAACATTTTCCCGTCTGCTGTACCCTGGCTGGCCAGCTCGTGCTGGATTGTCGTTGTTACCCTATTGGGAAGTGGAGCAGGGAACGCCGTCCTTTAATTTTTAGCTGCCACGTCAAATTATGTCATGCTTTATGATGTGCTGTAATACAGGGTGATGTACTATGTCATAAACATGGCCTGCTAAACACATGCGTATTGTAGCTCCAATTACCCCCCAACCGTTTGAGCAAGGAAGCGGCTTCCTTCACATAAATCTTCTCTGGATTCATTGCTCCCTCTGAAGAGATGAAGAGCAGAAATCGCTGCGTCCTTCCGACGTGATTTGCAACACCGTTGGTTTTGGCTGTTCCGTTGCAAAGTCGGCATCGCCCCCTTGTCCAACACGGACAAGGCCCATGCAGGCCACGGGAGCACTTGGAAACCGTCCAACTTTCACATCAAGTTGTTGAAACCAGAATCATGAAACCCTCAAACAATTTTGGGCGCTGTCGGCGTCGAGACTATCCCAGGAATCAGTCACTGAAAAAGAAACATTGCTCACGCCTGTATCTTTTAATCTGGACGGAGCGAGGGAGGACCCCTCCCGCCATAAAACGGAAATGCTACTTGACTGCTCTCGTGGGCTCGCTGCCAGGAAACGTGCACAGTCGAGATTTTGATCCTTTCGGTTCTATACAGCAAAGTAGTTAATTGTGTCAAGTGTGGACAGTTCAACAATAAAACCATCGATTTCTTTTATTGAGCATTTGGAAATCTAAGTTGATCTAAAAACATCTCCTCCTCTCCTGCCCCTACATTAAAATCTTGGCTAAAAATAGATGTGTGACGTTGGTTATACAGACTTGGATTTTTGCGGGGTTTTACACGGAGACATCTGCTTTGTGCCGTTGATGCAGTGATGTAGTTCACATTGAGAAGTGTATTTGGTGCCTCGGAAAGCTGCCTACAAGACCGATGCAAATGCAAGGCCCGCTGCCTGAAATTCAGGTCTTGGAAAAGGATCAGTAAGCGGCTAGGCAAGACTTTACGGGCTCCAGCAGGGCCCGTGCCCGGTGCTGGACCTTTGCCCAGGGGTGCATTTCAGCACTGCTGGTTGCATTAGCCGCAGACCCGGACCCCGCTGTGTCGGACACGGTGCAGGCACCGAACCAGGGAACAGTCTCTGCCCCAAGAATCTTGCAGCCGGAAACAAGAGACAACCAGTGGAGGCAGACGGACAAGAGTAGCAGGAGACACGGGCGGGTGCGGTGGGCGATGCTTTCTCTGTAGCCTCTCACATTCGCCAGATGTCACACCTGATTTGAGTGAATGAACGAACATGCCTAGTTGTTCCTGCCCTGCTTTGGGTGCTTGCAGGTGACCCGGTCCCACGTGCTCCCGATCTCGCGTCCAGTGGCGATTAAGTGCGGCAGTCTGCCTTTCGCTGCTTGAAGTGCAGTTTGAGACGGAGAGTCTGTCTGGTTGTTTCTTGTGGCAGTTTAGATAAATGCTCAAGTTAACCTGACAGGATTCAGAAGAAGAGCAGATAAAGGAGTCCTGGCCAGCGGCCTCTCTGTCATTTAATACTTATTCCGATGAACCGCCGACGCTGACTTTCGCGGCCGTAGGTCAGATCGTTGAGTGCATAATGGCTGCTGTGCTTGCTTGGCAGCAGCCAGCACTTTGGTACAATTTTGTAACCCATTTCTCTGTAAAGACTGTAGGGATCAGTCGATAGACGATGTCTGTGCCTCGAAGAGATGTGTTATCAGTGGTTTTCAGACAAGTGCACGTGCACGCTTTCTGCATACAGTTGTGATGTTCATCGCTTCACCTTTGAAACGATGGAGCTGTGCGATAGACTGCATTTCTTTTCACACATTTCATCACTTCTGCATCCTACGCACAGATCCCTAGCCTTGCTCACGTAGCAGCCTTTGATGCGTAAAAGAGCCTGCTGCCGAAGCATCCCCTCAGTCAGCAAGGCTTGTGTTAATAGTACTTGTACTATAGTAAGGAGCAGCCCCTTTGTGTGTGTCCGGCACATAACTGCTACCCTGGTACATATAACACTGAAGACCTTACAGATTAACTCGATGAATGGAAAAGGCTGCGGGAAAATAGGCATAAGAGTTGACTGGACTTGTTCATGGCTAAATAGGAGGATCAAGGTCTCCATGCGTTAGGTGCTGTACGCAGTAAAAGGCATTTCCTGCCCCGAAGACTAGGGCACTGCCATTATTTTCTGGGAGAAAGAATTAACTCTGGCCTGCGAGGAGGCTGTTTCAGTCCATCGTTATTCATGAACAATCAAAGTAAAGAGGAGCGTTGCCGTGTTTCTACCACTGGCACTTCCACGGGGATGTACTCCAGCGCTCAAGCTTTCACGGGCTAGTACGTTTCTTACTAGTCAGGCCGATGAACAAGTAACGCGGTCCATGCATGACGGTGTGTCTGCTGCCATAATTGCTTAAGGAGGAAAATACTCAAGTTCTACAAACTAAACTAAACTAAAAAAAAATAATAATTAAAGAAATACAAGAACAACACATTTTGAAACTAGAGAACCTGTGCTTGAGCATGAATAGAAATATTTGCATGTAAAAGCATCCCAATGGAGCCAAACCCATCTGTTTAAGCCGGGCTGGCAGCAGGTGATTGGCAGCTCGCTGAAGTCTTCCTTTTGTAGAGAGAAAAAGTTAGACTAACAGTTGTGAAATCCTTGTTAGAAGGGTTTCCAGAGATTGTAACGCTTTAATAAAGTGCAACGCCAAGCGGTAATAAATCACAAAGAGATGAGAGGGTGCAATGCTGACCTTCGTGGGGACAGTCTGCACTGGATGAAAGTGCCGATCGAGGGGACTGTTGTGTGCGCACATCTGCTCGGTAGCACAGTGCACTTAATTTCAGTCATTCATGTTTTGATTCACAGCTGTTAGAAAAATATAGATTCATCTTTTGTCATGTTGACTGCGGATATTTTTTTTCCCCATGCGGGCAGGATTTTACTCTTAGCGGGAACAATAAAGAGCTTTCCCAGCGAACTGGCGACGTACGCACGGTGCAGCCCGTCAGGGAAGGTCAGCACGCCGGGGGAGCTGCAAGCACCCTTACAAACCCACAGCCATTGGGAGAGGGTGTCTGATGAGAGACGTCACCTTTCGGCTAGGTGCGTCATGAGGAAATGGCGGAGTTGGTGATGTTTCTGCACGCCGTAGCACTGCATAGGTTCGTAACTGCATTTCCCTAAGGGCACAATAGCTGCTTCGGTAGTATTTTGTTGTTCCTATACTGAGCGATTGGGGCCCAGGGAACCGCGCAGCAATGCAGCCCAGGAAGAAGCACCTGCTGCCCCATTAGCAGCTTTAGGCAGCGGCCCAGTTTTACTGTATTTCTAGGTGACCTCCTCCACCGCTCTCCTCTCTCTGAACTTCGGCGTGGGAGAAGATGGTTGAAACCAGTGCTTCTCAACCTCTTGAGGCTCGAGGTGCCCTTTGGAAAATGCCAGCTCTGAGCTTTCACTCATTTTTTGGACTACCGGAAAAGAATAGAGCAGTTCTTCTGCAGCAAAGCTCTTAGACCACAGCAGACACTGTGGGTCCCTATTTGAAATCTCTCTGGGTTTGTCTTGTGAAGCCCACGTAGGTGTTTGCGCACCTAGCCATGCCGATATCGTGCAGCACCCCGCAGCACCCTTCAAAAGGTCTCGCAGCCCCCTGGTCGAGGATCATTTTAAACAGTGGTTAGTAGCTGATGTTTTTTCACCCTTCTGTTGCATGCAGTATTTATGAGACGTGGGAAGAGGAATGCACGTGGCAGACGGCCAGCTCAGCACCTAGTACAGTGAGGTCATGCCAATAATGGCAGCATAACAGCTGGGTTTAAAAACTTTTCTAAAAGATCCGGCTCCTCCGTTCTGCTGTCACAGATGAGAGATGTGCAGCAGAATCTGGTGCGGTTGGGAGGCAGCCAGGAGAGGCTCCGGGGGAGGCTTTTGCTCATCTTTCATCTCACTGTACAAGGTCGCTCTTGTTTCCCGGGGTAGATTATTTGCTTTTTCTTTACTCAATACACACAGGCCCCAAGCACCTGTTTATAGCGCAGAGTATGATCATACCTTTTCTGGGTAATACTGCTCACAAGTTAGACGCTGTGCAGACAGAGCACCAGGCGTATTTGATGCGTTTGTTGACTTGCAATTTAAGTGGAGTTGCAGGAAGCTTTTGAAGTTTTCTTCCAATGGAGAATGCTCAAGCCTTCATCAGCTTTCACCTTTGGGGCTGAAGGGGGTGAGCAAGGTGCCCCTTCATTCATTGTCTGCGGTCCATTATTCACCCCGGGCCTGGCTACGGCTCTGTGGCTCACACTGATGAAGCCTGGGACTTGGAGGTGCTGCAGTCAGCCTGGTGTGACCACTCTCTGAGACCAAGTTGCACTTCCATATGTCTTGGTGAGAATGAATACAAAGTTGGAAGAGGGTTTTGCACGTCCGTGGACCCCGCGGCGTGGGGGGGGAAAAAAGAAGCCATGTCACTTCGCTTGTGCTCTGTAACCTTCTGGTGTTACTGATTTATAGCACGGCACTATCCAATTAGTTAGCTGTCAAGAAGGTTTGTGCAGTATTGTACTTGGCATCTTGTAACACTTGAGAATTACCGCCGCCTCTTTAAAAATCGGACATACCAGAATAGGAACGATTGCTTACGTGGCACGCAGAGTTTAAGCAGGTTTGGCACCTAGCTGGGGTGTATGTGTCAAAGGCACCCCGAAGGCAATGGGGGAAGGGAAATCAAAGATCTGGTTCTTTGCAGTGCCGAGGTCAGTTGGTTCCCACAGAAGCCATACCCGGTGCTTATCACAACTTTTCACAATGAAATTAGATGAGACCCCCCCACTGCCCCGCACACATCCCTACATACCTTCCATTCATAATTTCTGTCAGTAAAGATACCAAAGAGCATCCAGCTGGAAAACTTTCCCAGTTTTTACCATGTTTTCAATGTGGATACAAATGCACAGATTGCTGCTGATTTAAAGCATGTGGAAAAAGCCCATAGAGATTTATATTTCTTTCATGATTGAATGCTGGTACTTGGTGTTATGTGGAAAAGCAGTCACTTGGTTTAATAGGAGCACAGCTGGTGTTATCTGAAAAATAATCATTATGATAGAAAGCACACATTTTTCATGTTTTCTGTCAGGTCTGTCAGAATATGTTCTGCGCTCAGCCCGCGTGCTCCATCCGACGTTCCTCCAATTCGGTTATTAACATGCAATACTTTTAAGATTGTCAAAGTTATAAAATGTGACTGTAATTGAACATACAAGAGAGTACAATGGCGTAAAACAAAGCAGTTGGAGGCACCCATAAAATGAGAGAGGCACCATGGTCTGTGTTTAGAGACGTTCCAGTGCTATTGTGTAAGAGACAAGTGACAAATTGCAAGAATTAAAATAATGAATGGCCAAATCAGTTTGGGTTTAATAGGAGCTGATTTGAACCTTTCCAAACGGCAATGAATGGGAAATATTGATCTGAAGTTTAAAGCAGTAAGTTTGCAAACTGCATTTCCCTCCACACTGATCCAGACCCTCGGGTTTTGGTTTCACCCGCCCAGCGGATGGAGTCAGACCTCTGAGCCTTGCATGTAGTATATTGCATGTAGTAGCATGTTTTCCTCCTGCAGAACCAAAGCAAGGCATGACTCTGGTCCATCAAGAGCTGGTGCTCTTCTCCTCCATGGTGACTCCTCCTCCTGGGCAGCTGCCGGGAGGGTTGTGATGGGCACCAGGCACTTCTCTGCAGCAGCAGTCTCCTCAAAGAAGACACCAAAGGCAGGAGGAAAGGATAAAACACAGGCATCGAGCGGTCAGTGTAATGGTTGGCCAAGGTCATGCGCGTTCCACCTTTCCTCACCCTGTCCTGACATGGTGTGTCTCTTGACAGATGAAGACTTGTGGAAGGCTTGTCTGTATTTCAATGCCGTGCAAAAAGCTCTTTTGGAGGAGCAAGGCAATATGTTTTCTGTCTTTATTTCCCCCTTCTATTGCTGGGGTGAGAAATTTAATTTTTAATTGGGGTTTTCTGGTGTGCAATAACAAGTAAACTTGTGTTAAATAGTGATTAGAGGTCCACGTTGCTGCCATGCGTAGAAGATGCATGATTTGGCTGATACCTGTGACTGGTGGGTAGCAGAATGGGTTGGGTGTTGTGAATGGTTATGGGAAGCAGCGATTTCCTGCTGTAGTTGAACAGGGTAAGTAGTGGGGCACTCTCCTAACGTGCCCTGTGTCTGTCCTCCCATTGCCAGCACATCTTTGATTTGGCCAAGCCGGGACATACACTCACAGTGTCTAATTATGAGCCCATTGGGCAGAGCTAGTTTTCTTGGTTGGGCTACTCTTCTTGCCCACTGATTTTTCCATTTGAATAGATGATGACCCAGGTGTAATCACCTTCATTAAGTTGATACTTCATGAGGCACAGACCAAGTACCTGAGGATCTTATACCCCTCTTTGGGACAAAGCCTCTTTGGGACAGGTTTGTTGCCCTTCTTCCTGTGCTGTTCCCAAGTAGGGTTTTGTGGGGAGGTATGGAGCAGGTCTCCCTCATCCTGCACTTGTAGGACCTGTTGCATCTGCCTGAAGAAGGTCAAAGGACAGTGCAGCCCTTAATGTGTAAAAGACATTGAAAATCACCTGTTTATGCTCCTAAATTGCCAGATTTGACTTTGGAGGGTCCATCACAATTTGTGTTGCTAGCTTTTCTCCTGCTATGGCATTTTAAAGTTCTCCTTTCCAGCGTTTAAGATCTTAACCCTATAATAAAGGGGCTGCAATTTTGCCATGAATATTTCATACCGAGGAAGGCTACAATAAGCTCAATTCAAATAGAAGAATTCAGGATTTACATGGACGTGCTCCGGCATACTCTAATAGTCAGGCTTAGCTAGCTTCCTTTGTAGAAATCCTATAGAAAATCACCTTTTCCAACACCAGTAGAACTTTCTGTGCACTCGTAGCTGGAGTTCATTCAAATACATATTTAAAAAGTGGCAATATTATCCGTTACTGGCTTTCACAGATGCAGCAAATATAGGGGCACCGGCAGAAAAAAAAAAGAGACTTGCAAGCCACAAGACTTTCAGCTCACCACCCTTAGCTCTCCAATGCAACCAGACATGAAAGGGAGTGTTTATGGTACAAAAATGAAAGACCTTGTGAATATGCCCTTAAAACCGAAAACAAATGTGCCCATTCAAGCAATCAGCAGTGTCCAGAGATGATTCTTTTATTTTAGTGAGTGTTTCTTTGTGAGGATAAATAGCATTTCAGGACTCCTAAATTAATATGTTCTGCACCCTGTTGTGATGGCGGCTTTAATTTTGGAGGGTGGATAGTAAAATGCCTGCTGCTTGCAAATATAACTTCCTCCTCCTCTCCCTCTCCCTCCAAACCTGACCTCCCTCCCACTCCTGGCTAATTTTCAGAGGGAAATCTGACTCACTGCTTGCAGAGTTTTGCATCAGGTTTGCTCACCAGGCCTCACGCGCCCTTGGAGCTTGGCTGAAGTGAACAGGAGAGGGGTTTCCACTTGCTCCCGGGGGAGCTGGAATGAAAGATCCAGAGAGCACTGAGTTCGGTGCTCCCGCCCGCCCGGGGCAGGAAGGCCCGGGTTGGCGGGGCAGTAGACAAGATGCTGGACACCCCCTCATCCCTGTCCCTCCCACCGGGGCCTGTCCGCCAACCAGTGCCGAGGGGCAGCGCTGCACAAAGGGCAGCCAGCAGGCAAGATGGCATCCACCGTCTCGTCCCTCCTTCCCTGCCGGGAACTTTTAACCAATCAGCATTGAGGGGTGGGGCCAGTGGAGCACATCAGGCAAAATATTGGTGAAATTTGCTCTTTATGTTGCGACCAAGCCACAAAAATTGTCTAGTGTCACTGCGATTTAAGTAGATCCCTACCAACAAACTGTGCTCGCGCTTCGAACACTCACCTCTAATAGTTTTCCTCCCTCCATTGCTGTCTCCTGCTCTTTCAGTGCCTTGTATCTGCTTCTCGTGTGGGTTTTCCATCCCTGGCTTGAATTTCTCTGTCTATCTCAAGCAGCACATCTTTAACTGTGCAGAGGGTTGTCATGACATGGCTGTGGCTGGTCTCCCCTTGGTTTGCATGCCTCCAGAGTGGTTTTATTTTGCCTTCTCTGCTTTTGGACAGTCTGACCTGAAAATAAGACCAGTAGGGGCAGCCAGGAATACAAGTCTGGGCACATGTTTCCCATCCTTGGTTCTGATCAGTCTGGGTGATCTTGGTCATATCAGCGACCTTGAGTCCGGTGGTCCAAGGGTTTGCAGTGGCTGACATTTTGATTCAGGTTCTGGAAGCCTGAGCAGATTTTGCAGAGCTGGTGTTGTGCTTATTTTTGTCTGCAGGGGGAATTGTATAGTCTTAGGGATGGAAGGGATCATCTAGCCCTAACCCGAAGACTGTTTCCAAGACCGTGATCTCAGGTATGTCACCACAAACTGCAGCCGCTGAGGATCCGCTGCAGCGTAGACCGCCCTCAGTAATACTGCACGACTTGAGCTGTAGGGAACAAGCTTACTTGACTCTTCAGATAGGTCTTGTGTTAATGCTTCAGGTTTGTGGGATGGCACTGCTGTCCTTCCACTTAACCCGCTGTTCACCCTTCTTATCCAACCTCTCTCCGTTTTGCTATTTATATGGCCCCTGTGACCAAAGTGTGAGACCTTGCAACCTGCACCACGTTGACCCTTGCAATGCCCCACTCAAGTAGGAAAGGACTGCTCTCTCCATTTTCCCAAAGGGGAGATGAGGCACAGAGAGGCTAAAACAGATTGTGCAAAGTCACAAAAGAGTCTCTCGAAGAACCGAGATTATGATGAGGTCCCCCGAGATGCAGGCTCGTGGTGTGGCCACTGGTGCATCCTTTCTCTCTACCCTTTTCAGTCCCCTCAAGTGTGGGGTAGTTATCTTTTCATCTCGTTTGTTTGATGTTGGGAGGGTAACTGGTGTGTAGCGGGGTGGTGAGGAACGGTCTTTTGTTTTTCAGGCTCCCTTTCTCGTTGTCCCCTAATATTTTTTGTTCCCTGCTCTCTCACCCCTCCCCACCCTTTCCTCTCTTTATACTTATCTATTCAGAGACGTAGTCTCTAATCTTGAAAAGAGCATAAACACATGCTACAGTTTATTTGTGAGTAATCCCACTGTAGTCAGCGGGAATACTTGAACGCTGGAAATCAATCAGAAACTCGGGTCCTTTACTGGGTTGAGAATTTAGTGCACTTAAAACGTAGTAATCACAGCAAAGAGAAAATACTGGTTGCAAAGTTCTCAGAGGTGCTTGGTGCAGGTGCCGTGAATAACGCATTATTACCTATTATTTAATAAGGCTGTTTAATCTATTTAAACCAATCTATTTTGATTATTGTAAAAAGGTTGCAGATTGCTTTGGGATTAGCTGTTTCTTTTTCATTTCCAAGGCCATTTTTTTTTTTTCCATAAGACATGGGAGATTGGGAACACAAATAGATTGATTTTCAATCTTGTTTAGCATTACGTATTGATCAGATCTGAGAACTTTGAAGAAAGATGTCAAAAAGTTTTTTTTCAAGAAACATATGTGTGCAATAACAGCAACTGGCAATGTGAGCCTTCATTTCTCGTGTATTGTGCTGCTGATATGAGCTATGAAAGCTAAGCTCCAGTGGCCTGTAAATGGTTCCAAAACCTTATTATTGAAATACAGCCTATGATTCAGTTTAGCCTGGTATCAGCTGTTATTTATGCTTTATTATTTTGGAATATAGTTACAGGGTTTTCCACCAAGAATGTAGTTTTACTTTAATGCTAGGTGCTTAAATACTGTTTGGTTTTTTTTTTATTCAATATTTTACAGCTATAGAAATGATGTTTTATAATCCAGGCCTGTTCCACAAGTGAGACACTTGCAGGGTTTAATGAAGTCAATGGAAGTGTTAACATCTGGTTCTGGATTCTGAAGGTGCTGGTTAGAAAATGCCAGGATTTGTGCCCAAGCCGAGCTAAGGAGATTTCAAACCCCTGCGTACAACACTGAAGATCTCTGTACTTCAGGTTTCAGTTGGATTCATGGTATGAAGCCAGGTTGGCCTAACTGATGGGAGGGGTGAGAAGAAGTAGTGAGAATTGCTTTATTAGGAGCGTTGCCAGCAGATGGAGGGCAATGATTCTTCCCCTCCATTCAGCGCTGGGGAGGCCACATCTGGAGTCCCGTGTCTAGCTGTGAGCCCCCGCTACAGAAAAGATGTGGGCATATTGGACAGACTCCAGTGGAGGGCAGTGAAAATGGTTGCACGGCTGGAGGGCATGATTTATGAGAAGAGACTCAGGGACCTGGGCTGATTTAGTCTGGAGAAGGGAAGACCGAGGTGGGTTGAATAGCAGCCTTCACCTCCCCTCAGAGTCTCTGTACCAGTCGGAGCCTACCCCCAGAGCACCCCTTTTTCATACCCAGAAAAAAAGAAGGGACTGTTTATTTTGTCCGGGAAAGGAGATAGAGCCAGGCTGTGTCTGAGCGGAAGCAGGCTCCGGACCTTCCCAGTGGCCTTTTCCTTATGAAAACAAGAGCCACAGAAGAAATGCCCTTTTCCGAGCTCTTTGAGAACATCCTTAAAGGTCCATCCGAACACAATTGCAATGTATATTTAGCTCTTTGAAGTGTTTATGCCACTGATAATATTTGCTATTCTCGCTAAGACTCGATTAAATGAGTGCCTAAGACTGACGGGGAGTTTGTCTGTAATGACAAGTGCTTGACTTTAGCAGAAAATGATGAGCTGCCCCAGGGAGACATCACCACCCACTTGAGCGAGATCCATGAAGGGTTTATGACCCGTTTGAATCCTGATCGAGCATCACTGTCCTGACCCTCGGGGAGCCAATTGTCTGGAATACTTGCTCTGTCAGTCTGAGCGATGTGCTTTGAATCCCTCCGCAACCTGCGAGGCTTGATTGTGTGTAATGCACACAGCGAATTATCAAAATGGTCCAGAGATGGAGAAATGTTTTATCGCCAGGTGTCAGCGTGTCATGTGTAGACAGCATGCTCTTTTATTTGTCAAGGAAAATATACTGAGAGCCCGCTTAACCCTTTCAGGAATAAATCATTTCAGGCCTGACATTTAACATCTGATATGTTGCCTTTAAAGCCAACGTGGCTGGTAAGCGATTACCGAACACGGGTAATGTCTCCACTCGGTGGGGAGGTGATCTGTGCATGCGACTCTCAGGGATACTTGCAGCCAAATCCGTTGCTGGCCACAGAGGTGCAATGCCGTAGGAGCCTGTGCGGCTATCTCCGGTCTTGGCAGTGGCTGTTCTGCTCACCTGCTCTGGGAAAGGGGGTTAGCGGTCTTCATAAAGCTCAAGATGTGGCTCGTTAACATCATCTGAGATGAGGCATCTGCACAGAGCTGAGGCGGAGAGTAGGCGGGAGCGGGAGCTTGGAGACAAGTGCACTCAAGGAGAAAGCTCATGCTAAAATGGATGTCGTATTCTTGTTCTTGAGTTATCCGTAACACCAAAGACCAGGAAGGGAGGAGAGTTGGACCCTACTTGTGTGTCTGTGAGCTGCCTTGAGGATGTGGCTAGGCAGTCTGCTTATTCAGAGGCCAGTAGCTTTAACATGCACTTTAATGGAAAATACTGAAAATGGGCAGTGAAGAATACCGGCGGATTAAAATACAGCCTCCGATGACATTTGCTGCCAATGAGAGAACGTTATAATGTTCATGGGCTGGGTTGTGGGCAATGACAGTGGGGATCGGGAGTGGGGTGGAGCATTCGTCTTTTATCTAAGCTAGTTTTCCACCCTCGTAGTTGCCCACGATGCCTGCATAGCTGTGGTTTTGGCTTCAGGACTGGCCTTTGCATGAGCATGCCTCGGGGAACTTCCACATCCCTGCCAAGGACGCAGCAACCACTGTGGTTATCTCAGACTAAGCTCAGAGAGAGCGGAGTCTAAGCTTGCCCTGGGGCTATGGACTCGCTGAAGGGAGTCGGCAAAAGGTGAGGCCGTTAAAAAGAAAGAGCCATAAGGTTGGAAAGGGAATAGAGGATCATCCTGCCCAACCCTGATAAATGGCCCAGGACAAAATGCATCATCTGTTGAAATGATGATTAGCAGATGCATGTCACAGGGGCCAGCACGTGATTCAGGTCTTGCCATGACTTGTGTAAAATCTTTTCTTTTTTTTTTTTTAAATCATGTCCCCGTCCCCCGCACTTCCCCCCACCGCCCCATACCTCTTGTTGTACTCAAGTATTTGAGAGCCAGCTAATATTTGCTGTTACAGCTCAGCTATCAGAGCAATTAAAAATATTAGCTCTTGGTTTTCTGATAACATGTAAAGATGATTTTTTTTAATGTCAATTGTTTTTGGCTGCCTTGGAAATTGTTCTTGCATATTTGCTTACCCGAAAAATGTGGTGGGGGCGTATATTTATGTGCGTGCAGGCATTGTCGCTGTTGGCAATTTTTTTTTGTTTTAAGTAACTGACTCGCATACATAACCAAAACCATATTAAAAAAACTCATTAAATGTTAAAAAGGTTAGATAAATTAAAGGAAGAACTAGCAAGAACTCTTGTATAACTGGGTACAAGAGAACATCAATATTGCTCATTGAACAGTCTATTCTTCTAATTTGAAAAGAACAACTATTTGTCATGGTTCCTGTCCTTGGGCTGGCAGTTATCTAATTAAATGCATATGAAATTCAAAAGCCTTTACTGAGGGACAGTAATTTTCCTTGGTTGTTTTTAAAGTCGCCAAGATGAAAGAAGAATTACACTGAATAGATAATGGATGCATTTCTCCATTGTGCGTTAAGGTCTCGAATTGACTAATCATCCCATGGTTATTAATCAATGTGTTATCTTATAATTTGAAATTAAAGGTTCTGTTCTCATTTATTGCTGTCTGCAGGTAATAATACTTCCATCCCTTGATTACTGTGACACTCCAGTATACTGATTGCCCTGCAAAATACTACAAAACTAATCAAAACCAGATCAGATCTATAAGGGTCATTTTCAATGCATTATATTTACACTACTCTTCAGCGAAGCACATTTCAGTTCGGTGTGCTTTCAGAGCATGTCATGTTATTATGATGCAAGTGCCCTCTTCCTATTGTGTTTACATAATAATATGCACACCCCTTTCCCTTGGGCACCATACATGTGTGCGCACCTTAACTGCTGGGCAGGATTCAGACAGTTCCCCAAAGTTGTTGTTGTTGGGTTTTTGTTTGTTGGGGTTTTTTTGTTTCTGCTGAAATTGCTAGAATAACTATAAGGCTAAGTACAGACTGCGGGGGAGGTGCAAAGCATCCTGGGATGCTGGGGGACTGTGAATTAACTTGAATGTGGAGGGGATCTGGGACAGAAATTCAGTAAGCCGATTTGACCTAAATCAGTTAAGTCTGATACTGCATCCACCCAGGTTTATCTTAAACTGGTTTCGGACATTTTGAATGCGGTGGATGTGCACTGAACTTCTGTTACGTTACAGATTCAAATCAGTTGCCAGTTATTTATGCCAGTTTACGTGTAATTTCTGTCCCTAGCGTAAATGATGTTTTTTCTAACACCACCTATTTTATATGCGCACGCGCGTGTGTGCGTGTAGTGAATCGTGTTACAGTCAGAGGTGTGTACTGAAGATCTGTGAGATGCATGAGGAGACGTACGTGCGCAGCGGGTAGCGGGGTGTGTAGTGCTACACCTGAACTTCACTGTTCGCACTTCCTCACCTGGTTGCTGACTGCTCTGTCATCCGGGATGGCCGTTGGTCGCGCCCCTGGAGTCACGGTGCCAGCAAGGCAGCCTCCACTTTGCATTTGAGGAGGGAGTAGTCGCCTAGGGCAGGTGGTCTGGAGTACCTGGGAGAAAGGGCAGAGCGACTTCCTAGGGATCCCCGGGCTGGAGAGTTTGACAGGACACAGCTCATTTTTCTGCGTGGCCTCCTAAACTCTGCCCTTCCAATAGAAGTTCATTTACTTCGGTAACCTAATTTAAGCCTCGGTCCTGTAATCGTACATCGGTTTGCTCTGGGTTGATGGGAAGGTCTGTCCCTGCCCATGGTGGTGGGCATCTGGGGCCTGGGTCACGGAGGTATTCTGCGAGTCGCCTCCGGAAAGCGCAGTTGCCAGTTGAATAATACGTATATTTTTAAAGTCTTTTATACAAAACTGGTTCTTTAATGTAAAAAGGTCCCGTTCAGCAATTATACATCTTTAAGGTAATAACAGTGGGAATCTGAGAGGATGAGCTAGGTTTGTTTTCCAGTCCACTAGATACTTTTGGTTTGAATTTATCATTACAGAAAACATTGCTTTTCATCCGTTTCTTGAAGTGTAGTCTTCTGGTTTCAAGACCAGGATTAAGTGCTGCTTCCAACCCAAATTATTGCTGTGTGAATGTGCAGTAATTATCTCTGCGTAGGAGCCGGTTGGTGTTTGAACCCTTTTGATGGCAAGAAAATGCTGCTGTTTGTATACTCCTAACCCGTCTCTTCGTTTTTTCTGCATCTGTGTCATGTTCAAATGCAGCTCAGAAGCTTTAATTTCTAGTTTTGCTAGCTGTAAGCACGCACTTTCTTCTATCCCTTATTTAAAAAGCACCTCCAGGAGTTCTCACGTGTGGACTGCTGGACTGGACGGAAGATTTTTAGAGTCGCAGCTTTTGGCACAGGTGAGTAATGGTGAATATCAGATTAAATAATAAAGCATCTATGGCATTTGGGTAACGGTGAGCAGGAACAATTCAATATGAACAAATCAAATAAAACAACAGTTCTGTGGTATGTGGAGATCCATAGTATCTACTTTATTAGTGAACAGGTTAACCTCGGGCACTGCAGTGATTAATCAGTAATTTCCTGTAATTCATGCACAAAAAGAAATTGGACGCAGCCTGCTGATTTCCGTGGAGTTGCACCTGCTTACACCCTGGCTGCTCTCGGTTTGAACCCCCCCCCCCCCCAAAGGGCTGCACTAAAACGTGGCAAGGGAAAGAAAAAGAAGAAAATCCAGACAGCCGTGGTATTAGAATTAATCTCTGTTGGAGTCTATAATGTCCTAGGGAGATTTCATTTTATTTTATACATCTAAGTTTACACTAAACTCAGTGTACAGTTCACACATCGGATAAAATATTAAGGAAGGACAAATGTAGGACTTGCCAAAGCAAGCTGCTCTAAACTTGTCCTTGCATATTTGGCCTTTCATGACTTATCATGCATCCTTCTTTATTGTTTCCCAGAGAAGAATATTGTCATGAAAATGACATTGTACTTGGAAAAATCCCATCAGGCAAAGTCAGCCCCTAAAATAAGTGTTATAATAAATATGCAGAAATGTCATTCTTTACATTAGCCCAAAGGTTTTGTATGGCTTAAGGATATGTGCAGTAAGCTAACTATAAAAATAGAAGCTTGACAGTGGGGATGAATGTGTGTGTCAGAATAATATTACTCTTTCTGGGAGGATGGCAGGAAAAATGACACTACATCCACCAGCATGATTTTTATAGATCTGCCTCTTTGCCAGATGTCACCTTTTATAAACTACTTTATAAAAACATGTCAGCCTCGTGCAATAGTGTGTTTATAGCTTGATAAACTTTTGTAATAAAGTTAGGATTGGCTCAAAATTAAAGACTTAGATCCTGCTCGTTAGCGTTTGGGAAGCCTACACTAAAACCCCCCGGTATTACAGACTCAATATGCAGAACTAGTCTGTAGGAGCAAGTGGCCCCTTTTAAGTACGTATGTCTTCGGCGGTATTTACCAGCATGTCACATAATAACCTATCCAGATATATTACTGGGATTTTAGAGAATAAAGTTCACGTTACTTTGAATTTACATGCACTCACATGTGTGCACACGCGCGCACACACATGCATGCATGCACACGGCAATTCATATTAAGCGATACGTTTCCAAAGAGGATTGTGCGGGAACACAGGATTATGCTATAAATATCTCCCTAGCACACAATTGTTTTATGATATAATAAAGGACCGTATTTTATCCTCTGCTGCAGTATGCGGCACATAATTCACACGTTTTGCGACATGCCTAATTTATACCAGCCTGTGGCCCCAGAAGTGATACAAGAATGATATCCCGTTCTTTCTGAAATGTTACCCAGCTCCGAGACATTAAGAACCTGGGTGTCACCGTGGCACGATGGTTTGTCAAGTCCAACGTTTTGCTCTACAAAAAGACACAGTTCGATCCACCCTACCATGCATAACTTAGGGGGAACATCCCTCCTGATCCTCCTGTCGCTTCCTGGCATTTTAGGGGCAGAGATGTGCTGGTGTGGCTTTTGCCGCACATAGATACAGATGAAAGTCCTCCTTGGAGTTCCTTTCTTCCTTCTCAAAACTTGAAAATCCTTCCTTATGAAAGAAAGAGGAACCATTGGCAAATAGATGCAGCTCTGTGGACCAGATATTGTGATTTGGGGCCTTTGAATGGGGTCAAATCGTGGGCAGGTATGCCTGATTTGCTACGAGGGGGTAAAAGGGAATCAAAGTCTCACTGATGGATGCAACCCACAGTTGCTTGCTTTGAATATATTCCTCTTTGTGGTGTTTAAGGAGAGGGTCTTTCCGTTAGCTAATGAATCATACTGTAATAAACAGTGTCCTGTGGTGGAAGGGGTGAATGAGGTGGGGGAAAGCATCCATTAGGATGAAGCAGAAGCAAATCCAAAACTTGATAGCTCATGGTACAGCAGAGAAGTTCAGGATAGTTAAAATACTGCACCTGCAACATCATGGCAGACCTAAAACACCACTATCCCCCCAGCTATATGTGAAGCTTCTTCCTGTTCTGACTTGTACCTTCCTCTTGATCCTTGCCGGTATATAGCCACATACATAGTTTCATATCTAGGAGTCACAATGCCATCCTCGTCTTGCGCTGCTGAGTTGCATAGCATTGCCTTTCCATGGGAGAGAAAGCGCACGGAGAAAACACATGCACAAATCGGAATGATCCAAGTAAAGCCCCGAAGGCTGTCTCCTTATTCCTCCTAAATTAACTGACAGAAAAACAAGGAAATTACAGTGTAAGACGTTGTTGTGCATGTTTTTTGCCCTTTATTTATTCTGAGAGAACTACCGGTGCTGCAGCGGTGGTGAATTAATTAAAAAAAAAAAACTTTGAGCAAACATTTAATCTCGCTGTTTGATATTAAGAGAACACATCCGAAACAATCTTTAATTTTCTAATGAGCAGTTACCAAAATACGTCCTTCAAGCATGGTTTGTTATGTTTTGTGTTGTGTTTTTTTACCCATGTTACTGAAAAAAAGTGGATCTGTGTAATTATGGGCTTGCTTAGGTGCAGTCCCATAAAGAGCATTCATTTGGCCTGGGTTTGAGACCAGATTATATAGTTCTTGGTGGGGAAAGACTTTGCCAAGCACGCAGGTTTTGCACTCATTTGGGCATGGGTGCTGCTGGGTATTTGCATGAGGGCTTTTGCGCACCTTGTAATGGATGGAAGACTAGTTGGAAGAAATGGGTGAATGGGCGTGGTATAGCTTCTGCCTCGTGTGACGCAGGGACCAGGGTCCCAACCTGAGGACCCGCCTTTTCCAGGGCAGTGTCCATCTCGGAGTACCCCTCTCCCTCTGGTGCAAGGATTGTACCCTTGCTTCGCCTTCCTGGCTTCGCATATATTCCCTTCTTAGTGGCCCCGTGAGCCAGCCTCAGGAGTGGGGCTGGAGCATGTTGTGTGATACATGGCCTGGAAGTTAAAGCCCTTCTCTGAGAAGTAGCAGAGGCTGGTTTGTACACCAGCTGGGTGATGGGAGTCTAAAATTTGCATCTCCCTCTCCTTGGACAAGTGCCCTCTGCAATAGGCTATTGGGTTACAAGCTTAAGAGACCCCCTGCCCTGCTTTGCCACCGCCTCCCCTTCCTTCCACCAAACATCACTGTCACTAGTCTTGGGTTTTTGGCAGCAAAGGCTTGGAGACTTACAAGGCGTGACACATCTGGACAGTCCTTCTGCCACAGAGCCCAGGCAACCAAAGTAAAGCTTTCCAGAGGCAGCTGTACAGACCTGTAGAAATACCCGGCTGGAAGGGACCTCCGGGTGTCATTGAGTCCAACCCCGGTTTATCAGGAGCAAGTCTTGCTCCTTAGATGGGGGTCTGGTGTGTTGGGCCGAGCTGCTTCAGCCGCACCAGTCCTATGCATCTCTTTGCACATCCTACTCCCGTTTGCTATTCATACTGGGCAATAACTGTTCGCCGTACTGAACAGACAGTGAGATGATGCAGCTCCCACCCTAAAGAGCCCATCAGCTGGGTTAGTGTAGGAGCAGGAGGTGGTCTGGCAAATATCTCGGTAACCAGGAGAAGAAAATTGCACTTTGACTTCAGGGGGTTTAGGGAAACATTGCAAGATCTATTCTTAACGTGCCTGGGAGTTGTTCTAACCCGTTAAGGCTTTCTGCCACATTAAATATTTGATACCGGTACATGTTTATTGTAACCATTGATCATTAGGAGCTGCTGAGAAGCTTTAGCATCGAATTTAGGCAACCTAGTGGTTACTGACAGCGACGCCAAAATTATGTACAGGGCTTGGCCTCGCCCTTTTCTTGCCATTGAGACCCAAGCAGCATAACATGCGATGCAGTCCGGTGCTCTTCTGGAAGCGTTGTACTCTATAGTGCAGGTCTAAAAATGTGATGTGCTTATATACAAAAGATTGTGTGTTGCATGGGCTGGGAGACTGATATCTCGCTGTGGAAGGAGGATGAAGATATCAGAGTTAACTTGTCAGTGTAGGTAGAAGCTGAGAAAATTAATGGGTAATCAGCTAAACTGAAAGCTAAGTATTTAGGCCACAGAGGATAAAGGAATTAGTAATTTCAGCTGATTTAAAAAAAAAAAAAGGGAGGAGGCTGAGATGTCTCTTTGCAGTCTTGCTGCAAAGCCACAAACCACAGTGGTAGCAAGGCATTGTTATAAAAGATGGGCAGGCAAGCTACTTAAAAGTCATGAAGAATTTCATTTTTGGTACGTCCATGCTAACGATGGTGGTCCCTGAGCTGGCTCAGGTATGTCTGCATGAGCCGTGGTTGCAGCTGAGCTACAGGATGAACGTGCCACAATATGTCGTCATGATCCTTTGGATTTATGTTTCATCAGAACAACTCACCTGACTGTAGATTAGGGAGATGGAGATGCACGTCTCCATCCTTGGAGGTATTTAAGACCTGGGTAGACAAAGCCTTGGCTGGGATGATGTAGTTGGGGCTGGTCCTGCTTGGAGCAGGGGGTTGGAGTAGATGTGACCTCCTGAGCTCCCTTCAACCCTCGTTTTCACGATTCTGTGGTTAGATCGTTACAGAGGATGTAGCCAGCTCCCAACTTGAAATGCTGCATTGTGCGTTTTTTTCCATCCACACCCTGGAGGATGCCGTCTAACTCGGGTTGTCCTCACCAACAGGATGCTACTAATGCCAGATTTAAAACATTGCACTTGTTTTATTTTAACTGGGTTATTTAGGTGTGAATCTTTTGATTATCAGATTCTCCTCATTGCATCCATGAGTTGATCTGGTGCTCTTTTTGGCACAATTGTAACACGTTTTCCTTCTGTACATCAGAAAGCTGCGTATGAATTGAGGGTAGGTAAGGGGCCGTCCTGAGGAGGAAGAGAGGGTTTGTTTTCTTCCTGGTTTTATATTATTTTCCACTTGTGTTTGTGGTTAGGGTTTGTGGGTGTATGTGGATATCTGCATCTCGTCTCTGGTGAGATGAGGCACCACGTCGTCCATTTTTGTAATTGTATTTCAATATATTTCATTGCATGTTGTAGAGGTGGGAGAAGCCCCCAAATTAAAGCTGGTGTTAAGACACTTACGTTCCCATTTGTGCTTCAGTGTGGCAGCAAAAAGCTTCGCGGCAATTTACTTTCCATGCAATTGTACGTAGCTTGGTGCTAATACTGTAAACTTATCTATTCATGTGTCTAAGGCAGAAAAAATGCTTTTCAGATGCAATGTCCACCACAACTCATATCATT
This sequence comes from Alligator sinensis, assembly GCF_000455745.1. Classification (NCBI taxonomy): domain Eukaryota; kingdom Metazoa; phylum Chordata; order Crocodylia; family Alligatoridae; genus Alligator; species Alligator sinensis. The sequence goes on from NW_005841934.1 coordinate 2,616,858, forward strand.
GATAGTTGCATTTGAGCAGCTCTCACCTGCCTTTCTCTAGTGCACGCACGTTTTTCTTCCTCTCCCTCTTCTTACATTACTGGCTTTGAAAGCGAAAGATAAGTTGCAGTACAACAAAACTTGGGGGGCAGAGTGCCTTGTCCTTAACTGCATCATTGCCAAGAGGCAGAGGTACCCCAAATCATGTATTTCCTCCTTTAATCCTGCAACCCGGATTGTAAAAAGCAAGAACTGTACCAGTAATAGTTATGTAAAGGGGCAAAGCGAATTAATTAGCAGCTTCAAGTTAATGCTATAGGTTACAGAGCTGTTTCCTCTTGGGCACGCACGTCTAGATCTGCTGTTTAATATGAAATGAGTTCATGCCAAGTCAGCGGTTGCATAGCACGATGAACATGTTAACGAGCTGCACACTCGCTTGTCAGTGAAACACGCATCTAATGTGTAGGGAACTATAGGTGGTCATCTCTAGGATACTGTTTTCTTTTTCTGTGCGGTGCAACACGCTTTTCTTGAGGCCCCCAAAAGTCTGTTTTCTCTCATTTCACTCGATTTCTGCCACCTATACCCTGGCTAGAAAGGCAGGGCTCCCACACTGACTGGACATGCCTTAGGACCAGGGATGAGCCTGAGATGCCATCCGCGTAGGGGTTGGTAGCTGACCATCCCTGAAACTCAAGGATGGTCATATTGAGCATTTTGGTTTTGCCAATTTATGTTCGAGGCCCCACTTTTTTCGTGCTCAGGGCTGAATGCGAGCAGTCAAGTACTGCCAGCAGTGCTTCCAGGCCCCGCTCTGACAGATTGTATTGTTTCACTGAGATCATTTAATAATTTTTTTCCTTTATGTGTTCTGTTAAACTTCCTTGCCCCCGACAGCTCCAGCGAAAGCACCAAGTAAAGGTCTGGGGCGAATTGGGAAATGTAATTACAAAAAGTCCGTTCAGACACGCGATTCAGCTGTTGTCTGCTCTCATCAGACATCTCATCAGAGGCTTTGGCTATGCTGCAAGTTAGGATTTTTTTTTTTTTAAGTCTTTAAAAAAAACAACAAGCCATCGATATATGTAGCAGAATAAAATACTTTATGATAAATTTTAAAATACAGGTCACATAATAAAAAGGCTAGTGCAGTCTCCTAGGCATCAAGCATGAAAGATTTAAACCAAATGCCAAATTCACATGTAAGCTTTCACTTTTAATTATTGACAGGTTTTCGATGCTCAGTCTTATCGCGTGCTTCTGGATGTTGTTTCCGGAGGAAGCAGATTTCCATGAATAATAGCCAGCCAAGACCTTTGTTCTTGTAAGGGGGCTTTGAGTATCATTCGGGTAAACCGGCTTTTCCTCCAGGGTGTCTTAGTTAACTTGGTTACCTTCTGCAAACCAGCCGTGTGCTTTGCCTCAACCTTTCGCTCCAAAACAGCGTCACAAAGCTACGTTGAACAGAGCCAGTGTTAAGTCTCACTAGACAATTGTTGCCAAAATAGAAGAGCTCTTCCTGCCAATTTTCTGGTTTATAAAAAGTTTCAGAAAAAGTGATTTACCTTGTTTATGAGCCCCGTCATGGACAGGTACAGCAATGCCATTTTTATCTAGGCAGAATCCGTGAAGTTTGAAGAAGTTTGAAAGCATGGACAAGTTGGAAAAATGAAAAGCTCCATCATACCATATTTTTATTCCTCCAACCCTTTTGATAACACAGCATGGATCCTCTTCCTGTCTCCTGTGCATGTTTTATTTTCTCTATCCAGTTTCCAGGCAAGGCCTTTTACCAAGGCAATACTTTCTTCTCTTTTCCCTGACCCTGACACCTTTTCCATTTACCACTCACTCAACCACACCACTTTTGCCCATTGCCTGCATTACTCAGAGCATTATTAGTTGTTTCATCCTTAACGCGCTTCTCCAACCCCATGGGTTTGGTTCCACGATGGGCTCTTTGCCTCGCTTCCACTTGTCAAGTATCTGTATTTCTTCCATCAAGCCATGTGTAAACTGATGATGCAGTGAGTTAGAAATGACCGCAGATGATTTCCAGTATCATAGTAGAGACCCACATGGCCCAGTTAGGAAGAGGCAAGCTGAGGAAGCTTATATGGAGAGACTAAGGGGGGAAAAAATGAAGATTTGATAGGGGCTCTGGGGATAACATAAAGAAAGTCTCTGTGGCTTTCATAGAATTACAGAATCAGAAAATTAGCATTGAAATCAGTGGAAGGACACCCTTGACTTCAGTGAGTTTTGGGTCTGGTGGTCAGCGGGATGGCCAGGAGATACAAATTGGAAGTGGAAGTGGACGTGAGCTCATAGGGCAGCAGTGGGATAACTAGAAGCAGCGAGTGTTAGAGAAGGGTAAAAGCAACATCTCTCCGAACGCAAATATCCAGTGTGTTTGCAGAAATGTTCCAGATGGAAGAGGCAGTTCTCCTGCGGTGGGGAAATAAAGCATTGCTTTTTATAGGAGTGCTTAGTGCTTCGTAGCAATACATTGCTACTTAGTTAAGAAAATCCTCTCGGAGGAAGAAGCATCCTGGTAGGCTTCCAGCTGTTACGTCTGGGTTGTCTTCTATCCCTGTGATTCGCACGCCTGTCCTAGGATTGCTGGAAACGTTGCGGTCAGCCTTTCATTTAAAATTTGAGCTTGAGCTGCTCTGCTCACCATGGGACCCTGCAAAATGTTACTCCTATTATGCTTTTTCCCGAAGTTTGTAAATACTATTGAAGCCAATGTACTGTAGTACATGCAAATGAAAAAATAAAGCAGCATGCGTCGTCCTCTTTGCCCAGCCACAGGAGGGTAGCTGGAACTGGAGGAAATAAGGCATCTTTATGTGCTGTGGCAGTTTAGTCTCTCTTTTTTTGGGGCATCTTTGGCAGCATCACACTGGACTTTCTTTTTTCAAGATGCCCTCCTCTTCCTCCTCCTTCTCCCCCTTTTTATGCTTAAATTAAAAGACACCATATCAATCATTACCATCTCCAGTTGGAAAATCTGAGGATTTTGGCAGGGTTGTTTTTTCTCCCCCCATAGCTTTTTCGCCTGCGTTTGTTTTTGTTTCTCACTCAAACTTCTATGCAAAGAAATCTTTATTTCAGTTAGTCCTGGGTTTTTTGCTAACTCCCCGACATTGTTGTAGAAGCACCTTGCAACTGTTTTAAAGAAAGGTTCATCAAGTCAGCTGTGTCTCTATTATGCCCCTTGGTGATATAAATCATCCCTGTCTTCTCTCCGCGGCATATCTCTTTTTTTTGGGAAAGATCAGCTACTTTAAATTCTGCTGGTTCCTAACAGTGGGCTTTTCAAACCTATCCAACAAGTGTCAAGAGTGGACGCGGCAAAGCTATCCACCAGGACCTTTCAAAGGATTAAATATCACTGCCCTATATTCCAGGCTTTTAAAATATAAATTTGGCATTGGTGTCTCCATTTTGTGCGCGGGCGTGGAAATATCTGTCGGAGTTTGTTTTTGCTGACTGATGTCTCCATTATCCAAAGGTTAGGCTTGTTTTCCCTTGACCTGATCCAAAGCCTGCTGCAGTCACCGAGAGTCAATCCAGTGATTTCAATGAGCTTTTGGGTCAGACGCTATTTGTCCAAGACATCCGCAATAATAGCAACGCTTTAACATCAGCATTATAGATCTGAACAGTTTGTTAAAAACCGTGCAGTTTGAACACTGAGCTGTTCCAGATAGTTTCAGATCTTCTGTAAACGCGGCAGGAGAATAACCGGAGAGAGAGAGTGCTTTTTTGTTGTGCTGCTGTCACCAATGCCAAGTTTTGAATTTATCTTTGAATATAGATAAGGGACACGAGCGGGCGGGGAAGCTTGATGACCCCTTCCAAGAAAATGCGTTTGTAGTTGCATATCACAGTTAGCAGTCCGGGCAATCGTGCTTCTCCATATCTTGTGAGAGTGCGGGATCGGTGCATCTTAAATAGTTATTAAAACAAAGTTGGAATTAATATCCAGAGTTTGATTAAAGTATTCTCGTTCGGATCCACCTGCAGGTGAGGCGGGGCTGGAAATGACAGGCGTTTCACATGAAAGCCGTAGAGATCCATGGTGGAGCAGATTGGAAAGGGAAGGTTTAAGTACCCAAAAATTCGGGCTTGGAGAGGGGGCATCTTCTGAACCAGCGTGAGCGCCTGTCGCTAGCACCGAGTCAGGTGAGAGTGTGCTCTCGGCCCACTCGCCTGGCGTTTCATCTCTGGCGCTGCACTGTTCATTACGGGTCCTCCCTGGTGCCCATGAGCTGTGAGACCGCATCCATCTCTGCACAGGGATCGTGGTAATTATTCTGGCAGAAGGAACAATTATCTTCACTTCTGTGATCAACTGTTAATCAAAAGAGTCCCCTTTTGAAAAAGGCAATGGAAAATTAGTTCTTGCTTTCTGGGACGGTATGTAATTGTTTTCTACAGACCTTAAGGGTCTTTGCCTGCTCTCCACGCATATTTTGCATTCCCATTGGTGACAAATTTCATGTGAAAACCAGTGTCGGCACATGGCTGATGCATCTTGGAGGGAAGCGCAGTTTTCTGTTAGCCTCTCGGATCAGTCAAACCCACTTTAGAGACGAATGCTGTTGGATGTGCTGGAACATCACCCAGGGAGCTCCAGCAAACAGCACAGCTGGATGGGTAGGAGACTTCCTCTCCTGAAGGTAAAAGGCTTTGAAACATCCTATTGTGAGCAAAGTTAATTCTTAGTTTATTTGTAATTAATCGTGTGCTGTTGCCTGACAATACATAATAGAACTACAGAACAATCACTTAGAACAGGAAACAACTGTCAATTAATACACTAATGAATCAAGTTTACCAAAGGTGAAGCAGCAAAGGCTCCCAGTGGAAGTGCATTAAACGCTTAGCCTCCGTGCACAGAAAATTCATCCTTTCCCATTTCAGCTCTATTTATTTTTATTTGCAGAGGGTGGCTCCTGACTGCTCTCGCAGCTCTCGCGTTGGTGCATGCTGATGTGGTTCTTACACATGTTTAAACTATTAAAACATGATTAAACGTGGCCACGGTGGCTCATAAGGCCCATCTCTGTTTATTTCCATGGTAAAATGAGGAGTATCTGAATGTGCATTGGGTGTGACTACAAATAAGAATAGAAGTAACTTTACTCTCATGAACGGCCCGTTTTTGTACTGAATGGGACAACTCCCTTCAGCAAACCTGCTCTCAGCTTAATTGCTTGAATGCTTGGGTCACTAATGGATAAATCAGATACTATCTTTACTAGGTACTGGTGGTACTAAATTTTGCAAATCTGCCATTCCAGGGTGTCTAGAAAAAACAAGATCCTTGAACCCAATAAAGTACGGTTGTTTTGCTGGTACTACAGTTGCAGCTAGGCGCTGTGCAGCATGCGGGCAGATCAAACGAAGCTCACCCCACCCCCAGGAGCTTACAGTCTCACTAGGCAGAGTAGACAGATGGGGAAACAAAGGTGCAGATAGATGAGGTGACTTGCTTTGAGTCTGACAGCAGATCAGTGGCAGAGGGTCCTGAGTCTCAGTCTAGTGCAGTGGTTTTCAACCTGTTTAGACTCGAGGCACCCCTCATTAGACATGAGGCATCCCTCCATAACTTTGGGGACTTGAGTGGCACCTCGTTTCAAAACCCAGCTTATTGCAGTACTTAACCTCCTTGCACAGGTGCTGGGCATTGGGGGCAGGGAATGGCTAGGCAGGGAAGAGCCTGAGCCATGCTCCTCTGTTTATATCCTCACACCTGACTTATCACACCTTGAGACACCCTTCAGAGGATCTTGTGGCACCCGCCGGTGCCCCGGCACCTTGGTTAAGAATCGGTGGTCTAGTGTAGTGCTTCCTCAGCTACGGTATCTCCTGGGTGTACGCCTGCATGGTCACTGTCATCTGCCAGCTGAAGTTGCTCCAGGAAAAAATCTAGAAGTTACCTGGTCAGGCTCAACTTCCTTCTCCTCGGACGCCCTCGTTGCCCTTGTCCTGACGTCCTTGCACGACTTCAGGTGTGCTTGCAGCAGTCAATTGGCATTTGCCACCATGGGGGACTGACGTGTTTGCCAGTGTTTCTTCCACGCTGCCCAAGAGCTCTTTGAAAATGGCCCTGGCTGGCTTACAGAAACCACATGAATGGTAGGCTGAAATGAGTAATCCTGGAAGTCATGCAGTTTTGACTGAGCTTTCCCTTGCTTTCCAGTACCCTGTAATATACGGCCCAAAATCCCGGAGTGCAAAGAGCACCGTTGTGGAGCAATGCTTTACAGGCAAAATGCCAGCGCTTGTTTTGAAGCATCAGGGTGTTGTGCGACTGCAGCAACACAAAGCAGGATCCCTTAGTCAAAGGATAGCAACGGGGTGTCTGCCCACTGCTCGCACAAGAGTTGCTGCAGATAACTGAACGTGCTCGCACAAAACCCATCAATTTTCAAGTGTAGACAAGCCCTGACTGTGTTTTGTTTGTTGTCCAGGCACTACGGGATGTGCCTGTGTATTTAACGGTCTCAGCCGTTGAGGTCTACTGACATAAACACGTCAGGAGATGACAGTTTCTTTCTTGAAGATTGCCATGGTGAGGCAATTTCAAATGCCAAATGCCATGTTAGGTTTAAAAGCAATAATATAGTTATCATCCATCTGCCAACTCACTGTAAGCAGTGATCATTACTATTAGCACTCATTTCGTGCCTTAAAGTGTGTTAGATTAATTGCAGACACAGGAAAACCGCTGCAATCCCTGCTTCTAAGAGCCGACGATCTAAATTTCCAGGCAAGATGCAATGAGCAATGGCAATTAACAACCAGGCAGAAGGATGAGATTTAGCAGCTCGTTGGGGTTATGGCACGTCTTGGCGGTTCTGCAGATATCCATCTGGGAGCATATGGGCACCCATGCACACGTGTCAATTTTGGAGGCATTCACATATGTACAGATGTATGTAAAATTATATGGTAGTGTAAGAGTGATGTTGTAGCTGTGACGGACCAGAAATTATCCTGACTCTCCATTCTTTTAATTGCTTTTTCAAACTGGCACGGTGACTGTAGTGCAGAGAGAGATCTTAGAGGGTGCATTAATGTTAGAGCAAAGGGTTTGGGGAAGATGGAAATAGGTGGGGAGAAAAAGGGCAACAGGGAAAGGTTTGGTAGTAGAGGGAGGGTTGTAATGACATAGGACAGCCCATTAACTAATAGCGCGTAACAAGCAAATGGCAGGGCACTGGGTCGCTGCACTGATGAAAGGGGGAAATGTGAAGCCCCTGATGCTAAAGTGAAGGCAAAACTAAGAAACGCTAGCTCTGATAGACGGGGACTAGGGAGCGTGCCGACCAAGGGCCTCCCCATGCCTCTTAGAGGAGCCCCTTCCAGTGACGGGACTATGAACGGCTCTCCCCTGGCAGCCCCGCTACGCCACACAAACCGAGCGCAGCGGGGAGCCTGGCATTTGTGATGATCCCTTAGCTCACTCCTTATCTAGTTTCGATGGTTTCAAATTCAGGAAAGTTTCTGCTCGCACACATTCAGCTGAGAAAGAAGATAAGAGGCTTTTCAACATACCAGTGATTAACCGTTGGAGCCAACCCCTTAAATATCAGGTGGGTTCTCCGTCTCGTGATGTGTTCAGGCCAAGACTGGACGTGCTTCATCTAGGTATGAGTTATGGACTCCGTAGAAGGGTAACTGGATGATCTAGCGGTTCTTTCCGTATTATCAGACGGACACCAGGGACATTTCAGAGAGTTTGTCTTTAAAAGGAAGAAGACAAAGGACAGAGCCACCTGTGAGGCAGGTAAATAAAGCACAGGAAGGGGCAGTGCTGGAGTTCAGTAGAAAAGGAAAGCGAGAGGAAACTGTGCGCGTTTTATGGGTGAATGGTTTTTGATATTTTCAGCATCGTGGAAACTTAGGTTGGCATACAAGAACCCCACAGGAGTTATGCTAATAGTGTTTACTAGCTGTGGAGATAGCAGCGAGCAATAAAACCTAGGGTGTAGTATACTGTCAATTCACTATAATCATGTTTTCTTTTATTTTTATTAAAACTAAACATGATTTTAAGTAATCAAGATGTCCCATATACTTGAGTTTTTAAGTGCTGTAGGCACGTGGATGTTGGACTCTATTTTAGGGTCTACAGTCGACTTAAATACAAATCTTATTTGTAAAAGATGGCCCCAGAAATTATGAAATGTTATATCATTATTAAATGATATATCTATGTTACCTAAAGGCCAGGGACAGAAGTGACACACAAACCAGTATAAGCGATCAGAAACTGGCTCAGATCTGTAACACAACAGAAGCTCAGCGTGCATCAACCACTTTCAAAATGTCCGAAAGCAGTTTAAGATGAACCTGGATGGATGCAGTATCAGACTTAACTGATTTAGGTTAAACCGGTTTATTGAACTTCTGTCCCAGATCCCCACCATATTCAAGTCAATTCATAGTCCCTAGCATCCCAGGATGCTTTGCACCTCCCCTGCAAACCTCCCCTTGCAGGGTGGGCAAGCTAGCCTTGGCCCAAGCTGTTTGCTCCAGCCCAGCAGAGAGGAGTGCTCCAGCGCCCCCAGTCTTCTGGCCTGGGCCACTGCAGGCACGTGGCTGCATTTCTACAACCAGAAGTGAATGTCTGCTCACTTGCTCATCGGTTCAGTCTACGCGGCTGAGACTCACCTGCAGAGTTTGAATCGATTCAGCCTCGGGCTTTTTGACTGTCTGTACTTAGCCATAGACTTTAGCTAGTAAATTTGGTTCAGAATTAAACTCGTACTGCAATGTTGTTATCTTTGTAAACAGGTTGTTTTGGAACGGCCGTCTAGTAATGCATACATTGGGAACATTAGTCTTCAAGGTATGCAAATTGGTGAAATGAACTTTTTCTAAAAAGTGTTTCTTCTTTGTTATCTGTTACATATTTATGTGCGTATAGTCCTGTATATTTATGCATACCTATAGTCATGCTATCTGTTCCTTATTCATATGCGTATCTGGTACAAACGTGGAAAACAACTAAACGTTTTGTTATTGGGTATGTGTTTTATTATCTAAGCATGCAGCACTGAACAAGTTGACAATCGCTGTAATGGAATGAATAGTAAATAATGTTGCTTTTACACTTTAAAATATATATGTATCAGTGTAACTGCTTACTCTGCTCAAGGCATTTGGCAGTTTACTTCTTCTCAGATCTTTTAAGATGTAAATTTAATAATATTCAGAAGAAGCAGAGAGATAAAACACATTGTTTTGAAACTCCATGATAAATGGATGATTGGAGACATCGTTCTTTTAAAGCACCAGCTGAGAGAATCCATTAGCTGTGTGGCAATAATACATGGACCCATATGGAGCAGAACCAAGAAAGAGATAGCTAGAGTTTGAAATGTCATTATTGGCAGGATTGTGAATAATTTCACAAAGGCACTTCAGGCCAGAAATCTTGTTAGCAGAACCTAGTCTCACTTCAGTCTTTATATCTCCAGCATGTAAAACTCAGTGTATCCTCCTAAGACTTTAAGTATTATTTTTGATTCAATTCACTAGCCATGATTGACAAGGAGCTCTTCATGAATATATTAGGAAAGAAATGTTTCCTGGATATTATGTCCTTTCATATCTGTCATAACTAGAATATTCATGATGCTGTTTTTAACAGGCCTTCCATTGTAAAAGAAATATCAGGGAAATATGCTCTAGTTTATAAAAAAGTCCAGGGAAAAATGAATGCCTTGGAGGCTGATAGGTAAGTTTTTCAACAGTTTAGAAATACAATGTGACAGTGAGCAGAATACAGATCAGCAAGCAGCAAGCTTCCGAATATCACAGGCATGGGCCTGGAATTGATAAAGAGGTAGGGGTTTTTATATTTATTTTGTGATGGCCCTGGTTTTATAATATGCTCACAGTTGAATGCTTAAGCACTGAAATCAATTTTTCTTCATCTCTGTTTCTGGGTATCTTAGCACTATCTCGGGCTCCAGTCCTGCAGAGATGCACTGGCTTATACCTACGTATGAGCCTCTGAAGAGTTGAAGCGTCAGGTTGTTGAATCTTAGATGACACCAGACAGTTTTCTGCTGGGGTTTGTAACACGCAGGCTGTATTAAGTGTGGTTCGGCAAGGCCACGCTTCACTTTCCCCCCAATATTTTCTTGGAGAGGCACTAATATAACTTTCCTTAATCCTGAAAAGCAGCCCCTTCTCCAGCTTAAACCCTGAAAAGAGTATTTTTGGAGAAGGTGAACTGTTTTCCACTAATGAGTGGGGGTTTTCTGCACAACAATAGTTTTTGTCAAAATTAATCAGTTCTGATGGAAAAAAATCAATTTCCCATGTAGAAATGTTGATAAAGTGTTTTGAAACTGTTTCGTTGAATTTATAGTCACTGCAGCTCAGCTTTTCACTTGAAAAAATAGAAATGACCTCTCATATCAAAATGTCAACTCAAAATCACAATTTAATTTAATCTGATTTCAAAATTGAATCCCACATCACTTCATTTTGAAATGATGCTTTAAGAAGAAAGTACACATATTTCATTTCTTTGATGAATGTTAATTTGAACCAATTTGAAATAAAATACTCTTTCCAAGTTTGTAAAAAAAAAAAAAAAAAAAAAAATTCTCATTGGGAAAACCAACATATTTGTTCAAAATTTCTAATGATTGTTTTTGGGGGCGAGGAAAGGGGATTGGTATATCTCCCAGGGGAAAATGCATTTTTTTTTCCTACCCAATTCTAGTTCTATCCATTCCAATGGATGTCATCTATATTTACCAATTTTAGCTTGGGCGTCATAACTTTTCATGTACTTTTATTCTGGAATAATACGAAGGCTCGGGGGGCTTGGTGGCATCCTGTAAGTACATAAGGGGTGTGCATCAGGAAAGGGAGAACATTTGTTCACCAAGGGAAGACAAGGTCCAACGGTCACAAACTGCTGGAAGACCGTTTTAGGCTGGACATAAGGAAAAACTTCTTTACTGTCCGAGCCCCCAAGGTCTGGAGCAAACTCCCCCCAGAGGTGGTGCAAACACCTACCCTGGACACTTTCAAGAAACATTTGGACATTTATCTTGCTGGGATCCTTTGACCCCAACTTAATTCCTGCCCCTTGGGCAGGGGCTGGATCCGATGATCTTACAAGGTCCCTTCCAGCCCTAATGTCTGTGAAAGCTATGATAGTGAAATTTTGGGTTGGCAATGGAAGAAGTTCACCAATACATTCCCTTGGTCAGTAATCTATGCTAGATTTTAGCTGCTGACCTTCAGGCCAAGGACAGCATAGCCTATTATCATCTCCCATCCTCACAAGTAAATGGTTCCTGACCACAAAGGCATGCAACCAGTCTTCATAGAAGCAGGTGCAACGTGATTACTCGGCTTGCCTAGCAAGCACACTCCAAAGGTCCTCTTTCTGGGACAGGGATGGTTGCTGTGGGTGGTTGTAAGCCTTGAAAAGGAGCCTCCTGCATGCTGGAGCAATAGGTACGTGCTCTTGCCCTTTTGGCCTAGCTCCAAAGGCTCCTTCAAAGCTCCAACTCTGTGCGAGGTTGAAGGGAAGACTGAAGTATTTTAAAAGTATTGAATTCCTGGCTGGAGTCCTTGCGAGTTGCCTGTAGCTAATGATGTCTAATGGACAGAACATGGAGGGCGGGAATGGGCTGGAAACCAGTTGCACTGCCAAGGCCTAATCTTGGCAGTGCCACTCAAAGTTAGCTTAACACCGTCTGGTTGAATCAGTGCATCCCGTGCTACCCAGCTCCAGCTGGTTGCAGAAGGAAAGCAGCAGGTGCCTTTTGTCCGTATTGTCTGGCTTGTGGGCTGACTGTTTAGCACCGCTAGCCTTCAGCAGGGTCTGCGCCTGCTCCTGCTGGGTGAATTTGAGCCAAAACTGCAATTCCCAGCCTCTCTGTTTGTAATTCCCAGCCTCTCTGTTTGTAATTCCCAGCCTCTCTCGAAACACGCTACATGTTTCAGTAGTCGTATGAACACGGTTTTGCACGAGCTAGTAATACTTACCAAGATCTTAGCAGAGAGCACCAGCGCTTGTCACGTAGACCTTCGCGCAGATGGCGTTGACTTCCAAGCTGTTGGCAGGTAGCGCTAGCCCGTTGTAAAAGGGCGGGGGGAGGTTTGCTGCGTTGAAGCGCACGGCACCGGAACAGATGCGATCGTTTCATCTGTCCACTCCTCTCCCCGTTGAGTGGGGCTGAATGTTTGTAACGTCAGCACAGAATGAAACCGGTTTAATGTTAGAGCTATTTCGCTGACGAGTCACGTGCAAGTGAACGGGCGGGTGAAGCTGTTGCATTGGTTCAGCGATGCATGCTCTGGATATATCACTGATAGGTGTTCGGCTTTGATATTATAACAGTTTACGGCACTTGAGCGGTTCCTCTGCCCATGCCCCTGCTCACCATATGCCTAGCTCTACTGAATGCCAAGTCCTGGCTGGATGCTGAATGCCCCGAACTACTGCTGACCCTCAGGCCTGTCCCTAGGCCTAATGAACAACAGGAAAATGGGAAAGAAGGGCCTAAATGAATTAAATCTGGATGCTGCCTGATTAAAATGTGGTTAATTAAAGAAAGGAATGTAATCAAAGTGGTATTTTAATGCTAAGAGCAACAGCTAAAGTGCTTCTGGCTTCTGTCTTAATCCATAAGACTCCCATAGCCAGAATGTGTGCTGAATAATCCTGTGTGAAAGAAACACAGGAGGGGAGAGAAACCATGTTGGCATATATCAAACTAGGCATTTTAAGTGATTCTTGTCAGCAGAAAAAAATGGTCAGAGGCTTGTAGTCAGTAGTACCCAAATTATGTTTAATTTTGTAAGTATGGATATCTTTTGTTGTATTGGGATGCTGTTTCAGGTTCATAATATGGTAAAAACATAGGCATTCAGCCATGCTTCTGTATACTACCGCTTCCAATAAGACGGACATTATAAGCTTTTCTACTGTATTGTGACAAACATGAATGAGTTAAAGGAAAATAATGATGGAAGCAGGAATAATGAGTGGGAAATGTACATTTTGGGGAAGGGATGCCCTTTTTCCAGACAGAATCCATCATTTGGACAGGTTTCAAAATGTGAAATAAGAGCCAGCGTTATTTGCTATCAGCGGTGTGAAGATCCGAGACCCGGTTTGGATGGCCAGTTCTCCAAACAGGTTTAGAAGAAGTCAGGTGAAATTTTCCTAGCTAATGTTCCTCGTTCTGGCCACAGACGGATGCTCTTTGGTTGTCACTTCAATCTGCATTAGTGCTGGCGTTTTATTTAAATGGTTTAGCTTTTGCATTAGTTTTTGTCTGAGGACTGTCATTTTCTGAAATGGAAACCTCCTGACGAAGTATCCAGGGATATGAAGGAGTCCTTCCAACGAAGTGTAGGCGATTCAGGCTGGAGGGCGGGTGAGTTGCTCCGTTCTCCGCTCTGCCTTGGACCAGTGACCGTGTCTGGATGGGGACGCAGCGCCACTCGGTTGTTTCACGGGGGATGTCAAACCAAAGGCCTTGTGAGCAAACACGTTCTCTGTGCACGGCACAAGAGAGTTGCATTCATGTGATTGTATGCTCATATCCCAGTAACGCCCTTGAATCCCTCTCCAAGGCTGAAAGACATTTCAGGAGACATTATAATACTGCATGACTAAAGAACTATGGGAGCTTCTTTCTTACATGCTGTAGCATATCCCTAAAAATAAATTACTGTGCTAGACAAGTGGGGAACAATGTGAGCAGTCAATTAGAGTGGAATGCAGGCTTAAGGTGATGTCTTCCCTGTCAAATCTGAATGGAAAACAGGAAAACAGCTCACTAAAATAAAGTTCCCGTATTAAATAGATACAGCTCATCAGCAGTAACAGCCGTTCAGTAATATGTTCACCCAAAACCTATGATTTCCCAGGCACCATTTTAGAAGATGTGCTGGGGAGAACATTGCATATCTTTTTGTACAGCACCTCCAATTGTGAATAATTAGAATGGAAAGACTTTCAAGTTGGCTTCAGGTTTTAGGTTGTTATATAAATAAGTTCACAGGAATCTCAAATGCTTTACATAAATCTGACAGCAACTATAAAAGGCTTTTGAACATTTTTGTTGCCAAAGTCCCAGGGATTGCTGGAATCTTAAATAGCCTGTTTTAAGCTTCAATTCAGAAGCTTTTTGTCATGTTTAATAATGTGGTGAATAATTCCTTTTCTGTTAGTAGTCTCCACATTTATAATCCACACAGATCTTTGAGGCATGGAATGGATATTTTCTAGAGCTATAAATTTAGGGCCTTCTCTGTCCAACACGCAAAACTCCCTTTTCAGGAGTCTGAAGTCTTATAAGTCTCTCCGCCTTTGTCCATCTGTCGGTCCGGCTAGTGTGGTCTGAAGAGCTGTCCTTAAAGCATGCCGACATGATGTGGTGCTGCAGATATGCATGAGGTTTGAGAAGTATGTGTTTCAAATGGGAGGATGCCCTAGCAAACAGATAACCGAAAACCAGATGTGCAACCTCACGCTTAGCATACAGAAACCTGCCTGATGCTTCTCTGGGGCCAGTGCGGCGGTGGGAAAGAAAGCACAGATTTCTCTCTCTGTCTGCAAGCAGCACCTGCGTTCGTGCAGGACCCGAGCGCCGAGCAGGCGGTCGTGCTTAGCCAGCCCCAGCTACGGAGAAGGGACAGGGAAGGTGTATGCGATGACGCTGGACTGAACTCGGGCGCGTGGAGGCAGCTGAGACCGAGTCAGGGGCAAACTGAAGAGATTGCTTTTCCCAGTTTTCTTCTATCACTTCTTTGATTCAGACTCCCTCACTGGGCTGCCTTTCGATGCCCTACCTGTCCTTCCATACCACCTCTGGACTTGGCCCTGTTGGCTAGGGCTGCCCCATAGGGCTGGGCAAAGCTTTGGGTGGTGATTTGATTCAGAAGAGATTTGGCCTGATTCGGTGGCCGAATCTCCAAATCCAAATCAGGGGACCAATTAAAAGGTCCGAATCGATTCAAAGGTCTCCGAATCTTCGGCAAAGATTCAGAGAGCTTTGATGATTTGGGCAGTCCCTGGTGGCTGCAACGCCATTAGTAAGGCCACATCAGGCACTGGGTCTCCAGGGCTCTGGGAGAGCACAGACGGTCGCCTTCTTTTTGTGGGGCATGCGGGCTCTTTCACTTCGATTTGTTGCTGGTTCTGTGGCTGAATATCCACCCATCTCTTTGTTCGGGAGAGAAAGGAGGAACAGGCCGCT
>NW_005841934.1:2632133-2644579 GCF_000455745.1 Alligator sinensis
CTCTTCCCAGATTGAGGTAGAAATGCATTTAAAATCTTACATGTGTGACTACCTTTAATACAATTCTTAGCAGTCCGGCGGCTGACAAGGTTTTTTGGGTAAACGGGATATATTTTTCAGCCCAACACGGCCACAACCTACACCCCCATTAGCAGTCCTGTTAATTTTAAGTCTGGTTTATAAATGTGTTCTTAATATGATTACATCCATACTACATTTTGGAAAACGGGGCTTCCCCAGGAGCAGATTTTCGCAGTGTCTTTAAAGTAGCCTTTACATTCTATTTGCAGAAAAACGTATTCTGTTCTGGAAAGGATGAGCTACTGACAGGTTTGCCTAGGCAAATACGTGCTTTACCCACAAGATCCCTAGGGCTCGGGGGTTTCATTCTGGGCAAGGTGCACCCCTACGGGTGGAAGCCCTGTCCGCTGACGGGTCGCAGGGGAGACCCTGCTACATGTGCCAATTTAAAGCTGGATAGCAACCAGCTATAAAGTTAGCCGCATTTTCGAGGTCTAACTTTATAGCTAGTTGGAGTTTTTATCGCGTGATAGCTGGTCTTAAGGTAACTGCAATTACACAGTTGTGTGGAGGGGGCCACAGACACACGGGCAGGCTTAATGTTGTGCGCTGTCAATAAGCCTTTGGAGAATTCAAGTTTTGGTGACCATGTATGAACATGCGTCTGTTGTAGTATGCAACAAAAAGCTTCCTCTCGCCTACGGCTCCAGCTCTCCGGCGCAGTGAAGTAACGCTAATTCTCACTGCAACACAGAGGAGCAATTCGACAGCTAAGTAATTTAAAAAAATAATCCTGCTATATAAACATTATGAAATGGTAAAAACGATGTTCTTACAGGCATGCCTTTTAGTGCTGTATGTATAGAATAATTGGCTGTTTCCTTCTGATAGATGAAGTCCAACCTAAGGCTCTCTACGAGCCATGGAAAACAAATCACTAGCTGACGTGAGCAGTCTGAATAGCAACTGTAAAGCACAACCACGGAACTTGTCTCGCACACTTCCACTTTCCGATCGCAAACTTTTCAGGACTCTAGAATAACGACACATGTCCTATAAGACATTTTCTTAAGAAATCTATCTAAAATATAACTTATTTAATAAAAAAGAAAAGATACCGATGGAATTTTCCCCTTGTGATTTGAATAAAAGGTTTATCTGCCTATTTTGAAACCTATTCCCAAGTCTGTCTCAGTGATATTAATGCCCTGCATTGTTGAGCTCTCATCAAAAGATGCAATAAAATTGTTTTCTTTTCATGAATACCTCTGCTGTTTTGCAATCAAAGCTCTCTCTGCCATTTATCATTGTATTCACCATTTTCCAATGTCACTCACTCTTTTAATAATGTTCTTTTATTTGCAGTTGTACACTTTCTGGGAATCATTTTTCTCTTTCAGGGAAAAGTTCTGGTTGATCATGGTTTTTCTCTCTGTTTGGGTTTTTTGGGGTTTTTTGAGATTCATGCAGTGATATAATTTCTTTCTCCCCAGTTCATTGTATGGCTCTCCTGTTATTACACAGTTCCCCGTATTTTATGACACCCTTCTCTCCTTCATTTTGCTATTATTTCAAATAGATTAAACGTATAGTTGTCCACATTCACTTTATGGGTATGTATAATGTATGGATGGCAGTCCTGATTCATTAATTTTTAATGAATTGGCTCTTTATCTGGTAGTATCTAATAAAGATAATCATCAGGATGCATTGTCAGACTGCAGTGCCCTAGAAACTTCTTAATATTCCTTATTGCACACGCATAATTCCAAGCTCTCTTTTACCCTCCGCAGTACATGGTGTCTTAGCTACATTTCCATTATTTAGTTAAGAGTCTGCATATTTCACTCTTAATTCTCTGCAGGTCAGGATCAAGTTGCAGTTAATTGGCAGAGGGATGTGAAGAAATTTTAAAAGTTCTGCGCCGCTCTCTGACTGTCTCTAAATATCCTCTTCCTTTCTGAAGAGCTGACATAGACTAAAGTGACAGTGGGGGAAAGGTCCTACTTGGGGCTGCTACACCCGTTCTTTAAAGTTTGTGCCTTTTCACCACTAGCTCTTCGGGTATCTTACGGCTGTCCAAAAAACGGGGACTTCCCCGGTGTGGTGAGCTGATGGCTTCCCCACGGTGACTTTTACCAGGGAAATAGCAGTTCTCAACACCAGCTGGTCAAGAAATACTGGATCCAGCATGCATACGTACTTATCCGTAATGAGGTTCTTACGGTGTGTCCAAGAGTTCACAGCCTCCGCTGGCAATGCACAAGTTCATTTTTTTGTACAAAGGGGGCGTTTAAAGTTATTTTCCTTTGTGCATCAGTGAATAATGCAGGCGAAGGATGTTGTTTCATGCCCGCTCCATGCATATCTATTGAATGTTGGGGGCAGATTTAGGACTCACGAGAAATGCAGGCGGAAGAAATGCTTTGGATATGCCCAGAGCAGGTAGCGCCAATCCACAGAGAAACTCATCCCCCATCTCCAGGGGATGTGAGGGTTGAGCAGACTCCTCGAACCGCAGACTGAGAGCGGGGTTCTTGCTTAGTGCCTTTTATGACGTGAGCAATTAACTCCTGGGAACTGGACGGTGGCGATCGAGGCATGGGCCACCCAGTCACCCTTACGGGGCAGTAACTTGCAGTCCTCCTGGGCTCAACTGGACCTGAAGCAAAAACAGGTGGAAGGGTGTACGTGCCGTTACCTGACCGCCGCTTTCTCTTGACACAAATTGCAGTGTACTATAAGATAATATTGTGCCTCGAGTAAAACACTACATTACAACAGCGTTAATATTGCAAATCTGTTAGCCGTTCAAATCGAACTAGAACTAGTGGCTAAAAAAAGAAAAGGCTGAAACTTTGCAAACTTCTGCTCCAGTGTCTAACATTAGCCATAACCAGCCTGCCTGGCTCTCTGCTCTAGCTCTGTCTTTTTATACTATCTCGCTCCAAATCCCACTCGCTTTACTTACCAACTTGCCGTGCATTGTCACTGGGCAGTCCTAGTCCTGCTCCGTGCTTGTCTGCAAGCTGCCTTAGTTCACGTGCCCTTCAAAGAGACCCCCCCGACTTGTGTCTGCCACGTCTGTGCGGATGGCAGCATCCTGCCTGGCTGGTCTGCCTTCCCTGTGTGGGCAGCAAATGCCACTTTTCTTTAGTTACCTACCCGGTAGAAGGACGCAATCCCACCCTGCAGATATAATGCGTAGATGCATCTTCACTCTCCTCCGCTGAGAGCAGACCTCATGTCCAGTTCTTCACCAAGTCACCTGGATGAAGGTGATGAAGTGAGCGCGCGCCCTTGGGTTGAGCTGCGTACCCCTCGATCATCGGGTTAGGGTCCTATTGCGTTATCCTGCAAATCAAAACATGGTTTTTACACAACTGCATTGAGCTTTGGGGATGAGACGGTTAGATCTTGCCGATGTTGTTTTCAAGAAATAAATATGTGCTGATAAATTTGTGTATCCATTATTAAACTTCATATGCAGAAGATGAAAAAAAAAATCATGCTTTTCTTTCATAAGTGTTTTTTTTTTTTTAAACATCACCAGCCTGATTTAAATATCTGTGAAAGGTATTTGAATGAGTTTCATAAGAACTACAGCACTGTCCTTTCAGCATCTGTATAAAGTCCCTTCATGTTAAATAAGAGAGTCTAAAACTTAGGAGATAACATTATGTTAATGACTGCCCTGAAATGCCTACTTACTGTCATTTTTCTTATTACCATTGACTAGATTCATATTACTATTTGAATCATCTCAGAGTGGTTTCTTGTTGCTTCAACAAAGGAATTTCAATTCTAATTGGATAAAATAGTGTTAAAAAACCCCGAAGGTTTCTTTCAAGAAAGTAACTCTAGCAACAGGCTAATAGTTGATCTTGGACAATTATGCACAGGGGTTTTAGAGCTGCTATTTTATTCCATTTCAGATCAAGTGAAAGATGCACCAAAAATAGACACATTTCATCAGAATATGTGGCGTGCTGTGCAAACCTTCCCGGCAGTTAATCAAGGGATAAGAACCTGGTTCATTTTTGGTTTGTGGTTTTGGTTTGTTTTTTTGTTTCATAGCTGATCAGCTGCTGATGTCTTTTTTTAAGGTTTTTTTTTAATACATGTTATATTGCAGAAGGGAGCCCAGTTAGCACCATTTTGATTCTTGAACTGGGGCAAAGCTGCAGAAGCTCAAATCATCCGTGCAAGTAAACAACCTGCAGACATTTTTCGGGATGTAAAGCCACGGTTTGTCTATAGGGACACCCGGTCTGCAAACACCGCTGGCTACTGCAGCTTGCTTAGACACAGCCGAGCGAGGTGCCGGTAGCCGTTGCAGCAAGGCGGGGGGGAGCAAGGACGCCTGGCTCTGCACCCGGAGCCGCAGAGGGGGGCAGTAAAGAACAAGTCTCTCAAGTCGTAAATCTTCAGCTTCACCTGTCGTTTGTCTTACAGGTTAGCCTAAATAAAAACAAACGCCGCTCTTAAGCGTCCGTTACGCTGACAAATATAGGGTCCTGCCTGGCTAGGGAGATGAAGCTAATTACTGGGACAGCTACAAGGCTGTGTCACGCCATTGGGAAATCCTCCCCCTCCTCCTTTCCCGGTTCGTCAAGTGAAGGGTCTGCTGCCTTCGTGGGGCCCGGAGGATCTGTCTTGTGCCATCGACACGGACCCACAACTGGTGGGGCCTCTTTATGCCGATTAGTAAAGATCCTTTTCGAAGGAGAGCTATTTCCTTTGATCTGATCGGTGCCCAAGGGAGCTGACTGTCATAAGGGGTGACCTGCTGGTCTGCCTGCACTCAGCGACCGACCTCTGTTAACTTCTGTAAGGGCAGGATTTTGTCCCAGTATCTTCCCAGTTTGGTGTCTGCAAGCATGTGATATTCCCACCCCACCACCGCGTAAGGTTAAACGCATCCCCTTCCTATGTTATCTGGGGGGAGGTTGTTTGTTTTAAAGTATCTCAAGGTTTCCTGCTTCTGCCTTGCACCATGGTATTTGGGCAAGTTGCATGAAAACCTCAAAGCAAAGTAAAGCCCGTAGCAGGTTTCATAGAGTCTGCGGCCCCGCGTCTCACCTCTCTCTTTCTGGGACCCAAACTGGGTTTCCTGTAGTGGGGGGGTTGTCTATTGGTTTTGATATTGTGTGTTTTTAGAGACTTCCAAGCTTTTAGGAAGGGTATAACATCTTGTTTTCAGGGCAAGAGAGATGACGCTCCTGTATTATATGTACCTTCTAACCAGGGTTTGATTTCTCCTATTGATATGCAATAAAACAGGGGTCGTTATCACAATGGGGGGGAAAGGGAATCCAGTCAAGGAGTCTGATTTATGCTGCTGCTTGGTCTCGTTTTCTGCTGAGAAGAGGGTTTTGGACAGTTGCGTGTACTGTAAAAGGGAGGAGAGAGGACTAGTCCCCTGCGGCACGAGGAAGGCAGTTCCTTATTCTGCGTCAGCAGAAGGCATTAGCCATTTGAAGTCTTTTTAGCGGTCTTCCCACGTGAGGGCATGAGGCTTTTTCCGTCTTGCTCCCCAGCTGCCTGTGCTCATTCTCATGTCCGATGCTTTTCCTCCCGTCCTACCAGTCCCGTGCTCGCCGCTCCTGGAGGCGTTGTGCCAGGCGGGTCTGGTTCCCGGTGCGGCGTGCTGCAAGGAACAGCCCACGGCGAGTTGCTTTCCTGGAGCTCTTTGTTCAGATCATCCCTGAAGGCCGTCTATAAAAGATCATTGTTATGTTATTATATAACTGATGATGATGATGATGTTTTTAAATCAAAGTTTCTTGAAAAACACCACCACGTGGGTCCGCGTTTTCCAGGCTGGGCTTCTAATTTTTGCATGCACAGTTTGCATTCGCAGGTGCTGCTCGTGTGTGAAGATTCATCACTTGCACAACTTTCTTCACACACAGTTAGTGTCAGTCTGCAGCGAGAAGCCTGGTTTATGTTGCTTTGAATTTCTGCTCAGCCTTGTTCCTCTTGCAACTTGAGGCAAATCTTCCATCCGCTCTGGCTGGATCATGAGCCAGACCTCGTCTGTACATGAAATGCCAGGGAGGTCCTGATCTATGACCTATCGGTAGTTATAAATGGTCATAACCGTGCGCTCAAGTGGAGCTCCCTTGACTTCCTCGTGGTCCTAAACAGGCATGGTGTTTGCCTTTGCAGATCAGCTTGCATTATCAGGATATCAGTATAGCCTTATAATCAGCTTGTTAATCGAGCTTACAGTATTACTTGATCTGGTCAGCTGTGTTTTCTTCTTAAGATCATATACAGACATGTATCTTCACAATGAAATCACTGCTCTGCCCATAAACTCTCACAGGCCGAGCAAACCTAGAAATGTCCAGCACAAGGAAATGTATCACCAGAAAAAGGGAGCCCAGAGGCTTTGAGAAACCAAATCTCTCTCTTTCTCTCTCTCTAAGATCAGAGACCCTGGGACATACACACATACAGATCCAAAAAGTACAATAAATATCAGTGCACAAAATGTGTTGTCAAAAAAAAGACACCCCCCCCCCCCCAAAGAACCCGACAACTGAGACTTCATCCCAGGAGGAAGGATCTGCAAATCAATACAAAATAAACGAGATTCAACAAGAACATGTACTGTATCCCTACAAAGAGCTTACGTACAAAAAAAGAGCGATTGAAAGCTGAATCCTACATTTAAAGAATCCCAGGGAAAAGCTGGTACATCAGCAGACCACAGTGATCCTGCTGGGTTTTTTTTCATATTAAGAGCATAAAATAATTTCAATGAGGAAAACTCATCTCAAAGCCTGACAATAGCAAAAATCAGTAGTCAAAACAGTAGTATATATGTCCGACACCAGGAGCAGTGTGCTGGGGTTTAGTGCATCTTGAATGGCCACACTTCCAGCCGTATTGTGGTAGCACAAGAGCCAGGATCTCCGTGCCAGGATGCATCATTTGGCTAATGCTAGAGAGATGCCAGATGCTTTGCAAACAAGTCTGCTGACAAGGTCCTTGCTTTGAGTAGCTTGCAGAAAAAAAAGCAGGTGAAGTACTAAGCAGGCAACAGGCAAGTGAGCAGTGATGTTCAGCTTTTGGCTGCACGGGTACGTAACACGAAGACAGCGAGAATACTCACGTGCTTGAAGTCGGAAGCATGCGAAATGCATTGCTGAATCACTCGCAGGGCTGACGGGCTTAAAGACAGGCACATATTTTAAGTTGCTTAATGAATCCGGGCTGTGGGTGGGGGGAAAGGTTTATAAAGGTCAGTGATTTTTGCTTGAAAATAATTCAGTGATTTAATTTGCTGAAGGCCAAGTAGTTGGGCTGCATGTGACAGCAGGTGGAAATCAGCCTCCCACTCCTGCCCGACCAGGGGCTGAGGCAGTCGGTCTGCATTTTAGCCCCGGGTGCTGTTAAACCAGTCTGTCAGCTGGAGCAGCATCTGGAGTCCCCCTGCAAAGTGCTCCGTGGCTCCGGGTCACAGGATCCTGAGTGTAAAACCTCAGGCCTTTCCTCCTGCCAGCTCTAATTACTGTTGTCCTGGCTGGACAAGAGCGTCCGTCCCCCCAGCCCACCCGTAACAGCCCCGGCCACGCACAGCCCGGCCTCCGTGAGCGACCTCTTAGCGAGATCTCTTTGCCCTTGTCTTCCACACACCAGTGAATTTCACGGTAGGGAAAAAAGCTGCTGCTGGGATTTGGGATTAGAGATCCATCATTAGCTGGCCGGTGACACAAGATTCCCGATATTTAATTAAGTTGGCTGTGTTACGGGTTATGGTACTAGAGGCTGCACTTCCCTTAAATAACATTTTTGGGGCCAGGAGAAGATGGCAACAGCGGCCGGCTGTTCAGGGTATTGCCTTCCTGCCCGTGTCTCCTGGCTTTCCTGTAGGAAACTTGTTCAGTCCATTGCTGCAAGTCCATTCTTTGTTCACATACGGGTATTTTCCCCTTTAAACAAAATATGCTGCTGCCATGCATTTCCATGTCATCTCATATATATATTATATGTATGCATGCATGCATGTATGTGTATAAATATGGATGTATGCATGCGTGTGTGTGTGTGTGTGTGTGTAAATATGGATGCATGCATGCGTGTGTGTGTAAATATGGATGCATGCATGCGTGTGTGTGTAAAGATGGGTGCATGCATGCGTGTGTGTAAATATGGATGCGTGCATGCATGTGTGTGTGTATAAATATGGATGGATGTATGCATGTGTGTGTGTATAAATATGGATGGATGTATGCATGTGTGTGTGTATAAATATGGATGGATGCATGCATGCATGTGTGTAAATATGGATGGATGTATGCATGTGTGTGTATTAATATATATGTGTATGTATGCATGCGTGTGTGTGTGTGTATGTATATATGTATGTATGCGTGTGTGTGTGTGTATGTATGTATGCGTGTGTGTGTGTATATAGGTATGTAAATTGTTTAAATCAGGAGTGCCGAAACATGAACTGAGTAGGGAAGATTCCTCACAGTAAGTCGTCATTGTAAATTATTTCCCTTTAATGGATGTTAAACCCGTTTGTATACATTACTGGCATTTGTGTGCAATCCAGATGTTTTCCTCTGTGGACTCTACTTGCACTGATTTTGTGAGGTGCCGGCTTTATAGCAGAAACTTGGATTGCTCTTTAAATAAGTGCTTCTTTACTAGTAAAATACGATCAGGGATCGCACACGACTTGGCTCAGGGCTTCTTTTTGGTCATTGCAGCTCCAGCTTCAACCTAATTACTTGTTGCTATCAGTCATTCAATCAAAAAAGCCTTGTACAGATCAATAAAGCAAGTGCCATAATCATATCCTCTGCCCAGCCCATTCAGTACATCCTCTACCACCTTAATTGCTGCTGATATAGTGCCATGGATGGGTCACATCTTGACTGATTTGCTGCAGCAGTGACATCTTACCCAGATATTGCATGATTATTAACTTTGCTTTTCATCATTTTTCCTGTTCCCGACCTTGGAGCAGCAGTTCCTGGTTTGTTTATGAGAACTGTGATTATTCTTTGGTAGTTTTACTCTCTTTGCGTCCCAGATTCCCGTTGAGAGAAAGAATCTAAATGGTTGCAGAACTAGGTCTTATCTGATAGTTGGATTGTAACCATATGTAAATCACTTTGCAGTAAGATGGCTCTTATGGCGACTAGCCCAAATAACATTGCTCAACTAGATGATGTCTGCTCACGATGGCATTGGCCATCACAAGACTTATAGCGTGGGTCAGCAGCAAGAATCTGAAAGGAGGCTGTTGATTAACTCATGTCTGTGACCAGCTGATAGTAATGACTATACAGAGAGACTAGAAGTGTGCACAGCTTCCCCTCTATTCTGCACTGGCGAGGCCACATCCGGAGTCCTGTGTCCAGTTTTGGCCCCCCACTACAGACGGGATGTGGACAAATTGGAGAAAGTCCAGTGGAGGGCAGTGAGACGGGTTTGGGGGCTGGGGGACAGGACTTCGGAGGAGAGGCTAAGGGAATTGGGCTTATTGAGTCTGCAGAAGAGGAGATGGAGGGGGATTGAATAGCAGCCGTCACCTCCCTGCAGGGGGGCTGCACAGAGGATGGAGCTGGGCTGGTCTCAGTGGGGGCAGATGACAGGACAAGGAGCAATGGGCTCCAGCTGCAGCAAGGGAGGTGGAGGTTGGATATTAGGAAAAACTTTATCACTAGGAGTGTGATGAAGCACTGGAAGAGGTTACCCGGAGAGGTGGTGGAGTCACCCTTGGAGGTTTTAAGCCCCAGGTAGACAAAGCCTTGGCTGGGATGATGTAGTTGGGGCTGGTCCTGCTTGGAGCAGGAGGTTGGACTAGATGTGACCCCCTGAGGTCCCTTCCAGCCCTCATTTTCTTTGATTCTCTTTCTAACCCATGGTTTAGAAATCGTTAACTGGTATTGTTAAAAAACAAACAACCAACCCAGCATATACTGCTTTGGGTCAGCCCATGTCTCTGTGGCTCTCTTCCATAAGGGACTTTTTGTACCAGTGTCCCTCGCTTGCTGTGGGCTGTTGTTCTGTGGCTGCGGCGCATGAGCGGGGCTGGTTCTTGCGGGTGCTTTTGGACAAACACACATTAGATGCCCGGCACTGGAGGGGGCCAGACTTGATGGGGCCATGCGTGGTTCTGCGCATCGAGACTATTGGACCAGCCTTCTCTGAGCCTTTGCTACGCTCCAGAAATCGTCTCGATTTGACAAATCTATCATCTCTTGCGTCTTCAAGAAGCCTTTCCCGTTGCAATACGCACCCTACTGCAGAGATTTACAGACTTTAGAACGAGCTACGCTAGGAAGTATTTCAAATTGCAAAGGCCAAATCCTCCTCGCGTTAAAGTCCGTGGGAATGTTGCCAGTGACTTAAGTAGGCTGTAATTTGGCCCTGTGTAGATTTACATCGGTGGAGGCCGCTGACAGCTGAAAGCTGGTAGAAGCAATTGAGGAGAGGAGACAAAGTCGGACGCAGTTGACAGCGGGGAAAGAGGATCCTGCATGATTTGTCACGTCAGCCCGACGGTGATTGGCATCTAAATACCTGCTGCAGCGTGGATCGCCCTGACCTGAAAACAGGCTCGCTCAAACCCAAAGAGCCCCAAGGAGCTTCTCCGCTAATTGGCACTTCCCTGCCATGCCACTTTGCATCACATTAACAAATTAAAACAAATGACTGAAATATATTTAACCGGGCTTCATTTATTTTGGTTCTGAGGAAAGCCATCTCGGGCACCGTTGCTTTGTTCTGTGGTGGGTTACGGGGTTTTACTGTATTTAATTTCAAGCAAAATCTTCCTTAGGTGTTCCTGTGGTGGGCAGTGTCTCGCAGAGTCGACTAAGGACTGCGACTGAAGTATTTCACTAGTTGCTCACTGGGAGTGAAGCTGTTACAGAACGGTGTGAGAGCCGTGTAGAAATGCTGCTATATTCAGAGGCCCTCTCTTTTTATTGCCCTCCGTGCATGCCTGTAGAGTAACAGCAGTGCTGAAAACGTGTGGCCGTTCAGTTGCACCGCAGCGGCTCTCCTCG
This sequence comes from Alligator sinensis, assembly GCF_000455745.1. Lineage (NCBI taxonomy): Eukaryota > Metazoa > Chordata > Crocodylia > Alligatoridae > Alligator > Alligator sinensis. The sequence continues at coordinate 2,643,194 of NW_005841934.1, forward strand.
CAAGCAGCGCTTCCCCAGAACGGCACGGCCGAACTCGGTGTCCGGGAGTGACCGTGAATCTCATGGGGTAGGTAACCCCTGGGCCGCCCGTTTGCATTATTGTCTCCTAGGCATTACCGAGAAGACCGCCGCAGGGAGTTGGACTAGATGACCCCTCTAAAGATCCTTCCAGCCCGACTTCTTTGATTCACGTGGGAGGCGGTGTTTCTTTCCAGCCTCTTTTTATTTTGCTGGGGAGAAGAACCCAGCAGGATATGCTCCTTCAGGCTAGGGGCAGACATTGCACACAGACTGGTTCAAGCGATCAGAAACTGGTTTAAACCAGTAACAGAACAGACATTCAGTGTACATAAACCAGTGTGAACATGGCTGAACCCAGTTTGAGATCAACCCGGTTGGACGCAGTATCAGAGTTAACTGATTTGGGTGAAACTGGTTTATGCAATGTCTGTCCCAGAAAACCACAGTTTAATTCAGACCTCAAGACAATAGCCATAATGGGGGGGAAAAATGCAACTGGATCCACATCCAGGGAGCTATTAGTGCCTATTAACTTCATTAAGGCCTTTAATTAGCTGCAATTTGCAAGGTTTAGAACGAGAGTAAATATTAGCTGGTATTAGTTCAGCATTTAGCTGTCTTAACTAAAGAAAAACAACCTCAACACCTTCCAGGAAGCCTCTCCAGGCTTGTCTACCACATTTCGCTCTCATATTTACACAGGACAATGCAGATATATATCTGGAGACAGCATTCGGTGGTGATTCAGTCTCCTTTTATCCAGGTGTCACTCAGCGTGTTATTTGCCACTTCACAGCCCAACTGATCACACACCTCCAATTTAATTGGCAAATTCCATTGTTAGGAGACCTCGGCAAATACTGAAGTGTCTTTTTCCGTAGCAGCAAGTATTCAGTCCCTTTTGCTCTCCATCGAGCACGATGAATATTTATGTTCTGCCACTCTTCTCTGGAAGACTCGACTGTTTTGCGGTAGCTGCCTGTGGCAGACCTTTTCCCTTTTGTTTCCCATTTCGAGCCTTAAAGATTTGCAGCAGTTGTGACGATCTCTCGCGGTAGTTTTTTTTCTGTTGCTGCCAGGCTCTCAATCCCGGACTGGTGCTCGGGGTGTCTTTCCAGAGGAAACTCTTCCCCTCGGTCTGCACTGCCACCCTGCTGAGAAACCATCTCCACCTACTCACATCTGCTCTGGGCTTGATCTTATCCCACGTTTCGGCGGTGTCGATGGCCTTGAAGGTTTCTGCGCACTTACCCCAGCGCCTCTCTCAGGCTCTCTGTCTTGCCAGGGCTGTTGCTGTACCTTTTTGGCATGGAAGTGAGGGTCGCAATGCCACCTAAATAGAAAGGACTTGTGCTTTTAGGGAAA
>NW_005841934.1:2644610-2653891 GCF_000455745.1 Alligator sinensis
AAGAAAGTCAGCCCTGTGCTAAGGAGTTATTTCCAGGGATACTACCTAAACCCTGCAATCAGAAATGGAATAGCCAATATCCATCCTGTACACCACCCCGATAGTGCTTTTTGTTTTCCTTACCCTACGCATTGCTATATACGACAGCTGTCAACGGTAGGGAGTGTCAGATTTTAAATGAGATGGGGGGGCAGTCTGTTCAAAATCTAACTTTGGGCTGAAGCCCCAGGGTGTCTGGGATAATCCTGTGTTTTCACCATATGGAAGAAGTAGGGGAATGACTGTAACCTTGCCGTCTGTTGGCAAACACCATTTTCATATTGTTGCCAAGAAGGCTAATGGCATCCTGGGCTGCGTTGGCAGGAGCGTTGCCAGCACGTCCAGGGCAGTGCTTCTTCCCCTCTATTCGGCACAGCGGAGGCCACATCTACATCCTGTGTCCAGTTTTGGGCCCCCACTGCAGAAAGGATGTGGATAAATTGGATAGAGTCCAGCGGAGGGCAATGAAAATGGTTCAGGGGTTGGGGGCCATGACTGGGGAGGGGAGGCTGAGGGAAATGGGCTGATTGAGTCTGCAGAAGGGAAGACTGAGGGGGATTGAATAACAGAGGATGGAGCTGGACTGGTCTCAGTGGGGGCAGATGACAGGACCAGGAGCAATGGGCTCAAGCTGCAGCAAGGGACGTTGAGGTTGGATATTAGGGAAAACCTTTCTCAGGAGGAGGGTGGTGAAGCACGGGAAGAGGTTACCTAGAGCGGTGGTGGAGTCTCCATCCTTGGAGGTGGTGAAGACCCAGGTAGACAAAGCCTTATCTGGGATGGTGTAGTTGGGGCTGGTCCTGCTTTGAGCAGGGGTTGGACTAGATGTGACCCCCTGAGGTCCCTTCAACCCTCATTTCCTATGATTTTGTGCTCCATAGTTATGGCAGCTTTGATTTCTTATGCTGTGCATGACTGTCATGGATACTGAAGTTGGCTGTATATTTGCACTGGGTATTTTCACACCAAACACAGCTACTATAGGCTTCTTTCCCTCCGTCACGCTGAGATGACTTTCATTCTTTAGGGACGTAAACAGGACTAATATCAAGCAACCGAGAGCTCCATAAAACTGGAGAAAATGATTGTCATTACTAAAACCAAACTGTAAGAAAAAGTTGTAACTCTGCCATCTGTTATAGTTTGTAAAGTCACTTTGGTAAACCTAATGGTAATGTAGAATACAAGCTTTAGCACTGATTAACCAAAAAAATCTGTTTAATTCTCTTCCACTAATGGGAAAAGATATGCCAAGTACATGATTTCATAAAGAAAATATTCACACGAGTCAATTAAATCTTGAAAGAACCTCTGTGTTGTGCTTGGGAATATAAGTTTAAGAATAACTCAAAAGTCATGTTAAATACTGTACATGCAGTAGGGTAATCCCAAGGCTGCCAGCTACAGACAATTCCAATTTTATTTAAATTCCTATTTCCACTTAGATATCGTCGTCCTTTCCAAGAGATACAAGGTTTTGCTATTGATTTTTAGGGGGGAACGTCAAGAGTATCTGTAAAGCTGGAATTGATTTAATGTCAAAGACCAAATACCACATTACCCCTCTGGAAATCTAATTAATTGAAATATATGCCATTTTAACATATTTGTATCAAATACTGTTAACCACTAGCTGTAACAAACCTTTTAGCTATATTTCCCACAGTAATGGAAATTAAGTTACCTTGGTAGCAGTAGACAGTCCTGCTCTTTTATAAAAGATCAGGATTTGCAGTGGATTTGAGCCTTTTGGTTGGGACCAACAGAAGATGGGTATCGAGAGCTTACACTAAATCTCTGCACAGTAATGTTGCAGCATCCTTTGCTGGCCATTAAGGAAATTGTATTTGCATACAGTAAACAGGTTCCCTGACTTAACAGCAAAACCAGGAAGCTACTCATAATTTGTGTCTAGTTTTGGCAGGCCCAGTTTTGGAGAAGAATACAGTAATAAAGAGAAAAAGTACATGCAAAGTTAATTAGCAGTGCATGCGTCAGTGTTTGAGCATTTCTGGTTTGGAGTGGTAAACAGCGACTGGAAATACGAAGAAACTTTGGCCATCTGGCTAATGTGACGAGCATCCAATGTGCTGTTCAAAGGAGGTGACAGGAATCTCACTGAAGCTGTATAGGATCTGGTCCTAAACTGAACTTCATCCAGGACTTAGTCTTGGAGCCAGTGAAGTAAATGGGGCTTGCCAATTCCCTTCAGATGACTTCAAAGGGATGAGGCGTTGATCCCAGATGCCTGATAGGGAAGCTTTTCCATATGGCTTCTTGGTACTTGATTTACAAGTATGGCATGTTATTGGTTTCTTGAGATGAAGAAAGGGGGATTAGACGCAGCAAATCTGTGCTCATCGTCCTTAGGCATTTCCATTGCCCTTTCTAGTCTCTCCTATCAAGTCCTAATGGACTCAAGATGAATAGAAACTTGCCTCGAAACTTGGCCTAAAGCTAAGGCTGGATCTCAGGAATTAACTGCATAATAACAGAAAATACTTGGTCTGAAGTCGTGCTGTGCGGTTTCAAAGCACTGCATGTGCACAGAGCAGTTCAAAAGCATGGCAACTTGTTAGGATTGTGCAGTATTAACATTTCCATCCTAAAGACATGGAAGCTGAGAGGACAGCAGGGAGTTTGATCCTATTGAAATCAAAGGCAAACCTCCAAATGACCTTAATGGCCAAAGTGTTTTGCCAAAGCCTGTTGAAGGAGCGAGTGGCAGCTTTGGTGTTAGGTCTTGCGTTCCCGACTCCTGCGATATAGGAAGTTACTCTTTCTCTTAGACCAACCTCTGTTTTTCACTAAGGGCCTGATCCTGAAACCTCATTCACCGAAGGGGAGAAGGCATGTATTCCCAGCTCTGCCTGTACATTTGCATGCTGCAGGGAGGGATGCCCTCGAAACGCAGCCTGCGAGATTAGCGGGGTTTTGTTGACAGTAACAGAACTGCTCGCGTGAGTAAAGGCTAAATTTGGACCGCTCGTTTCTGATGTTTTTTCCTAATTGCACAGTGCGTAGACTGTCTTTTGTAAAACTTTGCTCTGTTTTGATCAAATTAGATACCTTGGAAATGCAACGTATACTTAAAGTAGCTCCCGCGCAAACTAGTCTGGCCTTTGATTTATGCTAAATGAAGATTAATATCAGCTGTATCTCCCATCTTGGTACTCTGAACCACGCTGTCTCTTCCTTTGGTTGCTTCCTCTTGTTCGGAGTTGACAAGAGACTTTCCTGACGTGTTCCTCGCCCTCCGGGGCACTTCACTTGTGACACTGGCGTGTTTAAAAACACCGAGGCAGGGACGTGAGCTGACAGCGTCCTGCAACACGCTCACATGATTGGCTGCCTGATTCGGCACTTCCCAAAATGGCACACGAGACCTAGAAAATGATCTGTTTAATTTTTAAGGCTTCAGGCTCAAATTTTCCACTTTGTCGTAAACTAATGTAGTCGTGAGAGGAATCTTTAATTTTAGTGGAAGATGTAAAGTAATGTACTTGAATGCAGTATGCATCACATTTAAAAGAATAACACAAAGTTCAGAGGATTTAGAGACATCTTTCACACGGTTGCATCTACAGTGCGCACAGAAATCCCACAGGCAATTAATGGTGTTGTCTGCACAGTTCTCATGGGACATTTGGAAAATGTACACCTTGGGCATAACGATGCAGTGATACAATAGCAGGCTGTCACCATCAATAATATTTATTTTTCATTCAGAGTTTGATCATACAGGCTGACAATTTAATGATTTTCTTGAAGACTCCAGACCGGTGGAAACTAGGCATATTGTTGAGTTAACTCATTTGGAGGATGGCTGCGTACATCAATATTCATTACCCAGCATGCAGCGGAGCAGTAACATTAGCTTTGGTTGAAAAAGCAGATATCTTTCTCTTTTTGTGACCAGAGGAAGTTACCGTGCCGCAGGAAGTGAGAAGAATAAAACAAGGGAAACACCCTTTGTTGCAATGTAGTGACTTTGGAAATCCATGCGACGGATATACAACTGTACATGTAGCCGCGGTCTCTAATGTCACTACAATTTAGTCCAGTGCCTCGGAAACTCTCAACTCTAATTGGCACTAATTACATATCAGCCTACAGGTGAGAACAGAGACTTCCTCCTGTAAGCCTCATTGCAGTGGGGAACAAGTCACTCCTGGCTTCGGCAGATGTTTTTACATTTTAGCCAGTGGGAACCACGTGAGCTAGCTTTTCTCTTTCCAGCAACAAATAACAGAGTAGAAATCATCGGAGCAGACCTTTGCTGCTTGTGAAATGGAAGATGCTTTCTATTCCTTGGGCCAGCTCAGATGAGCCTCATCTTTTAAGGAAAATCTCTTTTCTGCAGCTTCAGAGCATCATCAGCCCCATCATTGGTGGGCATCCAAATTCCTTCTGATTTCTCCCTATTGAAACAAGGTCGCTTTAAAAATAGTACATCTGGAATTTCAACCAGAACTTAGAGCTCATTTCCATATCACTGTTTTCTCTACTCTTTTTTTCCCTTCAGAAAACAGTCAAGGAGTCATTATATTTTCCAGCAAGCTGTCTTGTACACCCTGAAGGGAATATTATAAGATTAAATGCAGAGTAGCATTCCTCTAGCAAGGTGAATGTTTCTCATTACAGAGATCCCTAGTTGATCTCCTAAATATAATTCCCTGTAATAATGTGAAACTTCTGAATTATTTATTGTTTCATATTAGATCAGGAATATAATTTCTGGAAATAAATATATTGTCAACAGCAAATCAGCTTATGAAGGTTATCTATAGCCAGGGAATGAAAGGGAGCAGGTGCTCTGTTTTGAGAGACTACTGGAGCGACTGCTGGGCTTTTAGGTGGAGCTTCAAAATGTGGATTTAAAAACTGCTGAGCCACAATTCTGGTAATATTGTTGGGCATTGTTCTGTAACCTTCCTTCTGTTTACCACGTCGTTCATTTGCATTAAAACGTTATCAGCTTTTCGTTGCTTTGTAAACATCCTTTCGTCCCTCTCCACTGGGTAGCACGGACAAGGATTATGCTTGCCATTCCCAGCTGCACGTCCGAGCAGGGCACGGTAGGATTTTGCATGGTGCTCTTAACAGACATCAGCACAGAAAAACTTCGTGGTGACTCCACTGGCGTACGGCAAATCAGCAATGCACTGGTGGCTTTTGAACCGCTAACATTTTGAACTGCAAAAATGGTGTTATTTGGTGCACGTGATGTTTCCCTCTCTCCCCATCCCTTCCTGAGTGTGATCGGTCCGTGCCATGTTCATCGCCCGCTCACCCAAATCCATCAGATTTACGTTATTGTTATGTCTCAACCCACTGGTTTTCCCCCTCTGGCACTGCTGGGACGTTCCCCTAATAGCGTCTTTCCCTGACACTCGCTCCTCGTATCAGCCTTGGAGACATATGGAAACAAGAATTGGCTTTTACTTGGTCAGCCCATAGGTCCTTCTTGCCCAGTACCCTGTCACAGTGGATGGCGGATGGGGAGAGTGATCGGGGTATGGCCAGGGATTTTTGCCTGTTCCTTTCCCGTAGTTTCTCCGTGGTCTTTGGCCGTGCAGTGGTTGGTGGACTTGGGTGGTTAGTTGGGATCAACAGGTCTCTCCCGGGAGGGCGTGAATTTTGGAGAAACTGGGTAATGGCGTTAGTAGGTGCATACAAAAAGAGCTGGCTGATTTAACAAGCAGAGCCAGCCTTAGCATCTTTGGGTAGCATGAGGAGCCTCCAAACTTTTGCCATCTCTCCATCCACCCACCCCAAGTGTGAGACAGACAGAAGGCTGGGACAAGTGTTTAGTTTCTCGTCAGAAGTAAAGTTCAGCTTTATGTACTCGTTTCAGGATTCCCAGTTGTCTTGCACTGAGTCCCCTTGTCAAGGCATTCTTTGAGGCTGGCTGTGTTAAAGAAGTTGCATGCGCGACGCTATTGCAGATCATTAGCGTTATAATCGGCATTAAGTAAGAAAGACCTGTCATTTTGGGCCTGATCTGCTGGTCCAGTCCCTTCTGAGCAACCTCAGTAGTTTTTGGAAGTGGAGAGTCCCTCTCAAAGGGTGCAAACACACATTGGCCTTGTGCCAGCATAAAAAAGCAGATGTCCTTGCACCGTGTCACGTTCTCGTTGCCCAAAAACGTTTGTGCAAACAAACCTAGACACCAGGTGTGATGCCTTTTAAGGGGGGAGGTCTGTTTGCTTTCATGCTGCCATGCTCTGACCTGGGGCATGGCACCCGGGGCCTTAGGACTGGACCTTGAGACCCCAGCAGCGGCAGGGGCCGCCAGTCAGGTTAGCTGTGCTGGGACACATCCTGGCTCAGGTGCTGCTGAAATGAAATCAAAGTGTGATTTACCCAAGGATGCTCCGTATTCTGTCGGACGAGACCCGTTGCAGTTTTACATCTCATCGGTTTTCCAGGAAAAATAATAACCGCATTAGACGGCGTTTTTGCTAAACGAGCAGGTAGAGCTCTAGCCTTGTATCTGGGACAGAGGTTGAAGTCACAGCTGAAGTTTCAATTAACAGGAGTTTGTAGTTTCCTGCTGTGTCTCTAATGGATAATAGTTCACATTAAAAAGAACTAAACATAATTTAGCACATTTTGGTGCAGATGGCTGTCTATGCTGAAGAGATGGCCACCTGGTGACTATATTATTTTTCACCCTTAAAGAATGGCTCTTTAGGTCAGGCCTGTGATCAGTGGCAGGGATATGTGTGGAGAAGCTTGCTCTGTGACTCTGCATGCCACCTGGCCTGTGTAATTAAGGACTACCATTTTCTGCTCCGATGGCCCCTTACCCTTGGTATAAACAGCATTCACAGGAAATTGAGTATGATTACAAACATCCCTACCTAATGATCCCTTTATGGATCTGGAAAGGCGAATCTGGTGATTTTTAGCTCTGTTTGCTCTGTTTATGTAATTAAAAATATAGAAGTGAAAAAGATAGAAGTGTTTTGTTCTGCTCCTGGGTGGAAGAAAGCTTCAGGGAATCAATCTGAAGTTGAAAATCATGCCTAAATAATCACAGCTGGGCTAGCGCAAGCAATGGCAGGACTTCTCTGCGAAGCACCGCGCTCACATGCTATCGGCTGACTTGCAAGTGGCAAAAAGTACTTCCAGGCTGTTCATGCAAGAATTTTCGTACAGAATGTTTTAATTATGAACAATTAAGTGGTTAGCAAGGAATCAATAAGTGAATTTCTTTTATTCTGTCTCTTCATCTGGGGAAGCTCTGAGTGCAATTTCAAATAGGAGAGCTTACCTAAGGGATGCAAAGACCTTCTCTCTTTTTTTTTTTTTTATTAAAATACAAAATGATATTTTCAGCAGCAAACTGGGAAATGATTCATTATTTGGATAATCAGGGAAACAAAGATGTGCTGGCTCAGATGTATTATGGTCCCTTTTGTGAGATTCATTAAATGGAGCCCCTGACTCCTAGAATCCATATCACTGTTCTCTGTCTTAAGGGGATTAAACTCTGTTATAGATTATATTTCACTCAACCATAGTGGATTAGTTGCAGTTTCTACCTTTTAATTAAACAGCTGCTGTAACTAAACACAATTTTGAATTATTTAATAGTCCACAGTACTTTAGTCAACCCACACTGCCTTGGATTTTTTAATTATATGGAGCTATACATTTTTTATGATGAAGGCTTTCCTAAGATCAATCGACAAGCACTAATAATGTGTCCTTTCTAGATGTCTAAAGCATCTTGCCATAGCTTGAAATAATTAAAACTAAATTAAAAGCCAAGACTATGTATGTGTATGTATTTGTGTGTGTGTGTGTGTGTGTGTGTGTGTATAAACATGTCTGTATATATATGTATGTATGTATATCTGTGCTAAAATTTTCTTTGCAGCTTTGGACAGAAAGTGGGCTTTTTCTCCCCCTGGATCGGGAATGGCGTCACTTTTGTGTGTTGCCCAATTTAGAGTGTCTGTTTTGCTACGTGCGAGCAGCACACCACTGTAAACAGGGCAATGAACGTGCAAAGTGCAGTAATTGTACTAGATTGATGAGCATCAAACTTATCAAAACATCAAGACACCGAGGATTTAATGCAAGTGTTGAGCTGAGCATACATTTTGGGGGCTTTGATTTTGTAAGGGCCAGTAAAATGCAGGAAATGGTTCTTTATCACTTGTAATCAAAAGAAAATCAATCAGTCAAGAATATATTATCAACCTGAATTTAATTTGTCTGACTGAGATAATTTCTTTACAGATGGTTAAGATTTATAGCTGGGCCAACACTTTCTTTTTTAAGCAAGCATGGGTAAATAATTCAGTATGTCAGAGAGTATAAATACGGAAAAGATATTTAAAGTAATACTAACAGCACAATCTCATTTTTGCATTGTTATGTTTAAGAATATGGGCATCTGATTATGCATTGTGGATCTGTCTTTAATTTGAAAAAATGCTTAAATACCACTTTTAAAAGTAGAAGGGTTTGGTTGCTGACAATCTTAAGTGAAAAAAAAAATTGTAAAACCTTAGGATTGATCAGTAATTTAGCAGATGAAAAGTTGGCAATGTTGCTGAAGTTTTGACAATACATATGCGCATACATAACCTATTGCTGTCACAGCAATTAAATTTCCCATTTACAATCACAGTGACATCAGCATTTAGCAAATATAATGACAGATATGTTGATAACATGATGCTTGTATGTGTTTAAACAATTTCTTCAATTCTATTAGGTGTGAAAGTGGTGATGTCTCTTTTAGCACATTAAATTAGCGGTGACACAAGGAAGATGGGTAGAATGCACTTTCATTGTTTACAGAAATCATGGGACTAGTGTAGGGACTACAGAAAATTGCATTATGACCACCTTTATTGATAGTAATGGGATTAGGACCATTAATACCAAATGCAAGAGTGAGTCCTTCTTCACACTATATTAACTTGCATCCCTGATATAGTGTTTCCCCAAAAACGTGCCCTCCAAAATTGGGGTGTGCAACTAAAGCGGGGAAGCTCATTTTTCTCCGCTGGAATAGAAGCAGGGTGGAACAGAACAAGCAGACACTGGTGTATAGACGAGCGGCTTCCACTGAGAGAATCATGGCTCTCCTGGTAGAAACCAGAAGCTTTTATCTCCTGGAACGAAAATGGCTGCTTTGGGAGAAAAAATATCTCTATAACAACCAGGGTTGAATCACTCTCAGGAATTTCTCCCTGGAGACTGAAGGTGTGTACTCTTTC
>NW_005841934.1:2653922-2655017 GCF_000455745.1 Alligator sinensis
TCAATTCGTCCTGCAAACCAGGAGGAGCAAAGCTGGGGGAAAGGTTCCCAGTCTTCCTAAAACTGGGGTCAACTCAGTCTTGAGATGGTGGCGTGCTGCTCTCCCTCTCCCTAGATCAGGAGGTGAAGGGAGCAGCAGCCACCACTCCCTGTCTTGTCCCTGAGCATCTTGCAGTTTCAGGAACAGGCAGGGGACTTTGTTGGCTCCCACCGGCTTCCCCTTACTGCCCTCCCACTCAGCTGGCACCAATTTAACAGCCAGCAGCTGGGAGTGGGGACAAAGGTACTGCTTTTCAGCAGCTAATAACTGCCATTTGACAGCCTCTTCCACGCAGGGGAGAGGACAGGCGGTTATGTAATAGGATCCCCTAGCAGTGGAGGTGTCCCAGGGGACAGCCCTCTAATGCCCCCAGCTTGAGAACTTGCCTTTGAAGTATTCCTGCCATGGGGCTAGAGGGATATCTGTTCAGTTTGGTTCCTGGGCTATTTTTCTGATGGAAGAAATAAATGAATGAATGTCTATATGCAGCCACCGTGACTCATGGCCACCAAGATGTCTGCTTCCATGGGCAGATCTAGGATTTGGAAAGGGGGTGTAGATGATGTGGCACATCATCACATGTAACAACCTAGATTTTTCTCCAGGTAAACAGAAAATAGAAGTGTTACTAATATGCTCAGGGTCTACAACTATGCCTTTCCATTAAAGATCAAAGCAAAAACAAGTCTATGTTTTTAGGAAAGTGCATTAATTTACTAGATTCTATATTAAGTTTTAAAAACACAATAAACTGGGCAAAATAGTCAAAGGTAGTGTTTCATTAGCATGTCTCTTATTCAGAGTCTTTAAAAAAAATTGGCCTTCTTGAGTGCCTCTAATACCTCACTGTCAGTCATTTGTACACCTGGGTGAAGGTTTTTATCTAGAGCTAAACACAGTCTGCAAAGCTGTGAAATAGAAGAGGGACAATACCAGGAATGGCTAACAGACAGCAAAATTACAGAAAGAAGGTTAGCTTAGATAGTATAACATCAAGAACATTAAAAAGAAGAGATGGCCATTAACACCTGTGGAGCGAGGAGAGATTTAGCAGGA
>NW_005841934.1:2655048-2692110 GCF_000455745.1 Alligator sinensis
TGAGGTAAATTATAATGAGCCATGAAGTCAGTTGACTCCCTCGCTGCTGCCTGGATAGAAACGCCACTGCTACTGCCAGGCAGGTCGCTTTAAAGTCTGGGTGGAGCAAGAATCGAAGCAGGAGGAAAGCAGGTGCGGCTGTAACACTGCGCCACGCTGGATCTGGCCCTGACTGCTACTCTCCCGGAAGCTGCAAGCAACAGGGGCCCCGCTGTTGGTGAGGCAATAGCTTTTGACTGAAGAGCCACTGAGCTGGCTGAGCGTGAGGGAACTGCTGCCTGCAGTCCATATTATCTTGATGAGGCTTGTGGTGTGGAGACAAGACTTTATCATCGATAGGAACTTAAGTAAAGAACTATTTTCAGTCAACAGTTGTATTACAGCCTGTGCAAGGTGCTGAGGCCTAGTCTTGTTGCTGTCCTGCCACACCAGGGAGTTCCTGCGAGGCCGTCTCCAGAGATGCCACGCTTCTTGGACACTGTCACACAGTTAACCATGACTCTGGACAAATCTTTTTCTCTACGTTCTGCCCTCCCAAAACAAGGTGTGTGTTTTACTTGGGGCAGGGGGTGGTAGGCAGGAAAATACGGCATGTGGTAAAATTGACATTTGCTCTGTGGTGCGTCAGTCGAGGTTGAACCAGAGTTCACTTTGTACCACAGATACTTGGAGTCTAAAAAGAGAAGTGCAAACTAAGGTATCCGTGTTACTAAGTGCTATCAGTTTGTGTAAGTCTTGTAACGTTGACAAAGGAATCAGTATGGTGAACTGGGGCCTTTTATGGCCCGAATTCAGCCAAGGACATGTGTAATTCTGGGAAGAAGTATGCTAAGGTCAGAGGAATGTGACTCAGGAATAATTCAGGGGTGTGATCTGGCAAAGCAGCAATGAAATCCAAATCAAAGTAAATGGAGATGGTCCCAGGAAAGGGAGGGCAAAGACACAGAAGCAGCAAGTAAGGAACTGGCAGCAAGAAAGGACGTGAGGTTGTAAATGAGCTTGTTAAAGGGAGACACGGACTGATTGTTAAAGTCACCGACATTGAACAAAAAAAGATGGGAAGGAGGGGTCGGGCATGAGGGTCATAATCCTGGTCTGGACCTGGGGCCCATGCTGCAAGCTGCTCACCACTGACAGATCCCTGCACTTCCACGAAGGCGCATTAACTTCCCTGGGACTCCAGAAACGTCTCCTCCAGCTCAAGAAATAGTGCGAGTGAGCAGAGCCCGTGTCCGCTGGTGCTGCAGAGATTGGCCTGCGGCTGACAGCAAAGGGGGAAGGAAAGGAAGTAGCTAAAGTTTGCCTCCCTTACTTCATTTTAAAACATTTTTATAGATTACCAAGTAACTTTCCCCCTTGTTACTCTCCTTGATGCCCCCGTTAGTGTGAATGCAATATCTATAAGAAGAGATAACAAAGCCATCGCTAAAGTGCTGAAATAACTTTCTTTGACATTTAAAAAAATATCTTCACCAACTTGATAGATGATTTTTAACTTCTCTCTCTTTTGCATTTAAAAAAAAAAACCAGATGTGATTGATGGATATTATGAACTGCACGCTTGCAAATTTATTTTTAAGAAATAAATCTGTTATAGGAGCTCAAAATAGCAACTGAAAAACTCTAACTTCTGGGGTTTCTTTTTGCTTCAATTTTCCGTCTTGCACAAACAGCTGAACAGTTTGGGCTTTTTGAAAAACATAAATAATATTTCTCTCAGGCTGAGACGTTGTTTGTCAAGTTTCAGCTCACAGCAAAAGTTTTCAGCTAAGTTGTAAACGCCGCAAGACTTCTTGTGGAAATGACTGGAGCCTACCTGCTGCTGGTCCTGGGAAACGTTACCTGGAGCAGTGCTAGCAGCTCAGTTTAACTGGAGTCTTGGAAGCGTTTGTGTTAGTACGGCTTAGTCATGTCAAGGCTGGAGGATCAAGCCCCTTTGGTGTCTCACCACAATATAATCTAATAAAGAATTATATCCCTGGAGGTGTGGGTTTACACATGTGCATGTTTCCTACTTTCATGGTCTATTAAGGAGAAGGAAAAATTGTCTAACATCTCTCCCAACCATGCAGTAGGTCCAATAGAAGTTAGCCCTCCCCACAACCCCCCCCCCCCCCCCCCCCCCCCAAACGATATCATTACCTAGAGAAGCAGGAAACCATGTTTGCCTTAACTTAACTTAAAATCTGACGGTTGCTAGGTTTTTACTTTTTTAGGATAATTTTACATTTTGGTCTGAAATAACTTTGCCTTCAGTTATCATCTGGGAATCCGCCTTGAGAATTAAGTGCTACAGAGTGTAAAGGCCCATGGGACACCAGTAGCATTTATATTTTGAGGCCTTGAATGTTGTGATAGGATTGGTTTGGACATGACTGGCAGTGAGTGACAGGACAGAGGATTGGCTGTTGAAAGTGGGGTGATTAGCACCTAAAACCCCAGAACTCAGGTGCTGGGTGTGTGCGTGCGTGCATGCGTGCGTGCGTGCAAGGATCTGTGTTTTGGTGTGTCTCGGCAGCTGAGAGAATCTGTGCGTGAGGGAGTGTGGATACGTGTGAGGACTTTATGAGGATTTGTCTATGACTGGTGTGGATTGTGAAGATGTGTTGTCATTGGAGCAGTCGTAATTCAGCTGGTGAACGGAGGTAGATCGTAAATGCTAGTGAGATTGGTAGCTCACCTGCAGAGGAACGAGACACTGTTTGCCGTACTATGACCCCCCATCTTGGTTCCCCAAGTTGCTTTCTGATTTCACCTAATTCAGATCGGTTTCTTTGACTTCAATATTGGTAAAATATACATTGTATTTGTGCGTTCTTTTTGTCTGCATTTGTTGTTGTTCTTGTTGTCCCTTGCCTTTGGGAATATCCCCTATTTGATTGCCTGTTCAGTAAAGCCTGTTTGTATTTTAACTTTTAACCTTAACTTCCAGGCAGCATCCAGACGAGTGTGGACGTGTGGTATGTGGTGCTGCAGGCCCGTCTGCAGCGCCACACACGGTATATGCAGGCATTCCCTGCACTGCTACCTTGCAGTGCAGGGGCGGGGAGGAGGTTGATCCCAGGAGATCCTGGGGTCAGAAAACCCATGTAAAAAAAAAAGGCGGAGCACACCACCCAAAACTGGAGCCTAGCTGGCTGGAGCCAGAGTCCGACTGCCGACCAGGCTCCCAGCAGCAGGGGTGCTGCAGCTGCAGCTCTCCAAGGCCCCCAGGTAAGGCTGCTGGAGCCAGCACAGTTGCTGGCCCCAGCCTCCCCTGCCTCATCCAGGGTAATCTGCTGCGCACCAGATGCATGTGGCATGGGCATTCCCCAGGGACAAGTCGCAGCGGCACAGTGTCGCTTGTCCCCAGAGAAGCAAACATCCACGTCTATAACGGCTGCCGACTAGAATGTGATATATCTCGTATCACACCAAGTATTCGGTAGTAACATTAGGATTAATCTAGTGTATTAACGCTAATAAGCAGCCATTTTGGGGGGGGAAATATGAAAAGAATAAAAACAAGAAAGAGAGATGACTAAATATTGCTGGCACTTAAAGAAAAAAAACAGTAATAATTTCCTCAACCCCTGCAGTCACGCTTGAATTTTTAATATCGCTCTGTTTGTTGGGCTTTACCTTGCACTCATGTTGTTTACTAAATAATTTGAGACCTTTGTAGTCAAACTGGGAATGATGGCTTCCCAGAGCTCCATTTTCCAGCTTTCAATATGCGAGACCGACACCTGGCTGGGTTGCTGCTGCTAGTTGAAACATTTGATTGTAGGCTGTCACATTTGGGCTTTTTTCTTAAATATTTGGTTCAACTGTAAGGTTAAATATGAATCACTCTGAAATGCTTTTCTTTTTGGTGCAATGCATGCCTGGAAAAAAAGTAAACCCTGGATGATGTATAAGCTTTCCCTCTGTTATTTCCAGATCTATAAAGGAAAACTTTTTTTTTTCTTTCAACTTAAGTTACCATTGAGAGGCCTGCACCTTTGCATTGGATATAAATTTAAAGAAAACCAGGCCCTATAATTTGCAAGCTGTCATCAAATGCTCTTTGCAAGCAGTAGCTGGTTTAGTGGCTGGTGCGGTTTTGCTCTGTTCTGTTAGATGATTTTAGGGTCTCCCATGCAATCCCCCATATTGCTCGTGTGCCTGTTGCATGGAGCCTTCATCTCTCAACGTTGCGCCTCGGGGAGCTCTGCGGTGATGAAGCAAAGGAGAAAAATGCATAGGCACCATTGCTCTAGAAAGCAAGAAGAGGGCCTCTTCATCCAAGGGTTGAGAACCTCGGAGCTAGTCTGACCCCAGGCATAATAGAGACAACGCCATTAAATACTTGGGATTCACTCATCCTCGGGGGAAAGCAGGTCTTTGTTCTGGGACTGGCCAATATGAATTTCTTTTTCTTTAAGAGCTAGAAGAGTCCAGGCTGAAGCATGGTGCAAGGTGTCTCTTTGAAGACTTCTGGTTTTATTTTTTTCTGCTCTTCTGTGAGTTATCAGAAATTGTGCATACCCCCAGGAGCCGATACTCTGGACGCACTGTATGAATGGAACAATAAATAAAAGTAAATTAGAGAAATTGGGAAGGGGGAAAGCTTAAGCAAGACATACATGTATGTGTTATTACATGTTGTTAGCCTTGGAGTTTCTGCTTGGAAGAGTAGTTACAGATACAGGTTTAAACTCCCTTTGAAATAATCTATCACGAAAAGATTAGTATTTCTCCAAGATATAGTAAGTGCTACAAAGGAGTTGTAGGCGACAAGAAGGAGCATAAACCCACGGTGAATCCTTATGATAACAGAGAGTCATCCCAGGAAGAGCCTTGAAGGTAATTGATATAAAACCATAAAAGTCAATTTTTTCATTGAACAACTGAAAGAAAATCAAAGTTTTCCTAATTTGCTGCAAGGTTCTGAAAAGGAAAGGATGGAGAAGTTTGGCAGAACAATATTTCCATAAACCTGCTGAAAGATATTTAATAATCGAGACATCGTGTTGCACATGTACCGTATGAACAAACAACTGCCTCGTCGTGTCCTCGGTACTGATGAAGTGAGCCTAGGCATTCTTCTTCATCTTTTGATTAAAGTGAAAGCCAGACATAGTCATTATAACTGCTGTAAATGAACGCGCTTAAATGTATGCCGATCCTCCTATGGCTCATATCTTCCCTGACTGCTTTTAATCTACCCCCATATTTTGTTCAGGAAGAAAATAAATGTTTTTATTTTATTCTCGGATGGCTGCTGTGTACTGTAGCACCATCAAGCTTAAAGTGGAAGAGCTGACCTAGTTTACAGGATATTATTTATCAGGCAGAGATTTCTCCTTATCCAGGATCTGCCATGTATTCAGGTGTTTCATCATCAGCTCTCTACTGTGATCAAAAGTCTCCGGAGGAACATAAAGCTGATTATTATTAGTGCAGAAATGCACGTTGTTGTGTATAATGCGGGCAGGAAACAAACATTTTGGTAACCCACAGCTATATCGGATAGAGCAACGGAGCTGTAATAAAGACTACAGACAACCACTAAAAGCAATCGGCTTTTCCAGTTCAGTGTCTGGCCCGGTATTGTAAAACCCTCTCCCTTGTTCCTGATGGGCTGGCTGCGGATTGCTACCTCGCAGAAAAGGACCAGTCAATAAGAAGCATGTCAAGCCATAAATCCCAGCAAATCTAATTTTAACTACTGTATTTATGCTTTTATTTATTTAAGTGGGGGGAGGGGGGAGTGGGGGGTATAATCCTGTTCATAAAAAAAAAAAAAGCCCCAAATTTGAACTCGGCAGTAACTACAGATTTCCGCGCAGAAACCATTTGGCGAACTAGTTGACCTCATCAGTTGTCAACCTCAGCATATTAGGCAATAAATGACCAGTGGGAGGAGTCAATATGCCAAAAAATAAAGGAGAGCAGGTGGGAATCTGTCCACCTCTGCCTGGGGAGAATTTGTAGCACATTTTAAAGGACTGTAATAATATTCCCGTTTCATCAGAGCAGCCGGAGGACTCGAGTGCCCTGTGCCCCAACCGTCACAAGTGACCATTCGTGGCTAGGTGCTACTATGCCTTTGGTTTGGTCAGAGAGGTTTCAGTCCTTCGCCACGGCCCTGGGGACCAAACCCAGTGTTCAGCTCTAAAGAAGCAATGGCAGCCATCAGGAGATTCAACAGCACTTAAATATTGGGGCTGTGAAACAATGAGTTAATGTTTAAATGATTGGTGCAGATCTTTTAGGCAGTGGTTTGCATGCCTTTATGCTTCCCCAAATCAGTGAAGAAACAGAAAAAAATTAAGTGAAAGCAAAATGACGTATTGATCCAGTGACAAATGCAGTGAGTAAGTAAGGAGGGATACTTTATCCTTGCTTTAATTCAAACAGCCAAAAAATACCAGACAAATAAATCAACAGCAGCTGTCACACAAAAAAAAATCTTCAGTAATAATGGTGTTGGTTGTCCTGCGAAAAGCCTAATCTTAAAGGCACAATAAAAAGGGCAAGGGGGAGAGAAGCAAGAATGATATACAGTACCGGGTAGCCTATTGTGCCAGCTAGAGGTTTAAAACAATTCAAACCAGAAAAGAGTTGTACTGAAATCACGACTTTCAGAAACAGAAACTTAGCCCCTGCCTTGGCCTCGGTGTGGGCTGGTGGTTTTGTCTGACACTTCTGAAAATCAGGCAGGTATTCAAATATGGGTTTAGGAGGTTAAATTTAGCTTCCCGTCTTAAAAAATTGTGGCCTTATGCAACACATACACCAGTGTGATTCGGCAGGTGCCCACCTCTCCGCATCTATATACGAGGCATTATCAGGCAAATACCAGAATCCCTTTGAGGCAGAAGATTACCAAGAGCTTTGGTATTTTGCTGCTGAGGCCATTGGCAAGACTGCGTTTCATAGGAGGCATGTAATCTGCTGAATGAAGCGGACATGAAAATATATGCTTCCAAAATTGAATAATAATGGACAGGACAAGAGGGAAATGAACCAGAATGACACCCTGCGTTACTGGCAGATTGCATACTGCGCCAGAGCGAACGTGCATCCAGAAAAGAGAGTCTACATGTCGCTCTATGGCGACATAGCAATATGCTACCTCGCCATACGGTGCGCTGCGGCGATGTAGTGATCACATGGGTCTACACCTGATTGCAGCTTCATTGCCACAGTGGTGCGCTCCCCTGGTATAGTGCACCACTACTGCGACGTAGCGGTGAAATCTAACCATGCATTGCGCGCACAACGCAGTAACTGCTCATGCTGTGCCATGCTTTAGTGCTTCCTAAAGGAAATAGGTACTTCCTAAAGGAAGCACTAAAGGACGGCACCATAGCAGTGTCACCCTACAGCGACATGTTGATGCACCCAGAGAGAGAATGTGGGTGTGGTTTTTGAGGACGAGATGTTGGCATCGTTTGGTATAAAGGGGCTAGCCACTTGGGTTCTTGGACAACGTAGAGATTCAGTTTATCTATGCCGTGTCTATTCAGATTAGACCAGAAGCCAAAATCCTTTTCTGAGGGGAGCCTCCAGAGTGGGTGGCTGGCATGGATGGATGCATGCTTGGATCGGTGGACAACCCTGGCGCTCAGCAGCGCTTTTCTTCTTTCTCTTTGCAAGGCGAGGACAGTCCAGTTTGCCAAGTAGGGGTGAAACAAGTCTCGTGCTGGTCTGTGTGTAAATATGTTGCTCTCGCTTTTCCTGGATTAAGTCGTATTGATGTTTGTTCTGACACAGTCTGCTGTTTGTTATCTGGCACCTTACAGCATGTCATCCTCGTTCCTATCCTTTTCTTCCTCCTCATTATTATTAGATTTCCGAAGCATAGATTTTTATGTCCACTTCATTTGGCAAACTCTGTGTCTCCTGTGAGAGGCTCTTGGCAATAGACTCAGCAGCACAATGGTAGACTCTTGCCAAGACTTTTTCTCAGAGGAGCTGGCTGAATGCTACCCTCCTGGATAATTCTCATCTACCAATATGTATTTACCTCTGTGAGCATGGAAGTGCTTGCACATGTACACGCACACACAGAGATACCCTTTAATTTTATACAAATAGACATCTCATTTTATCAAGTACAATTATTTACCTTGAAGCGTGTTGTTCTACAAGTGAGAAGTAGTTTTGCAAGATGAGATGTTTCACTTTAAGGCACCCTCTTTGGGGGGGTTGGGGGAAGAGTTGGAAATGTTCTGTTTGCCGGCTGGGTTTTGGCTGCAGGTCTGTCAGTGTACCAATCCTGAGAGCGCTTGTCCAACAAAGACCAACAGAAGCCATTGCAGAACTAGCATCCTTCACCCCAGACCTTGCAAAGAGGCCCAAGGGCTAGCTGTATACCATGAGACTATAGAGCCCAGATATAGCCCATATACCACAAGCCCAGAGACTGTAACTCCATCACCAAATGCAGTATGTTGCTGCCTCATTTCCCCTTTCTCTTTCACTGTTTTTCCTGTTTCCATCAGGATCTGGGAGAACCTCTGTTCACCAGCGCACCCCAAGGAAAGACAAGGTCCAAGAGTCACAGACTCCTGGAAGACCGTTTTAGGCTGGACATAAGGAAAAACTTCTTTACTGTCCTAGTCCCCAGGGCCTGGAATAGACTCCCCTCTACCCCGAGGTGGTGCAAGTACCTACTCTGGGCACGTTCAAGAAACGCTTGGATGCTTATCTTGTTGGGATCCTTTGACCCCAGCTGACTTCCTGCCCCTTGGGCAGGGGGCTGGACCCAATGGTCTTTCAAGGTCCCTTCCAGCCCTAATGTCTACGAACTCTACCATTTAAGTTATGCATATTTTTTATGATCTTCTCATCCATAAACCAGATGGGACCAGTATGTACCAAGAACCTCCCCAGCGTTCTTGAGAGAGACTGGTCTTAGATGAATAGCCATTGACTGGAACTAGTTGTAGTTCACAGGGTCTACTCAAGGTGCCCCCCAACACCTAAACCCCCTGTGTAGGGCCTTGGACAAGGTTCTGCACTAATTGGCTCTCCCACATGCAGATGTTACCACAAAAATGTCTTTAGATTTCAAAACTGCCGTTACTTTAAGGTTTGTGCATTTAGCCTGTTTTCTTCCTTAGCAGGTATTTTTCAGCAATGTTTTTGCTGAAGGAAGAGCCCAGACATCTTTGCTGCAAGGCTGTGGTGAAGTGAGTTGCCTCCCTTACTCTGCTGTCCCTCATTTCCTGGTGGCAGCAGAACTCACATGTCCTTGCTAAGTGCAAACGAATTAAAGTTGGTACTAAACTAAACTATGTATTGGTGCACGTGGCTTTGCAGAGCTGGAGCTGCTAACCGAGGGGTGAAAATTGAAAAGCAGCTTAATTTTGGTGTCTACCTGTTCAAAGCGAGAGAGGAAAAATACAAAAAAAAGAAAAAGGAAAAGACAGTAAGTAAGTCGCATCTAGTCACATCTCTAGTAAAATTCATCTGCAAGACAATAGTGGAGCTGAAGAGACAGGGAGTCCCGAAGGGTTTAACCCCTCCTCTGCAAAGCAAAGTAAATTATTTGACTTTTTGAAATGTCTGCTGAAATGTAATAAAATATGAAGGGGGTAAGGATCTTCATCTCATTAATATGAAGGCCCAGCAAATGTCATTTTCTAAGCTGCTTTGGGAAATGGGATTCTTTTTAGATTCCAGCGAATAGTTCGCAGTCACAGCACATTGCTTTAGCATCACATTTCCCTTCTTCCTGCGTTACACGCAGCTTACTTTAAACAGTGGAACGAGTTTATTTTGGCTCCGTTCCTCTGTATGAGCAGAGAGCATTTTGATTTGCTATATATTTCACTACTACTGTAGATTCCCTCTCCATTTTAAATGGTAGTTTATTAAGATTAAGTGCTTTCTTATGTAGATGTATTGAAAGGGCCTTTGATTTGGTTTAAATTAAATTTGATTCAATTAAAATGTAAGCTAGATTGAAGCACTTTTGTGAAAGGAAAATGAAAAAGGCTCTCTGAAAGAGAACCAAAGCTACAATGCGCATGGAATCAGAAGATTGCTATCAGGTAGAGAGAGAGAGGTTTTGAAAATTAGGTACCAGAAAAATTGCTTGCAAGTAGGACTTTAACCTTATGGTTTCTGCCTGGCGCACACAAAGAGCCCATCAGGTGATTGGTACCCAAAGACATTATCCAGAAGTCAGTGTCTGGCTGGGTCATACCTACTATTGCCTCATTAGCATTCAGCACCATTGTTCTGGCATGAAAGAGAGAAAGCAAAAAAGAAAAGAAACATGAAAGGGAAGATTAAAGGAGGGGAATGAGAGCAGGGAAAAAGAAAGATGTGTAGCAGTGCTGTGAACCTATTCCTTCCTTCCTCTCTGCTTCCCCTCTCGACCGACACAAAAATGCAGACACTAGGCTTGCAGCAGCTTCTGTAGCTGGGACAGAAGAGAAGTGTGCAAAACTGCCCTTGCACACGGCAATAATTGACAGACAGCCCTCAGCAACGAGCAGGAGGGGGCTTCAGATATCACTTCAGGCTGAGGAGGAATGCGTTTTCTGTCACAGGACTCTCGACTTCCAGTGGGACATGTGCTGCCACATGCTCCAGGGTCTTGATTACCTGGTCTGCGATCTTGTCTTATAGTTGCCTGGGGCCTTGTTGCACCTGGCGCTGAAAGCCACACAAATGTTAATTGGCTTAGTGCAGCTTGCCCTGACTCAGACCACTGCATCCTGGGTTGCTGGAGGACTTCAGCTTGGACAGAATAGCTGTGGAGAGTGGCCACACCTCAATGGAACAGGACCAAAATTAGGCGGATTAAAGATGATCCTTGCCTTGAGTGGCGTAACTTGGAACCAAATAACAAGTGCTTTAAGCCACTTAAAAGGTGTTGTTGTGCAGCCAGTTCAGGGGTTAAGAGCTCCAGAAGCCCCGTAAAGTTACCATGTAACAAGACCCTTGGTTTCTTGCTGTTTCTTACAGTGTATGAAGGGGATGGGCCTGCTGTTTTATGGGGCGTGGCTTTGGAGAGGAGGAGGCATGTGCTTTCTTCCCAGTGTAATGTTCTTTTTGTCACCGTAGTAGCCTGGCTATATTTTCAGCACTTCTGACCTCTCTCTTTAAGAGCTTGGATTAAATCTAGCTTAACTAGATACTTGTGGCAGCGTGCAGCTACACGGCACGTGGCGGCAGGCCTCAGGGGTGCACCAGGGCAAGGGCATGCTTGGGTTCGGCTTTCTGAGCTAGCTCCCAGCGACTGAGCAGGACATGAATTAAGGAGATACAGACAGAAATGGTCAGCGGATCTGGACTCTGGTACACTCCTGAGTTCGCTGCATGGTAGAGGTAGGGCTGCTCTAATTAAAGTGCCCAGAGCATCTCGTGTATCAGTGTCCCCGCGCTTAAAAATAGCAGCGGGGGTGCTTTAACTAAAGCTCATTCAACGACTTTTAGTTAAAACACCCCCGCCACCAATTTTAAGCATGGCGACGCTGATACACAAGGCGCTGGAGTCTCCTGGAGCGCAGTAATTACCACGCTCCAGCAGACTCAATTAAGTGTACAGTGCATCAGAGCAGCCTCGCTGATCGTGCATAGGCGCCCAGGAGCTTTAAGAAGTGAACGCTGGTCTGTTAGCAACCCAACGGTGCCCGTGAATTCGTTTCACATGGGCCTCGTCAGGGAACAGCGGCTTTTGGTCGCTGCTGAGACGGAGTTAGAAATAGCAAGCCTGAGACACGAGGCTTCACGTCGTATTGTCAACAGCCGGAGCAGTGCAGCCCCTACAAGCCACCGGGGGGGTGTCTCGTTTTGTTTTTGGAACAGTTGGTACCGTGCGTGCGCACACTTAATCTCCAACACGATGGTGACATTGTATTCGGTGACCCCTCGTGTCACGTAGTAGGGACTCCTGTCTCGCAGCGCTGATACACCACCGACGAACCATTGTGTCCTGTTTTGTCAGTTCTGTACAAACGAGGAGTGTTTCATGTTCTAATTTACATAATTTGCATCTTTAGAGCGTGTGAATATTTATTTGTTTACAGGCTGCCAGGCAGTTCGAGCACTTAAACTCTGAGACACTTCTCTAAAGGGTGGGTTTTTTTCTTGTTAGCTTGAAGAAAACAGTCCTTCAAAAACAAATTGAAAGTTTAACTAATATTAAGATACTGCTGTTAGAAACCCCAGCTGCAGGGAAATTCAAGATCTGGTTGACATTTCATCCTAATTTAATTGATTGTACTTGGATACTGTGTTCTTAGTGCATTGTGTAGCACTGCATATCGCACAAGCACCAAGTGCTCTCTGTAACTTAGATTATTCCTATTTCGTACCTGTGAAGTTAGTTAAATGTGCAGTAGCTTCTGTTCCTTTCCACCCGACAACAGTACAGAAGGGGTACATCCCCAGCCAGGTAATTTTTTGGTCTAAACATCTTCTGAAATCTCAAATAGCCCAGATTTCTAAAAGGAAACCTTGAAGGGTGCCAAGTCCACTTGCGAAAGCAAAACACTGAAGATTGGGTTTAAAAAGTAGCCTTTAGGAACTACTTTTTAAAAGAAAATGTTAGGGTTTTAAGTGCGTAAATACATACAGTTCTTGGGAGCAGCAATCCTATATTTTGTGAATGTACATTAGGAATAATAAATAGACTATGGCTAAATGCATTAGGTATTATGGGGCCATAATATACAGTATGTATTATTGTTAATTCACGTAGCCAGCACACACTTTAATAGCTGTGAAGGAACCATTACAGTGCACGCTGAGAAGGCATATTAAAACAATACACAAAAGTCACTTAAATCCTAATGGGTCCTTTGACATATAGTAATATGAGATCCAAAAAAGTACGTCTCCAACTATGCTGTGGGTTAATGGCACCCATATTATGTTTTGATTTTCTGCAGTGTTATTATAAAAGAAATTACAAGTCTGAATGTACACTGCAGCTGTACATGTGCTGTGGTGTGTGAACACAGCTTGACATGTAGTAAAATGAGTTATTTTAGACGGAACCAGATCAAACAAGCTTTACACTTTTACTATTATCATATAAGGAAACGTTCCTGGTAGTTTGATGTTGTTAACCACTTTTGAAGATCTTTCGCTGATTGGAAAAAAAAAAAGTAGCTGTGTATTAGATGGATGCCAGCTAGACCAAATAACTCAATGCGTTTCAAGGAGGTGAAATGTCCAGACCCTGTGACCTCAATAAACACGGTAACCCTTGGATAAAGAATTTTTCAATTACCGGAGACAAAAGCTTGGTGGCTAGCAGGAGGTCAGATACAGCATCTGTTGAACAGAGGGAAAAGCGGGCACTGAACAATGCAAGAGGTTAATAAACAGGACAAATACGAAAGATGCAATTTCACTAGTGTAATCCTCAACACAAAAGCGTATCTTAAGAATGATACACACAGGAGCAGTGATCAAGACTTAAATATCAGCTGGAAAGCAGAATTGGGCCTAAAAAGGACAGCCTTAATAAAGCCAGGACCGAGATAAAAAAGAAGCATTGCATGGGAAATCTGGTCGTCAATGGAAATAAAACAATAGCGGTCAGATCAAGAGTGTTTTTAAAGTTGCGGCAAGTTCATGTCCTGAAAAGCCGGGCTGTAGTATTTTCTTATTTCATATATTAAATAAATAAATAAATAAATAATGAACTCCCTTTGGGGGGATTTCAGGAGCGTAAAAATCAAAGAACTAATCCCTTTACTCTGCTGCTACGAAGGAAATCCGCTAATCCTCATGAAAGCCCTGTATATCTGGTGGTTACATCAGCTCAGAGATTTTTTTTGACTGACTCTCCTGTAGCCGTACCTGTCTTGGAAGAGCGATGCGACAGGCTGGCCCTGGAAAGGCTGCCCTTTCAACATGGAGCACGGCGCAGGCCCTTTGAACATGCCTTGCATTTCATTTCATACGAACGGGTCGTTATTTTGTGATCTGAATTGTCATTGCTACTTGTTTGCCAGGCCCCGTTCGTCTCGGTTGTACCGCAGGAAGACGAGAGTTCAAAGGGATGTACCAGCATGTCGAGCTATGCCAATGCTGATGGCCAACTCCGGTTGCCCCTGCCAGCAAGAGTTACAAACGTGGGCCCGGAGCTTCCCTTGCACACTCTTCAAATCATTACGGCTTCGATGTGTTGTCAGGGAGAAGTTCAACATGAGAACGATGCGTGGCAGAAGATGTTTCCTGCCACCGGTTCTTGTGCAGATGTTTCTTGCCACCGACTGGGAACAGTTCAAGTTGCTTGGATTGAACTAAATTGATCCAATCTAATTTGTGTCCGAATCAAAGGCCAAATCCAAAGAGCAAATTTGCAGGCGCCTTCTGAAAAGGACCATGGGCTTTCTTTCCCTCCCCTCTGTATCACCTTCTAGGGGGTGGCTACATCTTCCTCATCTGTATTCAAGCCTACCAGGCCAGTAGCCTGCACCTGCTGGGAATATGCCATCTGTCTGTCCTCCTCCTCTGCCTGTCAGCAGCGGGCAAGACCTGGAGCTTCGCTGTAATGAGAGAGAGCGGAAACCTCCCGATTTTAAAACAAGAATATTGGAGGGGTTCGGCATGAAGGGAAATGCATTCGCACGTCCCTAGCAGCGAAGACTCCTCCGATTATACCTCCCTTTACAAGCAGTGCCTCTCCTTTTCTTTGAGATTAATTACATTGTCTTTTCTCTCGTTCTACAAAGCATTGCTATATCTGGTAGACGCAAAACAGGGATATTAATGGGCGGAAGAGAAAAATGTGCCTTCGAGGGATGGCCAGCGCCGACCAATTCTTTGTGTTGGTGTTTTGTGCCAGGACTGGAGGAAACGCACGCAACGCCTGCTCCTCGCCCTGATTTTCAGTAAAGCCCAGGGATACTCTAGGAATTTATTTTCTCCCCTCTCCTGTGGACCAGCCGGGTCCCCGTTCGTGTGCTGCCCTGCTGCTCTGCCTGTAGAGCTACCTCTGCCTCCAGAAAGAGCTGACATCAAATGCAAAGGGGAAAGGAGAATGCCTTTGACACAGCCAGCGGCAGAGTGGGAAGGGATCACCATGGCAGCAACATTAAGCACAAAGCCTCCTTTTCAGTTATTCTCATAACCCACCCACTCCCGAATAGTATTTTTTCCCCCTAAAGGTGATGTCTGCAGTGATGGTCAGGCACAAGGTCCTGATGCCAGGTTCAGGAATGCATGGGTGGATTAGTATTGGGGGTTTTTTTTATTGGGTTCAAGGCTATCTTGCAAGATCTGTGTCCTGGGTTTCGGGCTGGTGCGGTGAAGGACGCGGATGCAGTTCCCAGGCTGGGTGTTAGTTTACCCTACCGCCGGGCAGCTTTTCCTCTCCAGATGACATTTTTCTTTTTGCTTGCCTGACGATAGTGAATAGCTGGCCATTGTGTCTGGATTTTCAGCAAGACACAGCAGGGAACGAGCTCGTGAGTGAGACACCTTAGCCACTAGCTACATGAAATGCACTTAGATTTCTCGTAAAGTCCTGGAACTGCAGTAGGTTTGAGATAATTACACCACTATTATGCTTGATTGCTTAAATATACTTTAAGAATTCATAAACAAGCATAGGATGTTCATGAAATAATAATGAAATAAACATGGAAAATGCATATTTCTATTTCAAATTTAGATTAGGCACCTCTGAGTTCAGTTCATCATTAATTTTGCTAAAATACGGGGTAAATAATATGACTATTTGGTTGCAATATGCTCGGCAAGACTTGTTGGCCTCCTCAATATACCTTGCATGAATACCAATCACTTTTACCCTTTCCTTTTTTTGGATCATTGTTAACTTAAGCAGCAGTTTCTGCTGTTGCATTTGTGATGTGCTGGCTGTGTGTCAGGGAGGGGGCTTAAAAAGGATAAGGGGCCTGATCCTAGGTTACTCTGAAACGCGTGCATTCGTCCAACCAGTGTGAATGTCGTGTGCCCCCAAGTCAGACTCTTAATGATTTATGCTCATTGTTCACTGGTGCCATTGACTGTCCCGAGTTGCAGGACAGTGGAAGATCGTAGTAATTTTGCTAGCTGAGGGACCTCCTCTTTAGTTCAAGTAGTGACAGGCTGAGAGCTGAACACGCGGCTCCACGTGAAAGCCAGTGTCGTCTCTGTTTGTGGGGTTTTTGCCTGCTCATGTACGCGTTACACAAATATCTCTGCTAGACCAGTCAAGCTCTGCCGAAGGTGGGCAGCACAGTTCCCACCTGCCCAATCTGCATCACTTTCCATAGCGCCCAGTGCGGTCGTAGCCAAACTTCAAACGCGCGCAGCGAGAACGGTTGTGGTGGATGTCTCTTGAAATATTAGCACTCTTTGGCTGTTCAACACCAAGGTGCACTTGAAAATATCCTTTTAACAAGCCGCTTGAAAATAGCTGATTGTTTTTTTCAACCCCAGCCTCAGGAAGATGCCTTGCAATGGAAAGCAGGAAGTTGCTGTCATTTCCTGTGCCTAAGTATGCACCCATTTATTCTCTGGGGTAAGTGAGTTACTCCAGGTCCCCAGGTTCAGGACCCTGCTTTGTGCCGTCCCCTCTGACTTGAGGTTAGTTTTTGGGGAGAGAGAAGATACATCCACACTGTTTTCCCTTGCTTGTGGCGGTGCAATTTTTAAGCAGTCCATGCCCACGTGCTCCTGCTACACACGGAAAACCCAGAAATGAGCTGGGGAAGTTGCTTTTGGAGGTGAGACAGATTGGAGAACCATATGGGGGCACCACAGATGTATTGGGAGCATGGATAGATGGATAGACTGGGACTTGGGTGACGCAGGTTCTGTCCCCACTCTGCTACTGGCCTGCTAGATGACCTTAGGCAAGTCACTTTATGCTCTCTATGCTCGAGTGGCCCCATCTATGAAATGGGGCTAATGAGGTCAACCTCTGCTCTAAAGTACTTGGAGAGCTGCTGACAAAGACTGCTGTGTCTGAGCGAATGTATTTATCACTCACCATGTGAGCTCTTGTGGGGAGGGACACATGCAAATGCGGGTCTCAGATTAATGCATCTATCAGTTTGGACTGTTATTTCTTTCCTCAGTATTATAAAAGGAGCTCTTCAGCATTGCATTTGTTTAATGGAGCCACTTTCCAACATATGCTGTTCCTCCATCATGGATATCATCCTAAACTTCTCATACTCCCTTCAGTTCCTGCTAGAGCAAATCATATTTGTCAATTGTTTTGCATTTTCAGTTGAACAGGATCATTGAATAGAGAAGAAAAATGCACAAAGGAGCACTCTTTCTCCTTTTTTTGTAAATACTCTGTCTGTTCCTCTAGCATGTACTTTGTGAACAGTAACAATTGAAACATCTTGTATTATCTTGACACACTTATTCCCTACAATTTTTGCCCTAGACTTTGTAAGCATACTTCTCCCCTACATATAATCCCTACTTCTTGCTAAGAGCCCAGTCCCTAACAATGCCAACTTTATCATGCTGTACTTCATATCGAACTCCAGGCAACATGATGCATCCACTTACGGCATGACTAATGGTCTTCAGGGCCTGACCACACTTCCTACATTACTTACTTCTGCTCCTGCTCTCAGTAATAACAATGATGAGAGCCCTGTGACGGGTCCAGGAGGCATGAACGTGAAGCTTCAGTCAGGATCCGTGCTGAGGACAGTCCCTAGCGAGCTCAGCTGTCAGTGGGTCCCTGGTCATTCAGGCTGGGGAGTCAAAACAGGTAGCTGTAATGATAGCCACATCACTGTTTGCACCCTGCTAGCCCAAGATACTCAGCACCGCATTATTATGTCTATACAGTGTGTGCGAGTGTGTGTACAGCAGGGATGGCCAACCCCCAGCACAAAGGACATGGCAGATCAGGGAATACAGCAGCAGAAAGAGCAAGGAGCAGAGCAGCGAATGAGGCAGGGAGCAGAAAACAGAGCAGCAGACTGTCAGGCAGGGAGCACAGGGCAGGGGAAGGGGATCGAAGCAGCACTTCAGGAGGGTGCAGGGCTTATCTTGTGGCATGCCTGGCCAGCAGGTTGGCCCCCACTGGTGCCCAGGCTATGAATGGCCAAGCCAAGCTTTGTCACAGAGACAAAACTTTCCATGACATCCACTCTGAATCGTAGCGCAGCTCTTCTCTGGTGCGTAGCATGAGAAGAAATGGCAGTAGCGGGGATACCCTGGATTGGTAATACCCCGGAGTGGTAGGTACGCTCTTCTCCATTGTGGCCAAGAAAAGTCGACGGCAGAGGGAAAGATTTTTTTTTTTTTTTCAGGGAAACAAATGAAATAATGAGATTTTCCTGCTTCGGTGGGTAAGACTGAATTTATATCAGGAGCGAATAGAAAGGTAAACAGGCATCCTCACCTGGTACAGTAGACGCGTCGCCCAGCATGCTTTGCTTCCCATCAAGCACATTCGACATGGAGCCCAAGAGCAAGGATTCGTTAGAACCACACATACTTAAGACCAAAAATTACAAGTAATTTTCCTTTCATCTCTCCTCCTCCATTTAGATTCAAGATCATCATCCTCTGTGATATCACCACGCTTTCCTACAGCAATATGCTGTGATTACTCTCTGTGTCATGGAGGCAATGCTATGAAATTACTGACTATCTTTAGGTAAACTAGCCAGCGATATGGATAAAATCACATTTCTCTTGGACTGATTGCTATCCATCAGTTGACTGTTTTTGCACTGTTTCAGAGTTTTACTGAAAACTGTCACTTAACTCTAAATTTTAAATGAGCCGTAGAATTTTGTATTTCTTGTTTAATGCATTCCCAGGTTACCTTTTTGCACTGCTACATTACGTGTTGTGTTCAGTTGTCAAATGTATCAGTGATTAATCTGTCCCAGTAAGTTTGAGGCAGCTTTAAAAACATACTCCAGAAATAAAGCTACACTTGTCATGAAACTAGCCAGCTTTGATTTCCATTTTGTCATACGAATGCAGCTATTACCTTTTATTTTTTGCTTTTGCCTTCAAAATAAGCACAAACAACCCCCCCCCCCCCAAAAAAACCAAAAAACCAAAAAAACCCTCAAGGCCTTTCCAGTATTTTGCCAGGCAAAAATACACAAAAACTTGAAGCAATGGGGGGGAAAACGATTTCCCCCTAGCATTAAATAAGGAACTTCACTACAGTATGGAAAACAGTGCAGTTCCTAGAACTACCGTCTCCATCCCTAACTGCAGATATTCTTCATGCAACTTCTTCAGGCCGACCCCTATCCATCTTCTTCATATTAATTTAATCTCTATATATAGATATATAGAGATAATATAGATATAGATATACAGATAATGATATAGATATATTGATATAGATATACCAGATATAGATCTATAGATATTGACTCTCTCTATATATATGGTCAAAACCTTTGTGAGGAGTGTGTGTAAATGTGTGTGTACACACACACCCAGAATATATATGCCTGAGTGGCCCCAGGATATATATATCCTCACAAAGAGTAAGGTTTTGGCGTTAATACAAATGTATGGACTTTAAGTTATATTTACTAGTTAATGTTCATAGCAAAAGTATTAATAAGGGAACAAAGAAATGAAGTGATTTGTGGGAGGTCCCATGTGAAGTGTGTGGCAGAGGCAGGAACCTTCTCATTTCCATTTCATTGCCTTGAACACAAAGCCATCTTTCCTCTCTGAGAAGGTAACTTTGCATTTTTTGTTATACTGTTAGGATACGTTTAGGCCACTGTGTGTAATTTGTATGAGTTATGTTATGTCATTTTCTTATTTTAATATCTCTATCCCATATGTTGTGTTAGCATGGACAATTTGCATTAAGCGGCATGTGATATGGTATCATCTAATTCACGTATGGGGTGAGTGTCTGTGTAGTGCTCAAAGAGGTGCAGAACTCATAACCCAAACAGAAGGTGCCTTTAAACCACTTCTGTCTCCTCCTAATCCTGCAATATTTCAGAGACTATAGAGGACCCTAATGTCACTTGATCAGCCGTGCTGGGTCCGTGTATGTTGTGAGTCTCCCCACGTTGTTCTTTGGGTGACTTTGTAGTCCAGACCCTCTGTAGTGTTCAGTTCAAGAGACTGCCAAGGACAGTCCCTCTAAACCCCAAGAGACAACTTCATGGCTGTTTTTGCCTTTGCCTTTACTAATATCATTTTCCCTTGGCCAGATATCGAGTTTTTGGCCCCCTTTCCTATGCCACGATGCTTTTGGGTAGGAAAGGAGGTGAAGGTTTCACCCACCGATAACATTTTTCATCCCAAGCGCTATAAGTGAAAACGATGATTGTTTTAGTCTTCTTCATTTCATTTTCCAATAAATTGAAAATATGCAACATCTAAGCATATGCTGTCCACAATCCTCTTAGGAGTGAAAGCTTCTGTAGTATCCTTGCAGATTTTGACTTTCACTCCAAGCTAATATCTAATTTTTAAAAATGAGTTTACAATCAGAGCTGGGTGATTCCAGGGCACACTTGGCTCACCTCGTACTTGGCAAGCCATCAAGAAAATTTGTCAGGTTCTCAGTGATGGCATGCATTAAAAAGGCTGCCCCTATAAAAATGTGATTAAAATGCTTAATAGGGTTAAGGTTTTGCCCAAAGCATTTTGAATTTCTTTGGCTTAACACATCTTCAGGATGACATGTCACGCTTGGCTTTCTCAGCAAGTCCTTTATGCAGATTAAATGTAAACACTTGCAAAATGATTGATCGTATGTAGTTTGTGTATGTAAAATGTTATGGCTCTGTCTCAACAGCACGTGTCGGTTTGTAGAGCTTGAACCCATGCCCTGGACCCGTGTTGTGTTGAGACCCACGTGATAGATTACACAGCCATGTGATAAATTATTTCTATCCAGCTTTACTGGCCACCTCCCTCCCTCCCGATTAATGCATTTGCCCCCAGGATAGTTTCTAACATTTCAAACCTTTGAGAAGCTTCAGCCTCTCAAATTGCCTTTCCTTTTTTCTTTTTAAATCACTCCATCCCAAAAATGAATCCTCCTCTCCTTCCGAATGTGGGACTCACTTCCCTGAGGCGCTGTTGAATCCTGCAGTATTAGCAGACCTAACATTTCATAAGACATCAAGGTTATGAATGGGAACTTCTTTATGAGATGGGGGAGATTCCCAGTAGGATACCCAGCACTCTCCTCCTGTCCTGAAGGGTTCAGAGACGACCGTAATATCGCCATACACAGATGTCAATTTAAGTTCTTGTTGCAGTGGCACCGACTGGGACAGCAGGCCTGGGGCAGCACAAGAAAGTTTTAATACCCGTGCAGCTTATTCTGCTTCTCTACAGGAATGAGCTACCTTGAAATAAGGATTTTTCCTGGAAGCGTAATTCCTTCTGCACTTGAAGGGCTCACTCTCCTGCTTTAACTGCACCCGTAAAGATAAAGCCGTGCAACCTTGGTACGTTGACAAGCCATTAGCAAGTAATGTGGCCCTCTCAGGCTTGCTCTGAGAGTCTCCCCTTCCTCACCATCCTCTACTTTGCACCCCCAGTTTGCAGTTAGCAACTCTGTTTGCAAAAGTTGTATGCTGCAGTTCCATGCCCGAAATCTCTATGAGAGCTCTTCCTGATGACTGGCCTCTCTCTACCTGTTCTGGCCTGGATGCTTCACTCCCGCCAGATTTTTTTTTTCAAGCACATCTCAAATCTCTTTTTAGAAAATGCATCTTTCCTTTTCCTGCTATAACCAATCATATTCTAAAATGAAATGCAGACCAAGCTAATGAATGTCAGTAGTTTATGGTATTTGGCTGAAATGTCATTGTCAGTCAGTCTTAAAATACTGTACTGTGCTGTCCACATGCAATATTAATCGGGGGACTTTCCCACTGTAATTCTTAAACTAAGGTGTTCCAAATTGATTTGGATTGAGAATTTTTGTGGTGTATTACCATGCAAAATGCAATTAAAGTATCTAGAGACTAGCTCTCAATCCATGCAGAATGCCGGTGGAAGACGACCGCTTTGTATGCCTGTCAGTGTTAGGAGATTACATTGCTGCCCACCACTACAGGCATTTGAGAGACCTTCATGTAAAATCAATAGTAATAGCAAAGTTCAAAGTCTGACTTAGCCCTTGGAATACAATGTAAATCAGACCTAGCTATTGGAGAAGTCGTACGCTGACTTCATGCAAACAGGGTGAATTTTTATCCTATGTTTATTTCATAAAATTATATAAACAAGGGCTAATATGACACTTCAGAGATGGAAAGGGCAGCTTCATTTATAGATATATCTTTTCTTTCAATGCACAAGATTAAATCTCAGAAACATTAATGACAGTTTTATGCACTTGTCAAGGGGAAAATGTGCCTCTCAGTATTTCTAGAAATGTATTTTATTAGCAAAACTAAGAACACAAGATGCAATTTGGCCTTTCAGCCAATTCTCTTTAAATAACAGGCTATAGGGGTATAATTGTTGTGTTCAAGAAGCTACTTAGATTTTCAATTATACCTAGAGGTTGGGATGCTGCGTAAAGCAATTATGGTCGAGTATATCAACTGTTTCCCCTTACTAGCATAACAAGAAGGCTAGGAGCAGAGAAAATATTTGTATATTTTATAGACTATTGCTTTCAGTGTTGGCATCATAGAACTAAAATTTCTGATGAGTTATCAGAACTTGGGAATCCTTTCTGATCAGCGAGAACGGCTGTACGGTTTGGTTTGGTTTGGTTTCCTTGAAAATCCTTAGCATTACAGATAGCAGATGGACAGTGCACGATAGAGATGATATATACAGATTGGTTAATCTGATTTGGAAATGTTTGGATATACAGATTGGTTAAGCTGATTTGGAAATGGTTGTCTAACATGTTTCACAGTCAGTTCAGATGCGATACCTTGGACTAACCTTTGCAAAAAGTCTGGGAGGAGCTTCACGGAGCTTTGAACGGGGCTTTGAGGCTTGCTCATAGGGCCAGCTGGAAGACCAAAGTTGTATCTTGCAAAAAAATACCAAAGTTGACCAAAAAAAGACCAAAGTTGTATCTTGCAAAAAAAATGTTGAGATACTGGAACAAAAACATTTTGAAGTAAAATGAAATCAAGGCCTTTTGGTAATGTTTAAGCAAAAAACCAAGAACAAAAGATCCACCTGACTCCAGAATTAACAGTCATGCAGTGCTTGGGGTACAAATCTATCGTCTGAATGAGGGGAAGTAGGGCCTTGGACCCTGGTGAGTGATGTCACAGGAAAGTGTTGTTTGCTATTCTGGGGTGAGCAGATTCTCTTTGACCTGAAAAGATAGCATTTTTCTTCGTGCAAACGAAGGATGTGAAGTTTTGTTCCTCTTCAGTGCCACTGGGCTGAACTCTCTCTCCGTGGAGTAAAAAGTGGGGGCTCTGGTAATCACCGTACTAAAAGCATGTTTGCAATGAAGAAGCTCCTTAGCAAGAACTTTGCAAAGCGAAAAGCTACTAAATGTTAGTGCTGCATGTTTGTGGCTTTGCCGAGCTCATGGCCCTGGTATATCAAGCCAACATGGAATTCCACCCTGGTTTCTTCCACTTCTTATGAAGATTTCTGAGAGCCAAATCCTGTCTTGCAATATACTAGTGCTAGTGTGCTGAGGTAAATGCAGCATTGCCCACTTGCTCTGGAAGTTGGCCTTACCCTTTCTATTGACAAGTCTGCAGGGGAAAAGCAGCTTAGGGTGGGATTTCTGTTGGAGCCTCTCTGAAAATGTGCCATCAGGACTGGCTACCAAGAGGGTTGAATACCTTAAATTAGCTGAGTCTGGAAAGCTTTAAGACTGAACCAGCGCTCTTGTCAACACAGAGGGGTCTTAATCCTACCGTTTTTGCATTAGGCACATTCTGGGAACTGGGATTTGTGAGCTTTAAGTAAATATAAAAATCAGCTAGTGAATGGCTATCGCAAGAAACGTGCACGTCGCATTATAACGCAGGATTACAGTGGCATCGGTATGCAAAGTGTCCCCCCACGTTCTTGATGTTACTGCATGATGCGGGTGGAATAGCTCCGGAAATTTCTCTCCTAATTCCCTGTTTACCAATCGGGTCTCTTCTTGAGACCTTTCAGGACAACGGAGAGCTCTCAGGAAGGGGCTGGATGGAAATTTCAGCGGCCCACGGTTAATGGCTTTCCTTGTCCACATTTTCATTCCTTACTTGGCGCTGTTCAGTGGTGACACCCCTTCCTGGCTGCATAGCATGCCATTTCTAAAAGGGAGTGTGTATTTTGTGAATGGAAAATATTAATTTGGGCATAGCCCTCGCCTGCCGTATCCATCTCATAGCTGCATTACAGCAAATAATACCGAACTCCTGTAGTTTTACCTTTCTCGCGTGAAATACTGCCAACAAAGAAATGCAGATCTTCAAGAATAGTGCTGTGCGTCACGTCTGTTTTCCTTATGGATGTCATGCAGAGTGTGGGGAAACGAGGCCAGCATTATGAACAGGACTGTGTTAAATGCATCAGGCGTGCTCCTTGTTGTCTCGTATTTATTTGCATTCAGGTACCTCCTGTGGGCCCCGGTCCAGGTCAGAGGTGCATCAAGCTCTGCATCAGTCATTAAACCGTCCAGCCCTCAAACTAAGCAAGTAAGACTGGGAGAAGAGTTGGATTAAAATGGGCGGAGGGAGGTGAATTACCTTGTGCCGTGCTGCCCAGGAGGTGACAGCAGAGTCCCGGCACCGTGATTCCCACGCGCGTGTCCTGTCCACCGGACCACGTTCCCTCTCCGCACACAGCGCATGATCAGTCCCTTGGAGGTGTATGCAGAAATAGCCCGTGTCCATCTGGATGGTTCATTTGCCTTTCATTCATTATTCAAAAACCACATTTGGCAGAAAAATGACTCCATGCTGCTGGTGCCACTCGTTACAGGAAGGCTATGCTTTAGTATTGTTATTTTGAGCAGACAAACACTACGCTGGAAAGCCTTGTGATTATCCTAGTAAACTTCTAATTTCAGGCAGACTATGGATTGAGCCTCCCTGATTACAGAAACATTTACAACCATGGGAAACCAGGTAAACATCAGGGGTTTTATTGGCTTTTATGCAGGACAAGTGGAATTCAGTCTGGTCTGAAGATTCACTGTGTTCTCGCTGTGATATGTTCTTCTGACTACAGTGACACCTGCTGAGACTGTATTGGATTGTTATTTTATAATAGCCTTTTTCAGAATTAATTACATATCTGTAATCAGGCAACCATAGCTGCTGTTTATGAGCAACATCTCATGTACAACTGTGAACAAGTGAATGAGTGCCAATTAATTTCTGTATTATTTAAGGCACAGAATGCTAGCCAGGGCAGCAGTATCCCTCACTGTCTTTATGAATAGTCCTTTGATATCTTTAACATCCGAGGAAATCAAAAGGAAGCAGATAAAGCAGGACGACACTATACCATGTTATCTGAAGGATGTTGCCTTGTAATTGTGCACTTTTCTCAGAGGCAAATTATAGTATTCAGTGTTAGAAAGGCAACAATGATATAAGAAGGATTTAAACCAATAATCTTTTGGGCTAGAAGGGAAGCATGATGATGCAGAATATTTAAAATGGCCTCCCCTTATCAAAACAGCTTTCTTTAGTCACTGAAATGATACCGTCTCTTTTTGTGTTTTCTCCTCTTTTTCAAATGATGTCATAGGGTTAGGACAGGATCGTTCTGAAAACATTTTGAGTTCTCAAATAGAAATAGAGGGTCGCAAATGGAATACATGGGAATGCTTTCATTTTCATACGGTTATAATCCTGCTTGCAGAACTCCCTCTGTTATTTCTTGAGAAGAAGGAGACTTTTTTTTCCCCCAGGGCACTCACCATCTAATAAGTGAGGACCCAAACCTGACCTGCTTGAGCGTTGTTGGGACCTGGCGGATGACGTGCTGCTGCAGAGCCCGCCAGGATGGGGCTGTGGTGACATCACCGGTGTCTGCTACAAAAACAGGGCAGTAAAAGGCTGGCTTGAATCAGTTTGCCAGATGATGAAAAGGGGGAAAAAAAGGGAGTAAGGAAGGAAATGTTATTTTCAGGCCTAAAGAGGACATCAAAATAATAGAAAGCGATAGCAGCAAAGAAGTAAAAAATTACATACTTGTGATTGTGCAGTGCCTATCTAGAGATTTTTCAAATGTGATCCCAAGACTAAAAAAGTATATTTAGGGTTGAGAATAATCATTACACTAACAGCAATGCAATGTAGCTACAGAGCAATTTAATCGTGCTTCTTTTGGGGGGTATTTTGAGGGCTATTCAGCGTGGTGGAATTAGTGCTCATGCGTTGCTTTCACCTTGAATGTACTAGGCTAAATTTAAATACATTATTTAGTGTAAAGTATTATTTCTGATCAAATGATGGGAGTTGGCTGACTTTGGGTAATACTAGGGGCTGGACTTGATGATCTTCCGAGGTCCCTTCCAGCCCTAATGTCTATGAAATCTAGTTCTTAGATGTTTTTATCCCTCAGACTGTGGCATCTCAGTAATCCCTCATCTAGGCCCGAAGAAGTGCACAATTTTATAATCTACTGTATTAACAGAGCAGTGTAGGGAGCTTGTGCAGCACCTCCTACATTTGCAATAACTTCTGTAAGACGGTGCTGCTTTCGCCTCTCATCAAAATCACCTGTAATTTTTGTGCCTTGAGGAGAACAGGGGCATATTTATGCCCAGACAGAGGGTATTTGTTAGCACAAAACCAGCATGAGAAAAGGATTTAGGTTCTGCAAGGAGATGCAGAGCTTTTGTTTCTGACTCATCTGAGCAGCCAGATCCTAACAGGTCCAAACCAAGATTAAAAATGGTTAAGTGTTCCTTATTGAGGTAGAGAGAAGAATAGGGTTTTGAGGCAAAAACCAAAAGAACAGCCAAGTAGAAAAGAAAGCTTATGGTGGGGTTATGTTTTGTAGTTGAAGTGAGCTGTCATTAGCTATAGTGACTCACCGCAGAAAGCCTGGACCAAATCCAGTGTGGGTACATTGTGCTGGGAACAGGATGGGAGCTCCACCTGTTTTGCACATAGATAATTAGATGATCTCAGCTGGAAGCAATACCCTTAGTTTACATTGAACACGCATGCAAATTTGAAAAGCAAAATGCTTTCCAAAAATGTATTATACTCACCATTTTGAGTTCTTTATTATAGTTTTTAAATGTGTTCTTGTTCTCTACAGGAATACTTCCTGGGATATTAATAATGGCTACCCTTTCCATGAGCCTGTTATATCCTAAGACAAATATGTATCTATTGTCTATTGAATTGTTCTATCGAAATGTGAAGAATTTGCCTGGTGAGAAAATAGTGTATAGGATGAGCCAAGTCCATTGGGTTTAGCTCACAATCATAAGCTGACACCGATAGCATTTTGCAGATGGTGCTTGAATGGACAAAAGAGGTGAACATACACAGATCTAATGAACGCGCTAAGTCTGTATCTGTTCAGCATTTCTCACTGGACTACCAGTGAAAGGAAATTAAATCAACTCACGACAGCTATCTTGCACATCTCACCTGGGAAGGTATGCATGAGGTAGGACAGGCACTGCTTAACATTAATCAGTCTCCTGAAGTCATTACATTCATGAGGAAATGTAATTCACATGTGATTACTTTTTAATTTACTCTGTAATCACATTCCAAGTGAACGGGGCAAGCTTAAAATGAAATTTAAAAGTCAAATACTGCTTTGTATTAAGAATTCACAATTTTTATATGCACTTAGGTTAATAAAGATTTTACAATAACCATTTGTGACTGAACATATGATAATTTTTTTGATGGAAGGCAGTGCCATACCTCAGATAAAAAGTATTTGATTTTTTTGCCCAAGCACTGCACTGGACCTCGGGAGCCTGAGGATTGTATTTCATGCTAAATTTCCATCTTGCTTAAACTTTTTTTTTTTTTTTTTTTTTAAATAATACAACAAAACAAAATGGCCATATCCCAGATTTGAGCTTGCAGGAATTAATGCATTTTTAATTTCTGCCGTGCCTCTGAGGCAGAGCATACGTTTGTTATATCCATCATCGGGAAATTCAGGCAGGACTTCATAATAGCAGAAGTCAGTTTATAAATGAGGAATAAGGACAAAGTTGCTTTCAAGTTTCCTCAAAAAATCCTTTAATCTTGGGGCTGATCCTGTTCCCAGAACTCCCAGAGGACACTCAAGCATAGTGACATATATTTTTACTGACTTATGTCCACCAGGCCCTGGACAAGGCCTGGGTTCAGAGTTAGGGGTTTAACACCAACCATAATAAAAAAAAAAGTTTAGTTGTCAGTAAAAAGTTTGCAGATTATTAGTAAAAAAAATAAAAATAATTCTTGGATTGGCAACCCTGCTTAACTGAAGCATTGGTTTTATATGGTGCTACCCACACCCCTGGGTCCCAAGATTGTTTAAGAACACCTAAGTATTTGTTGAATATTAAAGGCCAGGTACTAAACCTTTCAACCGTGCATTTTTGTTTAAACTGATCAGTACTTGCAGTGCAAAATACATACAAAAGTATTTACAGTTTCCACAATGTAGAGAAAACAGATAGATAGCCCAGCATGGCTGTATTCCCAATTCAGGAGGTCAGCCCAGCATTTGGGAGTAACAGAAGATGATCCTGGAGGTTGGCTTTTAGGCTGAACACCCTTGACAAACATCTCTGTGGACATGTGAATTGTCAGGTTAAATCACCCCTGTCTTTGTGCTCAGGCATTATCGCTTATTGGCTGTTTACATGACTCAGTGCTATGGTGGTACATTAAGGGCTCTCGCACTGTAAAACTTCAGTAAAAGGATGAATAACTGCTTTATATATTTCCAAAGCTGATAACCTTCATAAATAAGGGCACTAAGCATTTTGTTGCTAAATTATTTTTAAAATATGGAGAGAGATTTGAAATGGGGTTTCCTGTGTGCTTGAACTGTGCCCAGTTCTTCCTATGGGTTTATGGAGCATGAATAATGAAAAGGCTTTGTACACTAACATCTGGAAAGTCATAAAAGGATATTTATTGCTACCCAGGATAGCAAACCTAAAAAATGTATATTGTAGGTCTTGTATGTGCAGCAATAACAGCAGAGGAGCTAGACTCGATTGCTAAATCTCTCCTCCACACTTTCTGAGATGTCTCTAGTTATCTGATTAAAGTGATAATGATGATGATTTATATACAGTAGTGTCTTTCATTCCCACTGGTTCCATTGTGCTTTGGAATATTAGCCGGTGGATTGGATTAACGAGGTAGGTGTTCATTCTCGCCTTCCTTACTGAGCCAAATCCCAAGGGAAATGAGTGGGAGCTTGGGGCCTTGAAGGAATGTAGGCTTTTTCATCCAGAGTGCTTTACAAAGGAAGAGAAGGCCATCTAAAATATGTCAAGTTAGAACATTTAGCCATAGGAAGATGCAATATCTGCAGTATTTAAAAGGTCACATTGTATAAGACATCATTAGGGTTAACGTGGCTCCCACCTTGGAACACCCATGAGAGTTATGAGTTAGGGGAAAATCGAATTAACTCGAAGTCCTGAAGTTTGGGGCTATGTTTAAAGTGATTGCGTATAAGTGTTAGTTGCTACGTTGGGTTTTCATTGGTATCTGGGTAGAAGAGTGCAACCCTTCCTCTCAGATTTAGACCCTGTCACCTACATCCAGCCCCTTTCACCTTATGATTTCCCTAACTGGAGCCGTAAGCTTCCAAGTAGTAACCTGGGAGGTCTTTGCTTCCTTAGCAGCCTTTCACAAGGCTTCCCAGCCCTGCTTCTGTAGGGAGAAGGGGCCTGCAGTGTCCAGACCAAGCGTGGACCAGTGATGAATCCTCTCCAGGTGACCCGAGCCCAGCCAGAGATTGTCACCAGGCTGGATAAATAAAGGGTACGGGACCTGACCTGGGGCCTGATTAAGAATCCACTAAGCCTTTCCAATGGCTGCAGTAGGATTCGGATCCAGTCGCTAAAGGAAGAAAGTGGAGGGAGTTTCTGTTCAAGCCCCGTTAGGTCAGCTCCCAGTAGTTGAGTCAATAAAATATGTTGATGGGGGGTGGCTGCAGAGTACCTGTCAGACAAATATTTTGGAGTCCTTGAAATACTTGACCTCCTCCCTCATGACATTTAAGATACTTGGGAATAATTCATTTTTGGTTTGCCTACCCCATGCGTGCTGCAGTGATAGGCACTATAGACATACTTGGCAGAGATGGGGAGATTTGTTGCAGTATGCTACATTGGCTGCAATTAATAGCCCCTGCTGCAGGATTTCAGAGGTTTTATGGTAATCACCTCCAGGCTTTCCTGCATTTTGATTAAGGCAATAGGAAGCATTGAGTGACTACAAAATTTCAGCTGTTAGCTAAGGCAAGTATGCTCCCTGGCTCACAGAAGGGTCTGTGCACATGCAGAAGCTGTTGGCAAATAAAACATGTCTGTTTTACGTATTCAGATAACGGGGAAAGGAAAGAACCACAACACTTCTCACATTTTGCTTAAAATTTAGCTTATAAGGCAGCTGTTCTCACACTCCTGAGGGCCATTTTGGATTCTCCATGAATGATAAGGGACTCCAAGTGACCGTGCTTGAAAGTATCATGTTTTAGAACCAACATAAAACTTCCTAAAGCATTAGGAATTGTGGGCTGAGGTCCTGACTTAGTTAGCAGTTAGGCAGGTGAGTCACTCAACTGAAGTTCATAGTTTCATAGATGTTAGGAGCTGGAAGGGACCTTGCAGATCATCGGTTCCAGTCCTCCCACTCTAGGCAGGAAGACAACTGGGGTCAAGTGACCCCAGCAAGGTGATTGTCCAGTCTTCTCTTGAAAACCTCCGGAGTAGGTGACCGCACCACCTCGGGAGGGAGCTTATTCCACAGTCTGGTCACCCTGACTGAAGGAGTTTTTCCTGGTATTAAGCCTGAAGTGGCCCTACTGGTCCTGGTCTTCCTCAGGGGTGTCCTGGTGAACAGTTGTTCACCCAGCTCCTGATGCACTCCTCTAATGTAGTGGTAAGCCGCTACCTAGTCCCCTCTCAGCCTTCTCTTCTTCAGGCTAAAGAAGCCCAGGTCCCACAGCCTCTCCTCGTATGGCTTGCCTTGCAAGTCCATGACCATATGGGTGGCTCTTTTCTGGACCCTCTCAAGTTTTTCCACGTCCTTGTTGAAGTGCGGCGCCCAGAACTGGACGCAGTCCTCCAGCTGCGGTCTCACCAGTGCGGAGTACAGCGGGAGTATCGCTTCCTTAGTTTTACACGAGATGTCACTGCATCGCACTGATGGCTCGTCTTCATGCGATGGTCAATCTTTACCGCCGGGTCCCTTTCAGCCGTGGTGCAGGTCAGGCTGTCACCTCCGAGCCTGTATGTATGTTGAGGGTTGTTTGCCCCCAGCTGGAGTACCTTGCATTTGGAAGTGTTAAACTTCATCTGGTTCCGGTCTGCACAACTCCCGAGCCTGGCCAGGTCTGCTTGTATCAGCAACCTGTCTTCTGGCATGGCCACACTGCCCCATAACTTGGTCTCATCCATGAACTTGGCCAGCAAGCTTTTCACTCCCCCATCCAAATCATTGAAAAAGGTGTTGAAAATCACCGGTCCAAGCACCGACCCCTGAGGGACACCACTGGTCACTTTGCACCAAGACACAGATCCATTCACGAGGACTGTCTGGGTCCTACCCTGGAGCCACTGAACCGTCAAGCCCACAATCTTCCAGTTTTCCCACAAGGATATTGTGGGATACTAGATCAAAAGACTTTTGGAAGCCTAGGTATATAACGTCTCCCGTGTCCAGGTGGCGAGAGACCTGTTTGTAGAAGGAGATGAGCTTGGTCAAACAAGACCTACCCGTGACAAAGCCATGCTGGCTGTCATTCAGGATCTTACCTTCTGCGAGCATATCGCACATAGATTTTTTTAATGAGCTTTTCCAGGATTTTCCATGGGATAGAGGGTGTTAATTTGTGATTCGGTAAGTTGATTTGCGATGCATCAATCACAAATCAAGGACGTGAGTAACTGTGTCTACGATCTAGGTTTCAGATTCCAGTCCTGCAGAAACATGCACATCAGGATAGGAATGCAATCAGGGTCCGTCACCACGGTTTTTATAAGAAATAGATCATATTAAAAACCCAGCTTCAGTCTGCCATGGGATAACCCACTTGGGCAGCGTGTAGGTGTGTAACTTGATCAAGATAGGTTTTGTGAGATGTTTAACTTCAGTGTGGTAGGGCATCCTGATCAGTACAGATTAGCACCATATACTATTAAAAAAAGCGCCGGTTAAATTAAGACCAAAAATATTTTGGTAAAAAAACAACAACCCCATAATGCAGATCCTAGGGAAGTAAGTGGTTTTCAGCCTTTTTAGACTCAAAGCACCCCATGCTAGACTTGAAGCATCCTTTAGAAAATGGTCGCGCTTAGTTTCGATCTGTTTTTTGACTAGAGAAAAATAATAGAGCAATTCTTCTATCGCAGAGAGCTCAGAAAGACTGCAACGGGTCTGAAGGCTTTTGACACTATAGATTCCTGTTTGAAATCTGTGGATGTATCTTGTTTCATGTTCACACACCTAAGCGCTAACGTTGCATGGCACTCTGCGGCAGGCGTGCTTGAAGAGGATCTCACTCTGGACAACGATTTTGAGAATCAGTGTCCTAGAGCACTGGAAGATTTCACAACTCCACTGAAGTTTTGCTTAGACAAAACCCCAAACCATTCAAAATTTGTCCAAGTTTTTTGGACTTTCGGCTTGGAGCAACCTTTTGTTCAGAATTTCTTGTAATTGCGTTAAAATGAAAATGTATTTAAAATGATTGAAATCCAGTCATTTTGATTATATTCAAATAGTATTTCCATCTTTAATTACGTAGCAGTTTTTCATGCTACATTTTTTGGGCTTCATGGAGCAGAATTACTTTGACATCTATTTAAAGAAGTTCCAGCATTTGCCAACAAATTTGAGGTAATGCCACTGATCCATTTTTTTTTATGGAGAAAACATGACATTTGGGTGATTTGGGGATTTTGTTTTTAAATATTCTGTTTCAAAATGAAGGTTTGGGTTAGCCATACCTTTTTTGCTGATGTTGCCGTGAAGACTTAAAACAGGAGAAAATATCAAAATGTTGACATGGTTCAGTTTGACGTCTTCAGAATGAAACATTT
Organism: Alligator sinensis; assembly: GCF_000455745.1. Taxonomy (NCBI): domain Eukaryota; kingdom Metazoa; phylum Chordata; order Crocodylia; family Alligatoridae; genus Alligator; species Alligator sinensis. Next base: position 2,688,167 of record NW_005841934.1, read on the forward strand.
TGAATTTTTTTTTTTCGTTTGAAAATGACGTTTTGGTTTAAAATTTTCCTAAATGTTGTACCAAAAAAGGCAGTTCCCTCTGGAAAAGGAAGTAAAAGATCCACTTCAGGTCAAAGGATTTTTGTCAGGTGATCTAAGGCAATATTTTCCCACCCAGAAAACTGAAAGAATATCTCAGTGGTTTGACCGGAAACAGATATTTTTTCCAATTTTTTCATTCTGGCAAAAACAGCCGAAATCAGTTCTAGATCACACTCTGCTGTTGATCTTAACTGAGCCAAAATAGCAGAGCAGGGATGTGAGAATCATCATTTTCCTGTGATTTTATCTGTCACTCGTAAGAAGGAACATCAGGATGCCATTTCCTTTCCTCTTCTGGCATGGCTCGTGTTTTCACTTGTCAGGCTGCCCCGCTTTTGGGCAGCTTGAGAGTTGTGTTTTCTTTTTGGGGGTGGGGGAAGAATGCAATGTTCTTTAATGAACCAAATTTCAAATGCAGCTGAAGAATAATCATGAGCTGACCTAAATGTAGGTCAGAAGTAATCCTCAGGGTGCTCTTCACTCCGTGGTCCTTTTGATCTCGTTGAAAACCTTTGAACTGGCAGCTCTGCTATCTAAATAGTTCCCACCCCTAATTAACAGGTTTGCGAAGCAGGTCCAGGGTATGGAGAGCCTAACTAAGCCAGTCTTAAGAAAGCATATTTTGTAATTTAGCTTTCATTGGATCCAATTTTCTTTTCCCTTTCCATGCAGGATATGTTTTTTAAAACAATCGGCAGTCATAGTGTATTGTCAGATAGCTTAAAAACCCTTCTATTTGTGCAGTTTTAATTCATGTAATTAAACCCAATCTGCTTTGAAATCAGGTCAGTTCAGCGGTTCGCTCCAGAACAAGGCATGGTGTTTCCAGCAGTGGCTTGCAATGAGGAGCATGGCCTTACTGTAGCTGCTGAGGGCATCCCACCAGGTTCATTATATACGTGCTGGGAGCGGGAGACGAGCAAACTTGCGCTGCTCAGCAAAACTGTCCAAAAGTGAGAAAGGAAGAGCTGAAGTGATGGATTGTGTGAAGATTTCAGCAAATGATACCAAAATTAAAACATTAAGCTAATGACTTTAAACAAAATTGCATTGCCACATGCAATTTATTCAGTGGAAAGAGAGCAAATGTGGTTTTACTAATAATACAAAAGGACAAAATCTTGTTGGGCAAAGTAAGTGCTCCTTTCTCTCTCTCCCCAAGGCTTCAAAATTGAATGACTGTCAGAATTTTTCATCTGTTTGACCTGTCATAGAAAAGGTCAGCACTGATCACCGACTGTACTTTTTAACAGACAGAGAGCTGTAATTGAGAATAATTCCTCTGCAATTTGGTAGGCAGGGGTTGTTTCAAACTGGCTTTCAAAGGCAGTGCCAGAATGGAAATGCTAGCCAGTCCATAAGTGAATCAGCTCTTATTCACCAGGCTGCAGATTTTCTGATTTTTCACTGAAACACTGCAAAGTGGAAGCACTCACATTTAAACATTAGTGTTCTTTCTGTAGGTGACTTGAAGTGTAATCTATTTTTACCTTTTTCTAGGATGCCCTGCAGCTAAAATGAAAGGGGGCCTGGAAATGCAGTGTTTAGCAATTCTGTGTTCTTAAGAGCACTGAATTCGTGGTCTCCCCCCTGCAAATGTGCTCGCCTCTTTCTTCAGGAGGAACTTTTGATTAAAATATGCTTCATAGTCCTGTACTTTGTAATCGGGAATATTCCACTGTACAATTACCTGTATAAGCTATGTTAGTTTTTTCAAAGAGCAACAGTTTCCTTTTACTTGAGCTGTATAAAAATAAAGGTACTTGATGCCAGTACATGAAACTGTACCTCAAGTTCCTTTTCAAGTTCATGTGCATCTCTCTCTCTCTCTCTCTCTCTATCTAAAGAGACAGACATGCATATATATATAGAGAGAGATATGTTTGTCTGTATGTCTGTTTATTAGGGGTGTGCAAAGCGGGCCCTATTCGATTTGGATTTGGCCCGAATCAGGGACAGTGATTCATTTCGTTGATTCGGATCACTGTCCCCGATTCAATTCGGTCGAATCCGAATCTGAAGATTCGATACCGATTCGGAGAATCAGTGATTCGGACACAGACACAGCTTTAAAAGTTTTTTCTACATACCTCAAGGTACGAGCACAGCTCATGATCACTGCGATGCTGGGGTGCATGGAGCGTCCCACAGGAGTGCGGGGGGGCCCCCCACGTGGTTGGCAGTGAACCTGGAAGTGGACTGGAACTGCTTCCAGTCCACTTCTGGATCTGCTGGGGAGTGCATTGGGCTCCCCCTGCACCGCACCAGCTCCCCAGACCCAGGAGGCACCAGTTACCGAGCCGGGGCTGCAGTGGGGGGCCCTGTATGCTCCCTGGTGGACTCGGAAGTGCTTCTGGTCCACTTACTAGTCTGCTGTCGAGCGCGCTGGGGAACCCCTCGCACTCCTGTGGCACACTGCATGCGCCCCAGCATCGCAGCGTTCATGAGCCACCTGTTACCTAGAGATTTGGTCACCGAATCGGGCTGAATCTCCACTGAATCAAATCAGGGACTGAAGCTTCACACAGCCCTACTGTCTGTCTAGATAAAGACACACACACATGCATATCTGTCTGTCTAGGTATATAAAGACACACACATGCATATATGTAGAGATCTAGCTATCTATCTATCTAGGTATATAAAAACACACACACGTGCATCTATCTATTTATCTATCTATTTATCTTTGTTCATAAAAAGTTAGCTTTTCATTTGTTTTGTTCCTGGGATTTTCACAGCAGATCATTTCCTGAGGATCCCGCCTGTACTGCTTGGGTGTGTTGAGAACGAGTGCACATTTCTTAAGCATTACCTTCCTTTCAGTTTGCATGAAAGGGCATGTTGCCAGCCACTGCTGCGTAAGGGCAAAATAAGGGAAGAGAAATTAAATATAACAAGAACTGCTGACCACCCCTTCCCCGCAAAATAAATAAATTAAAAAAGCAACCTCGCTGTGAAACGTTAGCAGCGTGTAGCAAGTAATCAGAAATGGAGATAACACGGAATACCGTTAGTGGACAGTAAATTGTGCTGAAATAGGGGAAAGTGTGTTTGTACTGCAATTTCTATAAATCTGACTTGTCAACTTGATTATGTAAATGGAGATGATTCCAGCAGTCGTTCAGGCTGAATGTGATGACTGTTTTGGGTTACCCAGCATACAATCTCACTCCCAGCAAATGACTGTGTACTCCCAATAGGCCAAAGAGCAATTAATTTGGAAACATGATCCAATTCAGCAATCATTACTGTGTGGTGCCCACAATCTCCAGAGACTACTGATAACAGCAACAATGGGCTCATACATGATAGTCCTCTCATCCAAAGTCTGATTACAAAGTTATACACTGACTTTTGTTCTCAAAGGGCAACCTTGCTTCAGAACTTCAGCGTCTTCAGAGCTTTTTTGGGGGGGTGGTATTACGTTCTGTAAAATTCGTCCATCTTTCTTTTAGAAAACACGGGTAGCAAAGGTTGATTCCAGTGTGGCAGTATGCTTCATTAAGGGTTTTGGCATTGATGAACGGACTCCGGTGTGATTTTGCATATATGTCTATATGTGTGTGAGCGTGTGTTTGAGGAGTTTTTTATCACCGGCACGCAGGACGGCCAAACAGTTCAGAATTCTTGCTACTTTATTCCCTAGGGTGCCCTCAGGATAGAAAAACATTGCTTTGACCTTGCATTGGATTTACTTGCTTCCAGCAGACTCTAATTATGATCTCTTTCATTTTTCATAAAAAAGCCAGAACTCTTGGGCAGAGGCAGACCAGCGAAATGCAAAATGATCATACGGCTTTAGTAAGTAGGATATTTTCACTCTTAGAGGAGAAATGGAAAGAGGGACTGGAGTTTAAATG
>NW_005841934.1:2692120-2728075 GCF_000455745.1 Alligator sinensis
GACTGTAATTTAAATAGCGACTACCTTCGTCAATCTGCATTTTGAACAGACTGATGTATGCTGTCGTTTTGATGATGCCGATGCCTTTGGACAACTGACGTTTCTTCTCTTGATCATCTGGCTTCACAAGCAGCACGTCACGTTTGTCCGGATTATCTGCATGCGGCCAGATATTCACTCTGCCCGACTTTCTTCCCCAGCACCTTCTCTTGAGAGGCGGAGAGATTACCAGAAGCACAGCAGGGATAGTCTTGCTGCTCTGAAAGGTGTCTCTGAGCTGAGCTGCTTGTTTGTAAAAGAAATAACCGAGAGTCCTGCACTCTGAATTTCCATGTACTTGTGGTAACCAGGGACTCGATCCTGAAAAGACTTCTGGATGTGTACGTGGTGGGGCACTGCGAGTGGTCTCGTGGGCATCGGGGTGGTCACCCCCACGTTCAAGTATTTTCATGATTGGAGTCTAAGTACTTGCCTTGCCATTATGAAACGTTGCATGTCTCTATAAGGAACGCTGTGCTCTGAAAACTGAGATAACAGATATACCAAGTGAAAACCTAGCTAAGTCTTCTTGAGGCAGCATTGCAAGTTCCTCGTATTGGAAGAGAAGGCTCCAACAGTAGCAGAGATCGGTGCTCTGAGACTCTTAGCCCTTCCTGTACCTAATGTCAGTGTAGATCATTCATTTCCTGCAACAAGGATGTTTTTACTTAGGAAAATATGAGGCAGGACATCTTAGGACACTAAACACACAAAGCCGGACGTACGTAGTTGCATGCATATTGCATCAGAAGGTTTTGCAGTGTTTGGACAACACATTGGCCATTTTAGCTCTTAAGCCATATTTTAGGGTTTTGAAGGTAATTGACTGTAAATGTTAAGTGAGTCGGTTGCAGGGAGTGCAGTGATCTGATTTTGCTAGGTTTTTGGTTGTAGTTGTGTTGGTCTAAGGGCATCGGGGGACAAGGCTCTTTGGGTAGATGCAATATCTTTGGTGAGACCCACTGAGTATGTAGTTGGAAAAAAGTTCTTTGCAAGCTTTCAGGCGCAATCACCCTTCTTCAGGCATAGGAAGTCTTTGCTGTGCTGTGATTTTTTGATGCAACACTGCCTATGGGAGTAAAACTACCTGATTGTTTTAAATCGGTCGGAAGGGCCAGGCCAAATGAGACTGCACCGTGTGTTTCACGTGTGTGCATGGGGAGAAGGACTTGGTAGTTGTAAAACGTACAGGAGCTGATCCAGATGGATGAGTTCACTCCAGAGACCCTATGGGATCAATAGCGTTCCTTGATATTTAGGTCAGGTAGAACCTAGCAATTTTTTCATACAAGCCCTTTCTGCAGAAGACACGTACAGTAACACCAGAATTTGGGGTGAATGCCTATAAGTTTCACCAAATTTTCAATTTAAAACTCCGCCAAATTAGACACTGCCAACTTTGACATTTTCTAAATCAAACGGTTGGATTTCATTTCAAAATCTCCCTGAACTGCGTGTGCTAGAAAGCTCAAAATGAACACCCATCATTTCAGTTTTATCCAAATGTAATGTTTCAACTGACTTGAAAGTATTTTTTTCCCAAACTTGTGATTCATGCAACATTTTGAATAGCTTTTCGTTTTCCTTCCAGATGTTTTTCTTAAAAAAATTATTCTTCAGTGGCCGAGCAACCTAAAGGTCTTCCCTTAGCTCAGGGGAGACGCTCCTCGTTGTTTGTAAATGTCCAAGATGAACCAAAATCAGAGCCAAGATCAGTCCCTTCTTACTTTTGGGACGGAGAAACCACTTCCCAGCCCGGAGGGGATAATGTACGCCGGTCTGTGTTCAGTGCAGCGGGTTTTGTGTGATCATTCCCTTTTCTGTTTGCTTGCGTGGCCTCCCCCAGTAAATCAGGGCTTGCTAAGACATGCCACCCTGTCTTAACCCTAGTTACTTCTGCATGTTCTCGTGCTGTTCTTAGCCAAGTTGTTCCAGAGGTTAGTTTTGATCCTGTGCTCATTTTTTTTTTAATCATAGGCTTTTTTTAGGGGGGGTCAGGGAGGTGGGGAAGGCTGAACTGCCATTACTACTTGATTGACTTCACCTGTTAAGCTGAAAGAGAACTTGGAGTACTACTCGAGTCATAAATATAATGTCTCTCCTGCAATGCTGTTACACAGTCTCCGCCTAAAGAAATCCAGCGACGCGCTATATTCTAATTTACAATTCAGTGATTCACATTTGTAGTTATCAGCACCGGCTGCCAACACAGCCAAATAAATTCCAGCAATTCAGGATATACTGATTTATGATAAGATCCCTTAGAAGTATGTGCAAGAAAACAGACACGGAAAGAAATGAATGGTGTGCTGTTAAAAACAAAATTAAAAAAAAAAAAAATCCCTTATTCAGTCTCTTGCCAAACAGGCATCAGAATGAGATCAAGCTGATCGAAAATCAGCATAGCCATTAAAAAAAGAAAAGGTGCTAGGGTATTTCCATCATTTTTTTCCTCACTGTGGGTTATAATAACTCCTCGCAAAGCATAGAATTGCAATTGGGTTGTCTTCTCCAGTGTCACAGTCACCGTATTCGAGTGCTTCTGAATGCCGACAGGCTTTTTCTGAGAAACGTGTGAAACGATGTTGGCCTGAATCCTGCTCACTGGGATGTTGACCCATAGTGAAGGTATGTAATAAGGCTGAGCCTACCACTAATCTATCAGGCGACTCCTCCAGTGTGATGCACTAATATTGACTCTTCGCCTTTTCCTGGAGTTTGGTAGCCCATTTCTCATCACTGCGTTCCTAGTAAATGGCAGCTGATTGGGAAGTTTTGCAGAAAAATTGAGAGGGACATTGATTAAAAGGATGGGCAGAGTTTCAGCTTGGAAAGATGCAAATAGAAGAAATAAGGCCCCAGAAGGCCATGCTCCTCGGTAGTCCACAGCAAAAGACTAGAACCCCTGCTTCATCCTGGGCGGCAGCCACAAAACAGTCCTGTCTTGGATCAGCCTTCGCTTCTTGGAAGTGCAAGGTCTGAAATGGGAGAAGTTTTGAAATGCTGAAAGATCGGTACAGACTGTCGGGGTTTTAGCCTCCCTCTGCGGCGGGGGGCATGGCCTTCCACCCGGGATCCTATACGGATCACATTTCATAGAAGCAGGATGTTGGGTGCCGCGGTTCCCCTGCTTTACCTATGGCAGGTTCGGGTGTTCGGTCAATGTTGTGTCAAGATTAACAATAATCAGTCGGTTTTTATAAGGATGATCCTGCCTCGGACTAGGTGTGACCTGGAGGTCCCCTCCAGCCCTACTTAGAGTCATAGACAGTGAGGATGGGAAGGGACCTCGTGTCTAGTCCAACCCCCTGCGCCAAGCAGGACCAGCCCCAACTACATCATCCCAGGCAAGGCTTTGTTGAGCCGGGTCTTAAAAACCTCCAAGGATGCAGAGTCCGCCACCTCTCTGGGTTGCCTGTCCTGGTGCTTCACCACCCTCCTCAGGAGAAAGTTTTTCCTAATATCCAACCTCAACTTCCCTTGCTGCAGCTTGAATCATACTAGTCTGTGATTCTGCGAGGAAGTGTGTGGGTGAGAACAGCAAGGAAAGGAGACGTGTGGCTTGCAAGATGACAGTGGCAGTCATAAATGATCAGTGTGTTTGTGGGCTGTGTCTGCAGAAAGGCACACTTCTACTTAGTGCCCCCGGGGTCTAATTATGCTGAGAGTGCGTGACACCTGGATCTAGATAGGTGTTATCTTGCCTGTCTGCTGCTCACCTATTTCAGAGTACAATCTGATATCTTGGGCCCTGACCAGTCACTTAAAAGGCATAATTTCCACCCCAAGAGACCCAGCTGTTGGCCTTTCTTCTCTGTTGTTTTCTTTAGAAATCCGTATTATCCTTTGCTTGTCTTCATGAGATAGAGCCGTGCCATTCAGCATTTTCAATTTGCACGGCTTGCATTGCCTGTACTTGGCCTTCACTGGGAGAGGAGCTCTCCACTTCTTTTGGCCTCTCAGACTGACTGGAAACGTTGGGTGCAAGTTCTTTGGAACGAGGAATGTGTCTGTATATCTCTTTGCACATTGCTTAACTTAGCAGGGCTCCAGTTCGGCTGGACCCCCCTGGATACCCCTGTAATATCAGTATTAAATCATAGTCATATTAGGGATGGATTTCTATGGGATGAATCCTGCAGACCCTTCAAAGCAGGCTTGTAATTGAACTCATACACGTAACGCCGTGTCAGTCAATTGAGCACTACATAGGTTAGTCCAGTTACCCGGGTGCCTGAGTATTTGCAGAACTGCATTTTAAATAATACATCTTCTCAGAAAGGGTGTTGTTTTCTGCTATGTTTTAAACATCAGATTTGGCTGATGCAAGGCTTGGAAAATTTGATTAAAAATTAGAAATTTGAAATTTTAGTGCCCCATAATTCGATGGTACCTGTCAACACCCAACCTGGGTTATGCATTTCAAATTCATTGGATGTTTACTTGAAAATAAATGACAAAATTAGAGGCTGTCGGTGGTTTTTTTTAACTCCGTAATGTCATTTTTATATCCCTTTATGGACTATTTTTTCCAGCTCTTGATAACCATCAAATGTAGATTTGTATGTAATTGTTTTAACGGAAAAATAGTATGCTGACATTCAGACGCAAGGTATGGAATAGCTTTCTGCCATAATACCTCAATTATATAGCCTTGGGTTATCCCTGCTATTTACAGAGCAGTTCGCAACCAGCTACGTGACACTGGAGTCTGAACTTTTCTTTTTTCTTTTTTTTCCCTTTTCCCCTTCTTATCTTGTCTCTATCAAATGCATTTAAATTTCATTTCACACTCAGTAAGCTAACGCTAATACTTCATGTTTCACAGGAGTCGGCTATCGGACTACCGTCTGCATTCTTCTTTCAAATCTTTGACAGTTCTTGTGTTACCTGTAACCTTTTAATAGTTTGTCTCTCTTCTTGACCACTCAGATGCTCCTACCACCCGTGTGCCTGTTCTTGCAACCTGCCTGAGCTGCATGCCACATTTATTAATGTTTAAGTTCCTAAGAAGGGTTCATTTTACTTCTGTGGCCAGTTCAGGTGGCGTGTTACTGAAATTGCTTACCAAACAATCAAAGAATTTTTTATTTTTTTTGCAAAAATCTAGTTGGTCTAATAAAAGAGACCACCTCTACTATGAGTCCTGATTACTTTTACCAAACAGCAGCGTCCGATTCTGATATCCTTACTATACTAAAGGGTCCTTTAATCCCTCATTAATCTTCCCATGATCCGTAGGATGTGTGTGTGGGGTAAGAAGCCATCAACATAATGAATAGCATCCGGATCTGGCTTAATGAAAATATTCCAGCACAGTAACTGACCTTGAAGTCACCTTGAAGATGAACCAGTCAATTTGAACTTTTTTGCTTTAGCAAAAGTTTTCACATCTTCTTCCTGCCGAAAGAACAAACCGTGTAACAGCGATCAGTCACATCACTTACTTCCCTGCAGGAAGACCCTTGGATGCTGCCATCATGCAGGATGTATAGGAGCTTACATACAATTTACATCGAATAGAGCAGAAAGATTCAGCCATGATGTAATAATGGGAATAAAAGAAGAAGATTTAGCCTCAAAACAAAGATACAGTTTCTTTAAAATATCCTAGCTGAATACAAATGCACACAGGGCAGCCTGGCCCTGGCCGCGAGAGTTTACGGACTGGCAGAAGCGGTTATAAGCAAGCTCGGTCACCGCTCTGTTTGGTGGCAGTCTAAATTCCTCCTTCTTTCTTTTCATTTTCTCAAGTAACAAGATTGGAGAGGAGGTGAAGTCTGGAGCAGCAGGCATCTCCATAACTCTGACAAGCCCAAAACCACAGTGTCATTTTTTAATGATTCCATTGCAGGTGCGAAGAGGATTTTTTTTCCCTTCCCTTTTAACATATGTGCTACTTGACTGATTTCCCCAAGTTCCATGGCAGTTTTCTTCACCTATAATTAAAAATTAGAATTAATCTTCCTGAATATAGTCTTTTACCTGATAACAGTGTCGCACAGCTGCAATTAAGCTCCTTGAGCTGTTTCCACTCCATGTTTGTCTTTGAGGGTTCATTGTGGAACGGCTTAATTTATCCAGGCCTTGTTTTATGTATTATCAAATTAAAAGTGTTTGCCCCATCCAGAAGTTCACTTTGACATTTTCGGGCAACGAGACGTTGCCGTAAGCTGTCAGCTTGCAATGGTGTTTCTGCACTTTTTTTTTTTTTTTAACTTGTATTTTTAGCGACCTAGAGAAACTGAAACCCCCCCCATTGAAATATGCAGAATAGATGAAAGATGTCAAAGCAGCCAGTTTAATTACCAGTTGTATATAGTAATTGGAGGGTCGTTAATTTGGGCTGCACATAATTCTTTGCTCTGCGTTCCCGGCACGAACTGTTTTATCACCTCTGTAAATTCGGCTGTTATACCTTAGCATCAGTCATGTGCGGGGTGTTTATTGCAAATACAGTATGTAGTGTAGCATTTTTTTTTCCAACTTCTCAGCTCCGAAGAGTTAAAGAGCTCTCTAAAAATAGGCCAAATGATCTCAAGTTTTTTTCCATGTGCCTCTTCTCTGCAGCCTAGCAATGCCATGTGTTGCTCCGGCGTGGTGCTCTCCTGCTGTCCTGGGTGTTGAAGGAGTAAGCTAAGTAATCTTTTTTGGCTTCCCAGCCTATTTTTAGAGCGTTGTTGGTTTTGCATTTATCTGCATAACGAGTGCAGGAGATTATCGAGAGGGGAGGATTGGAGTGCCTTGACCTGCATTAACTCCATGCTGGGGAGCAGCGGCGTGTCTGATTTGATGCGACAACACCTGGCGCAAGGGTCGCGTTATCCGTGCTAGCTGTTCCTGCACGAGAGGATGCTGCGATCCTCCCTGCTTGTTGCCTCGTCCAGGCCTCTGCTGGGTGAGGCCTGGGGACCCTTCCCCAAGCTGTGGGAAGGGCTCATGTCCGTCGTCGGCAGCAGCCGCGTCTCACTGCATGTATTGGAAATGCTCCCTTTTTGCATGAAGCGGTGCGGGGTGCCCAGCTCGGGCTGGAGATACCTGTAGATATGGATCACTCTGCCTGCCCCGGGATAAAGACCCACGTGCAATTCCCTCTGGAGCAGTCCTTGAACCGTTCGCCATTCCTGAGAGTGCACAGACGGCCTGCTCACATTTCCCCGGCTACCTGGATTACCAAGCCTGCGTTTCATCCCCGTTTCAAGAAGCTCCTTTAAAGAGCTTTCCATCTGGCTCCACTTAGACTTGCTTCTGTTTCAGAGACCTGTGGATTTCCATATTCGTTTCTGAGGAACTCTAGCAGAGTAAAGCTGATTGCTGGATTTATTGCAGAGGGGCTCTTCTCAGCGCTGTATTTATCTGTGGGCTGGGATGGGCCACGGTCCAGGGCAAGCGTATGATTTAGAAGCACAATAACAGTCACAGTGATAAATTTTATAAACATCTTCCTTCCATCTGGGAGAAAATGCAGGTCTTAGATCCTGGGGAGTGACCGACTTGTCAGCCCCGTTCCCTGCGAGCGCAGCTCAGCGGTGCTAAGAGCGTACTTAAATAGGCGGCGTGTCGCTCTTCATCTTGCTCTGGCTCAGCTTTATCTGTCTGAACCACGCTGGATCGGTGGGAATTGGGCCGTTCTTTATTGCTCCAGACAAAGACAAGGGTAGCGTTTGCCCAGAGCAGCCTGTCCACATGCCTTTGGCTTTTAATATTTGTTTCCTGTGGTTTATAAAGCACCTGCCTGAGCCGTCCGTGGGGTGTCGGTGTAAACGCCGCACTATACATCATGCTAGACCAACACGTTCCCACGGGGTGCGAAAACGGAGGCATCGCAGTAGTCACCTCCCCTGCACGCTTCTTAGCCCTCACCCGAAACAGCAGCAATAGATCATCCATGCAGCACATCCTGAGAGACCGCTGCTGAGGACAGGGCAGGGGAAGTCGAATCCTCGCCTGCATTGCTCTCCTGCGGCTCCTCATGCATGTCCGACACTGCAAGTCCCTCCACCGTCCTCGGTGCACGCACGGACATTTCAGCGTCTTCCTTTCCCTGCATGCCCTCTCTCTTTCTTTGCCTGATCACTGAATCATGCCTCTGTGATTATGCCTCTGCCCCTTACCTCTTTGCATGCCTTCCAGGGGAGAGTTGTAACAATGGCTTGAAAACACGGCATAGGAGGAAAGGCTGGGAGTACTGGGATTAGCTGGACAAGAAGCTGCAGGGTGAGGGTTATTCTCCAAGTAGACAAGCGGTCGCTAGAAAGAGGGTGGCGCTCGGTTGTGTCTGCATGCACAGAGGAGAGAACAAGATGCAAGGCATTTCCATTGCAACCAGGGCGGCGTGGGGTAGGGATCAGACTTATGAGCCATGCGGGGGCTAAGCACTTGAAAGATGACTGACAGAGGCAACGGGATCTCTGTCGCGGGAAGTTTGAAGGGCAGGTTTTCCTGGGATGGTTTAAACAGAGGGAATCCTATTTTGACCTCGAAGACCCTGCAGACACTAGTTTTCTATGATCCCCCGTTTACCTGCGTGAATGCCCTTCGTGCACTTGAACCCCTCTCACCTGAATCCTCCTCTTCCCTGTGTTTTCCCTTCCTACCAGCTTCAGTCTCTCTGTGACCCTTATTCCACCTGCCCACCACATATCTGTCTGTCCTGGCTTTCTCTTCTGCGCCTTCCTCTTGGTAGTGATACTACGCAAGCTAGGGAAGGCCACAGAGACATGGGAGCGACAGGCACCTGCCATTATGTGGCATCACCGGTTTAGCTTGCATTTGCCGAAATCAAGCCACCAACACAAGCAGTTTGGTTTTCTGGTCGAAATCTTGCCAAGATGGCTCTGTTCCTGGCAAATTGCAGCACTCCGCCTCCCTGAATGAGCGTGAGTTATAGCATGTCTCCCTTCCTCATGCACACGCGCGCTCTCTCACCCCCAAACGCAGACATACTACTAAATGGCCTTAGGGAACTGCCTCTGTCTGCCCAGATGTTCCTTCGTTTCAGCGATGCATTTGAAAGCGCGTGGATGCTGCTGATTGTCAAGTGGCTGTCTGTGCCTTCAGACAGCCATGTAGGACGGAATTATTTTCTGTTCAACCATTGTGCTGTGGGCAATTTCTAGCGCGTCTGGAAAATATAGGGTGGTTTTGCTAAAGATCATCTCCAGGTTCTCTAATCATTCATGTCACAGACAAGCCTGTATTTTATCATGCCTTCTGACCTATACTCATCTGATAGGCTGTACAGCTATGCTATGAATACAGCAATCAACATCCAGGCCAGTCATTAGCACTGACTATGTTTAAAATGTTGTACAGTCGCTAGCAGCTTTGGGCGATGCGAGTTTGGGACTTGCTGCAGCAGCTTGATGAAAGATTTGCTACGGAGTGTATCAGTTGATACCAAACTTTTAATGAGGCCTTACACTGTGAATTATATTCACCCTGCAAATTTCCAGCACAATATCCTTTGTCATATTATCCGCAGCGTGGCAAACAGTTTCTGTATATTAAATCCAGCCTCCCTGTTCAGAGCTTTGCCATGCAGTTTCACTAATGTTGCAGTCAGATCCTCCAATGCATCCTAAAGTGATTAGAAATGGTTTAGGGTTTTATTTTCCCCCTCTCTTTCCTCCCTGGAAGCAGTTGCACGGCTACATCATTTCAGATCCTTCACTTCCCTGTATCACATATTCAGGACCAGCCTAATGATTCCCCGTGTAATAGTAGGGACTCACTCTCTGTCATTCCAGTGCTCTCTTTCAACACTAAAGCAACATTAGTTTTGTATTTAATATGGCAGTTTGTCTAGCTTTAGCATTTTACATGGTTTTACAACGTCGATATCTCAGAGCCCGGAGATTATCCGTTTCCGAGCGCTGCATATTAATGCCGCGTCTGGCTTTGAGGAATGAACGTTTTTGTTTCATGAACGTGTGGCTGCTGCACGACACGGAGGTTTGCAGAGAGGCACGGCGTAACATTTGGGGTATGGGAGATAAAATTTGAAAGCCTAGTGATAGCGCAGTTCGCTGGTGAAGTTCAAGTATTTTCCGTGGGAGAGCAGAGCCCAGCAGAAATAGGAAACGGGCTTTTCCCCGGTCCACGGGAAAACAGATGTCTTTAGCTTTGCATCCATCCCCAGCCATCCCTTTCGTCTGCCGACAGAGCTGTGTTAGCGCTAGGAGTCGGCCCACGCGGAGAGGTCCAGGGTCTGGTGTCGAAGCGCTGACAAATATTTGACTCAAACAGCAATTGCATTATAAGGTGACCCTTTAAAGTTATGCTGTAAATATTGCTCCATTGCAGAGTCAAGCCAGCAGGACCCAGGCCGGAGTGTCCTTAGCCAGGGCTGACTGTCTTGGGGACTGGAGAGCCTTGTGCTTCGCCTTGCACGCTCTGGACTACAGCTCGATTGAGAGCATCCCCGTACCCAGCCCTGCCCGCACCGCCTGGTCAAAAAAGTTTGAGTTTGAGCCTGTGCCCTGCCTTTCTGTTGCAGAGGAGACGTGGTTTGGAGCACTTTGTAAATGCTAGTGAGGAAGTGATGCTGGAGAAGGGGTAACCCTCCCAAGCAAAAAGCTGATCAGGACTCAGTCCTGAATCCCAACATACCATGGTATGAAAACCTGAAAAAGAGAGCAGTGAAAGTCTGCTTGTGGTGGAGCGAGCATCTCCAAACATCCAGGTCCTGCACGCACCATAGGACCTCCTTAGAGCCTGACAAAGTTTTGAGGGGAAGTAGCGACAGCTGGTTAGACACTGGACATGGTTTCACAAGGTATTTTTGAAGGCAGATTTGAACACCTATTCCAATTAGAAAGATGGGGGTTGTCCTGTTCCCGTCTCCTTTCTGGTAGCCTGTCTTGTGTTAAGCAACAAAGGGACATCTTAGCCCAGCAGGAGTGGTCTTTCACTCTGCCAAATAACCTGGAGCGTAGGCGTCCAGAATCTGCAATAAACCTTCCTGTGCCGCTGCTATTGTCCTTTTCCCCTCTGCTGCAGAGAGAAGTCATTATTCCACTGAACAAGTGAAGTCACCTGCCTGGCAGAATCGCATCTAAAAGGCACAAGTTTTAAGTTAATGAAAGGGAAGAAATAGAACAAGGAGCGTGGCTCAGAAATACAGCACAGTGCAAGGGATTAGGAAATTAAAACACTGCACTGGAACTGAAGCACAAAACCAAGGCATGAGGGTTACGTTGCTACCAGCAGCGTGGTCTTCTTGCATAGAAGGTCTTTCTGCTTATCGGCTTGGGTGAAACGCACGGCAGCTGTCATGGGCAACTCCAGTGAGATGTCGATGCACCTTGTCTCCTGCTACTTACCTCTTCAAGGTATATTGTATGCATGCACACATGGATGTGTGCACACCCACACACACTTCAAAGTCAAGTACCTTTCAAATACAATAGGCTTTATGGGAGCTAGCTGTAGTGCTAGTGTAGGGGGGAAGTTGCAGTGAAAGGCTGGAACCCAGGCTGATCCTGCATCCCTGAACACAGCATTTATTTGTCCTTCTTTTCAGCTGTGACGGAGGTTGGGATAGCACTTTTCACTGCACTTTGCTGCAGTGCATTTCTACTCTTCTGCGGTAGGCTGCTCCCAAAAAAAATCAATGCTCTTCCCAAAATCTTCCCCCCCAAGCCTTTACTCCATTCCCAATGCACTTCCACTCCACGCTGCAAACTTACGCTGCCTCTCACTCCTCTGCATGCCAGCTGCATGGTAGGAGGCCTGCGATTTTTGGTTTGCAACGCCGAGGCCACCAAATATCGCTGCTGATATTCTCGGTGTTTCAGGCATCCTGCGTCGTAGCTGTGTCTGGTGATTTGGGGGACTTCCTGGGGAAGAGGCTCCCTGTGAATACAGGGGTGACTGAACTCCATGGCCCAGGAGGCCTTTCGGTCTCATATACCTAAAATTGGAGCTCCCCTACAGACTCGGGATTCAGAGCTGGACGCTGAGAGGACCCTTTGCCCTCAGAAGTGCAGGGGATAAAGTGCTACAAGAGGCGCTGCGCTCTGTACGACCTGCTGCCCTTTCTTGCAAACCCAGCTGCTTTAGACAAGGATCCAAAGTGACAGAGACATCAAAAGTGTGTCTGCTTTTGGAGCCACCTCTCTTGCTGGCAAACAGAGCTCTTGAGCTTTTTATGATAATATGATATAAAAATTAAGAGAAAGTTCTGATTATATTGTTTTTAGGGCTGAATGAGAAAGGAAACTCCATGCTGAGATAAGGAATGATATAGGTCATATCTTCCTTCAGATGCTTGTTTCCTATAGAAATGAACTTCATAGTCTGCACCGTACTCCCTTGGGTATTGTTGGAGCTTGTTAGGGCTCCTATGAAATGGGATTTGGTTTAGTGATTTGATGGAGGTGCCATGAAGGATGGTGCTGGGTCCTGGAAGAAGTGGTAATGATTCATAAAATCATAGAAAATGAGGGTTGAAGGGAGCTCAGGAGGTCACATCTAGTCCAACGCAGGACCAGCCCCAACTACATCATCCCAGCCAGGGCTTTGTCTAGCCAGGTCTTAAACACGTCCAAGGATGGAGAGTCCCCCACCTCTCTGGGTAACTTGTTCCAGTGCTTCACCACCCTCCTCGGGAGAGAGTTTTCCCTAATATCCACTTTAAACCTCCCTTGCTGCAAGTTGAGCCCATTGCTCCTTGTCCTGTCATCTGCCACCACCGAGACCAGCCCAGCTCCGTCCTCTTTGCAGCCCCCCTGCAGGGAGGTGAAGGCTGGTGTCAGTCCATCTCGGTTATCTCTTCCCCAGACTCTATAAGCCCATTTCCCTCAGCCTCATTTAGTAAATTCAGTAAATTGTGCTGGTGCCTCTGCGAGCTGAATGGTCACAGTAATTTTGGAGGTACCACAGTTTGGATGGGGCCTAACACCAAGCTCCTGGTTTCTTGTCATCACTGAAAATTGCATTTCTCTTTTTGCGGAGGTAGGCTGAACAGTTGGTGTTAAATCTGACATCCTGGCTGGATTCCAGTTTTCATGATAAAATCCTCCTTTTCTTTACTCCTCCTGCAGTTTCAATCAGAGTGTGGTTTTCTTGGCTTACAATAGAGTCCGTGTTTGATCCCGGTGCTGGTGAGGTGTTGAGCATTTTCAGCTCCCATCAGCTAGATCCTGCGGGCTTTAAACAGCTGCTGTTTTCAGCCTCAGCACCGGCTGCGTTTGGGCTGTGGCTGTTGCAATCCCCGGTACGAGTAGTTTGTAAAGTGTTTGCAATGAAGGGGGCTGCGTAGGGCAGTTGCTTGTTAACCAACAGGCTTATAAAAATGTATAACATGTCCCAATTTTACTGATCTTTTCCAGTCCTATTTTTCAGCCCATGCGTGGGATATTTATTGCTGCTAACAAGGCGGTCTTCTTCCTATGTCTCCCCTTGGCCATTGCGCATTGACATCCAGTACCGGGCAGCTATCCTGCTGGGTTCATGCCGAAGCTTTCTGATCCGTGGCATTTCTAAAGCCTTCAGCCACTTCTTCCCACTCCGGGATGCGAATTACATTGCTTTGGGCTGAAAACAACCAACTGGAAAACTCTGCTGTAAGAAGTGATTGACAGGGCGTCCTTTCACAGAGCCCAGGTATCCGACTCCTCCCTGGGAAGCAATTGTAAAGAACAATCTCTGCCTGGCACGCAAGCACCTGCGAGCTATGTT
Source organism: Alligator sinensis (assembly GCF_000455745.1). Lineage (NCBI taxonomy): Eukaryota > Metazoa > Chordata > Crocodylia > Alligatoridae > Alligator > Alligator sinensis. Next base: position 2,705,843 of record NW_005841934.1, read on the forward strand.
TTCACTCTGGTTGCAATTTCTAATCGCGCTTGTTTTTCAGGAGCTTCCAATCACTTTCTGAAGGCTTAGCTAGCACGGCCTAACCTCAAGGATGTTCAGCTGCTGCAGCAGTTGATTTACCAGCGTCACAAACATCTCCACGACTCTAGCCTCATAGCGAGAGAAAACGAATCCCATTCTGTTTAAATCTCTGTTTCCGTAGCTCTTTCTTGCCCCTTTCTGTTTAAGATCATGTCTAGCATCCACCTGTGTGATGGACACAGCTCTTTTCCTGCATGGCCGCTGGAAGCACTTGCTGCATAGGTTACACGTGTGCTTTCACCTTTCATCCTGGGAGATAGCTGCCAGACCACCCCAGCCTGCCTGACAGCCTTGAAGGAGCTTGTACCGTGAATCCCGATATGTCAGGCTGGTCTTTCTAGCTGGATTTGTGCAGGGCTTTCATTCCTGTAACTTGGGAAATTTCAGCCAGCGTTTGCCGAAGTAAAAGAGGGCTGTTAAGGCTCAGGTGTCTTCTTGGAGACGGTATCAATTGTTAAAGAAATAACCTTTGACTTTTAAGTTTCAAGCGGCTTTATGTACTATTGCATTGACAAGCTAAAAAATGTAGAGATGTGGCAGTGGAGCACAGAAACCTTCCCTCCGTGTGAGCAAGATAAGATTCACAATTATTTTGTCGTCTTTTATTGGTTCTTGTTCTGACTTTTAATTGATAGGTCTCTAATTATATGATGTCGTATTATAACAACTGATGTTAATTACAGAACGTGTTTTATGGAAATCATGGATCTAGTGCACGGGGACCGTCTGGACTTATTGTCAGGTGGGGAGCAGTGGGAAATGCTAGGGAAAAAATGGGGCTGGCCCTTTGCTCTGGAAATGGCAAACATGTCTGGATCAATGAATGGCATTAGCACGAGTCTGTAGTAGGAAACACCTTGCGCGGTAAGCGTGCTTGTAGCTGTTAATATAGTGTGTACTTGGGATTGCATAGTAGGATCTGCTCAGCGTGCAAGAGTGATTCAATTAATCTAACTAGTGCAAAATGGCTAGGAGGTAACTCTCCGGGGATATAAGGATAAACCAGTCACTGAGCTAATTCAGTTATTGGATGCTTTTAGATGCAGATAGTGATCTGGGGGGAAAAAAAAGTTCATGCTATTTGGTGATTTCCAGGGATCTGGAAGAAGACACTTTTCAAACAGGTTAAAATCGAAGGCAAGAAAAGGGATTTTTCCAATAACTGACTGTGAACATTAAATTTTTAGATCTCTGCGGGAAGGTCTGTTATGGTTTCCTAAATGTTTTTCCCTCTCCCGTTTTGTCCTTTGCGTTGTCAGGTCTGACAAAAGGAAAAAGCAAGGTGGGGAAAGAAAACCAGGCTCCATCTCTCACACAGAAATTAAAATGAAAGGTTCCCGTTCTGGGGAGGGGAAACTCAATTTGTTTTAACTATTGCCAATTAGGCTGCAGAGGAAAGGCTGGGGTTGAACACCATTAAAATATGTTTATTCAGTGTTGATTCACGGGTAGCTCTTTCGAGTGCTTTCTGTAAGTGGTGTTCAAATCCAGGCAATCTGACCTGCCAGAGACATCTTTACAGAGGACTCTCCACATTAAGCCCCCTAAAGGCAAAATAAATAAATTAAAACGAATCCCCTAATGCATGCATTCCCATGCTTGCTGAATCATCCATCTGATACCTCCAGGGCAAAACTACTGGTGTGTGCTATAATCTCTGTAAACCAGGAGGATATGAGGCCTTTGACTGAGTGGTCTCTTCTTAAATAGGAGTAAAGCCGACTGATTCATTTGACCCGTCTGTTTGTAAATACCGTAAGCGTATTTGCAGGGCTACTGAGTTCTTAATACTTATTAGAGGCTGCTTGACTGGGAAAGGCCTTAAAGCTATGGGGTTTTCAGGAGCTCCTTTGTGGTAGATGCCCGGGTAAATGCCGGTACCACAGCGTAGCAGAAATCTTGCATTGCCTCTGTTGCCCAGCCTCAAAGTTGTTCTGCCCCCAAAATGTGCAAAGGTATCCATCAAACACCTAAAGTTACTCCTCATTTCAGCTTTCTCGCCTTTGGTACATGCATGCAGCAGAAATCAGGACGTTGTGGTATTTCCAGTGCCATAACTGGGGCAGCTGCCCCGGGTGCCAACATGAGGAAAAGTGGGGGTGGGAAAAAACTGCTGCTACTGCAGCTGCACAGTTGTCTGGTTTCCTTTTCCCATCCATTGCTTTGCCTGTTTGCATCTGCTGTCTCTTGCCTTATACTTGCGTTATAAGCTCTTTGAGGGAAGGGCTGACATTGCGTCCTGGGATGGTACAGCCCCTTGCACGGTGGGGGCCCGGTTCACGAGCAGAGCCCTAGATACTACAGTAATGCTATAATAGCAATAGCACTGGTGCCAGTAGTGCCATGGGCAGCTGAATACTAGGGATGGGGTCGTGAAGAGCAACTCGTTTTGTATAGGCTTCCCTGTGGTTTAGTCAGGACTTCCAGTTCCTGAGCGAGATTTGAACTAGTGGCTGGAAAGGAAGAGGGTTCAGTATCTTGTTATGAATTCCCTGAAACATTTAGTCTCCGGTATTTATTCTTTTTCTAAACTACCCAAAAGCATTAGTCCACAATTTTGAGTTAGAACAGCACGTAAAGTAATCTGAAGCCATTAAGATTCTCCTTTTTTTGCACTTTTGTGACATAAAACCAGAGAACCCCATTAAAGCTGTACTTGGTTTAAAAATAATAATAGTAATAAAAAAATAACAGAAAAAGTAGGATTAAAAATGACTCTTTTGTTGACACCTACTGTGCCTAGTTCCAGCCTGGAGCAGAGTTTTATAGATGAGTTATAAATCCTTGAAAATTGGGTTTATAACAGTAGCAGTGACACAACCTTAACTACAGCCAAGTGGTGTGAGCAGTGCTGCTATCATAAATACAACTAGCCAAACTAATGGAGCGGCATGTAAGTAGACCTTTTATGCTGGCTCTTTAGTTTTGATCACTGAAAACTGCAGATGTACAGATGGGATGCATCATTTTAAGTGGTTAAAACCCAGAGTGCTGAAAACACCTGTATCCCAAATAATTAACTTGACAGTTTTACAGGATTGTGCTCTCTTTCTTTCTCTCTCTCTCTCTTGACCAATTACTTTCAATAATGATGGCAAGTAGGTTTCTACCCCTGACCGAGTTAGTGATTATAATGTCAAGGGGTCCTTTGTAATGTCTTCTATGTCTTAATAAACCTGTCAGCTGAGGTTACATTATTTTCTAATTTTCACAGTGTAACCTGCCACTGCAGAGCTGGGGGGTAATGCCACCGATCTTGAGGGCACAGGCTGCCGTGGGATGTGTTTGTACATTATTACAGGCTTGTATCCCGGCCATCGTTTTTTCGAATGCGGCAGGGTTTTAAGATACAAACAAATTCAATTATTTATAGGATCATGGGATCATAAGAACATAGGGCTGGAAGGGACATCACAAGGCCATCTAGTCCATACTTCCTTACCCTCATTACCTTTCTACTCTATGTATTAATTCCAGTCATATGCTATTAGGATTCCTTAAATATTCCTCCTGGTCTGTTTGCATACTTATCTTGCACTTTTCTCTTTTGATTGTTCGGAGCTGGTTCACGTCCACTCCTCCTTCCCACCCAGTAACTCTACTGAAGCCATTGCAGAAGTACAGTGCAGCTACCTACAATGCTGTCTGTAAGTAAGGAACTTCTAATTTTAAAAAGAAGTTTGTTTTTTTTTTAAATTAGCCAGCGAGGTCTGACTGGGTGGTTGGCATTCATGGTCATGGTTTTTAGACAACAGGTGGCTGCACTATAAAAATTAGCACCACTGTTGCTAGTGCCTTTTGATGGCCGTCTCATCAGGAACACCAGACTCTGAACGAGCATGGACGGTGAACCTTCCCCTTCTCTCTCCAGCGGGCTCTGTTGGGTTGTTGGTGGTACATTTTAGTGGAGAGCGGGTTTTGCTGTTGATGGTCCCTCTTGTTGATACGTCTAAGAAGCGGAGCCAAGTCTGCTCTGACCTTGCTGTTCTGCGGATAGAAAACTCCTCTTTGAAGTATGAGCAATCTGGCACCTTTTAACCAGTGCAAAAGCCCTTATTCACTTACGATTTTGTGTCCTAATAGGTACTTTAGGTGGGATATGGCAAAACAGAGTGCTTGAAAAGAAACGAGTGACGCTTATTGAGAAAAATGCCCTTTTTAGTTCATCATGTGGACAAAATTTCAATTATACTTTATTCATAAGGCCGGTGCTATTCAAGTGGCTTGTCAGCAGAATTACTAAATCTTATTTTTGGAGCACTGCCGAGGTCCCACAAGTGGTGTTCATCTTGATGTTAGTGTTTAACCTGCTCAGCCTCTTCCCCGCAACCACCGCCATTCTTTTAGTTTTATGGTGCTACCATTTTATCTTGGGAGAGAATAAATTGTATTGAGCACAAAGAGTCGGAGCGGCTGATGCCAACGGCTACCAAATTGCAATGAACTGCTTCTGAACTCCGATAGGATCCTTTGTTTGACCGCTCTGCCCACCAGACGCCTTAGACTCAACTAAAGCTTGAGGAAATGGCCGGACAGAAAGAGAGGAGAGTCCAGGACTGCTCCGACGGGTGGGAAGAGAGACAGGTGGGTGCAGACGGGACATTTGGATTCCTGGTCGAGTCGTGCATGGTGGAGTCAGGGTAGCGATCGGTCACATCCCGTGGAGAGGAAATGCAGGCAGAGCATTCTCATTGTTGGGGTTTTCCCCCCTTCACTATAATGGTTCAACTGAATGATTTTCAGCAAATAACAGGGACCTCCAGTGGTATCCCCTGCAAAGGGAAATCCTGTGAAGCTGTTCTGGAAATCCCTGGTATGCAATTCATTCTTTAAAGAGTTCTTCTGAAGCATCTTTCCCAGGTAAAGTTGCACATGAGAAAGAAGGCCAGGCACTAGGCCAACACGCTGCGACACATCTCAGCAACACCGGTTATTGTGAACGTATCTGGTCTGTCCTGTGCCCTCTGCACTGACTGCCTGCAGACTCTAGCAAGTCAAATTCAAGATCTCTGCCTTTATTTTCAGTCTTTGAATGCCTAGGACTGCGAAATGGAAATAAACAGCACTGAAATCTGGAGAGATGACTGCAGTTGAGAACACGGCTCTTCAGGCACAGTGCAGCTTGCCACCATAAGGAGGGGGGACCGTCCTTTTTCTTCATCTTCCTCTCATGTGTATCCGGCACTCTCCAGAATGGCACCGTGCAAGAACAGATTGCAAGTTATTGGAACTTACAACAGGCAATCCACGAGATAAGAAACAGCAACAACCCCCAAATCAGCACCCTAAAACCATCAACATCCCAGCCTACCCGGCCCCCCTCCCCTGCTCGTTACCCAGAAGACCAACCCTCCAGCCTATCCCAGCCATGCTTCCCAACTGCTGTTCACATGGAAGCGTTTGCTCTTTATTTGTGTAGCACCTGGCACAGTGGGAACTTGGGGCCTGGTTGTACTAGTAATATGAATAATGGACGATGCTAAGAGTAAAACTCATCTGTGCAGCTCCAAGATGGTGAAACAAGCTCACGCAGGAGCCAAGTCCTCAGTGCCACCTGCTCCCAGGGCTAGGTGCTCTTCTTCAACCTGCCTGCTCTGATGGAGCAACATTGCTGCATGGATGTAATAGGACAAGGAAATAGAAAAGGAGCCCTGCTGACCCGTAACGCACATACTTGCACCCACGGAGGAGGATGGGAAAAAACAAGCTGCATGCGAGGGACACGCATTGTGGTGCTCAATGCACAAGTGGACAGGGCTCAGATATTGTGGGGAGGAGGGTGGTATAAGGAGACGAGACGAGACAGATTCTCCTCTTTCCGTTGTGTCCTTGTAGCAGTCTTCTTTAAACATCTCTTTCCCACTCCTTTTTTTGAGTCATTTTTTCTTCTTTCACCATTTTCTCTCTGTTCCATTGCAGCCCTTGCCTAGAAGTCTTTTCAAAGATGGTATGAAATGTTTCCCTCTCTGAGTCCTGCCTTTGCCCCCTCTAGGTTATTTCCTCCTCAGTTTCCCCAGGTGTGGGGGAGGTTGGCACAGCTGAGAGCTGCCAAGGTTGGGGCGAGAAGGGCGGGTTCCTCACCTTTCTCAGCAGCGCCTATCATGCCCAGGCTGAAATCAGATCAGCCGCATGGAGCCTGATGGGAGCGATGTCTGAGCAAGCACGGCTGCAATCGGAGCTTGTGGAAAAGGTGCAAGTACCAGCTGTGGCATGTTGGATGTGCACTTACTGGCATCACATTCAGTGGTCCTATAATCTGTCTGGATTTAATGGCTAGCCCAAACAAGACGCCACAGAAGGGCTTTTCCTCCCTTTGTTATGCATCAAAATTTACTGTTGTATTGCAGGGCTAATCAACTACTAAAAATACCTCAAATACTTCTCAAGACATATGGGATTATTGGCATCTGTATGTTTAAGCAAGCAGGTATTTTACAGCTTGAAAATAGCATATGCCTCAGGTTTCTAATGTAACCCTCTAATGCTGAGGAGCAGCGGCAGCTCCTCCCTTGCTGTATGTTCTGGGGGTGATGGGACAACAGTAAACGCTGCTGTAAGTACCATCTGTCTTCGTTAGCGCTCACTGAGAATTTTCCACTGGAACTTTTTTCTGATGGCAGATAGCGTTCCCAGGTACGCGTTTCCTGCACGTTTCCTGTCCGGTCAGGTCTGGTGGGGCAGCAATCTCGGGAGGTGCAAATGGTGCTTTCATCGCAGGCAGGATCGAGCGTTTAAAAGCGTGCGAGCGGGAAGCACGTGTCCCACCAAAGCCAACGAGACTTGTTCTCCCAGCCTGCAAAGAGCTGTTCACCAAGTCCACCCGTACGACGTGATTCCAGCTCCCAATTTTGCACATATCGATCCTGATTTGAGTCTTTTGTTCTTCATTTAGTGAACAAGGAAGCACAGCTGTTTGCTTGTTCCTCCCACAGCTTTCTTAAACAATATCGCTGTCTCTTCTGGCTAAACCTATCTGGAGCATAAATTTTATGCTTCTGAAAGCCAAGTCCCAAAGTCTTTCTGACTTACGTGACCTCTGTTTTAATTCAAGAAATTGGGGTTTCCCACTAAGGAAGTGTCAATCTAAGAGAGGTTCAGGATTTCATGCCATCCTTGTTCATCTTTTCAGGTCAATCAGACATTAAAAAAAAAAAAAAAAATAGTTGTTCGTTTTCAACTCGCTGTCTCTATCCAAGGTCTTAATGACATCATTTGAAATTCAGTCATTTATTTTCCAGTTTCATTTGCTGCAGATCGCTTTTATGGCGCTTATTGTGCGATAGTACTGACTCAAATGGTGGTGTTCAGATTAACGTTCTTCCAGTGCAGCCCTGCTCCATTTTACCTCCCGTTCTTCATACTGTCTCCTCCAAATGCATTCGCATGGACCGATGATATGGCAACAGTTAAACGACACTGGCAGCAGGAGTCGCAGTTGACAGTGTTGCTAATGTGTCACCTTCTAATCATCTGATAATTATAAATGATAGGAATACAAGAACCGGGTAGTTAAACAGTAACATGCCACAAGCATTGCATCGCTTCGTGATCACAGCACGCCCGGGGGGGTATTATGAGGCACGAGTCCAGAGGCCAAGTCACTTTAACCACCTGAGGCATACTTTAATTGCCCTGAAATGCAGATCCTGTCACATCCTATTGCTATTATGAGTATATTATATGAGTAAAAGTGGTATTTAGATGTCAGAGAACTTACTGTAGATGACATTTTTTTTTTTCTTTTTATGAAATTAAAAAAAGAGGTTGCGTTTTGTTCAGAAATCTGGCGTTCTATTCTTGCAGGGAAAAAAAGTATAATTTGTACTTTAATTAACATTTTTTTTTTCTAGATTGCAGCCTGTTTTGCAACTAAGAGTGTGTTATTGGTTTGGAATTGATTTTGGTGTCATATGTTGTCATTTGACAAAAAACAGTTTTACTAAGCTGTTTGACATTACAACAGCTGGTAATGTCACTTTTGTTAATGTCTTTAACCACATTTTTAACAAAACAGCAGATGCTCATCACAAAAGCCATTTTCCTCTTCCATCCAAATGTGTAAAATCAGCTAGCTCGCTGCTTCAATTAGAGGCGATCCTCTTAAGCGGGGGAACTGACCTGAAAACAGGGCACCCGTTTGAGGGGTACTCGATTCCCTAGGTGCTTAACTGATCCGTAAAAAAGGCGGTCGTGTTTTTTGTCACCTCTCTGGAAAGGTCATCCGGTGTGTGTCTGTGAGGAAGAGACCCCAAGACGGTGTTATCTGATTTAAGAACATCTGTATTTCCGCCCCGAATAGGCAGCAGCTGCAGAAAGAGCGGGCCTTCCTTACCGGGGCACCTCTCTTGCTGCCATGCTGGTTTTGCAGTTATTTTGCGCTCTTAGCTGATGCACATTTAGTATTTTATGCATCAGATTTTCTTTTTAACTATGCTGTTGCATAGCTAGATTGTTTTCTTCCCTTGCGGGCCCCAAATGCACATGCAAGAATGTGTGCTCATCTGTTTTCCATGCACAGAGCATTGCCCACCCGATTAGCACATGAAAAATCCCTGTTTGTAAGAAAAATAAGCAAGAGCTCTCTTATCAGAAGATTAAAAAAAAAAAAGAAACTTGCATATGCATTTTGGCACCATAGCCACGGTGGAGAGGTTGACCCTGGTTTAAGATTTGAGGTGGAAACAAAAAGATCAATGCGTTTTACAAATACGTTGCATTACTGTTAGTCTTTTATGTCGCCGTTTGAAGTTCCCGGATGCATGAATTTCACTTTGATTAGGCTTCAGTTTGACTTTTGCCGTCAAGTTGAGAAGCTCATTCTGTGTGTTGTGTAGTAACCTTCCCTAAAATCTTAGCTTGGCATAGGGAAATGGGAACTGGCTTAATGTGGAAATCTGTTTTTATCCTATTTTGATCTGGACCCCTTATAGGGGAGTGTCCAGATGAGCTTTTCCAGGTGCAACTAAGGTCGTTTTTAAAACAACTTTATATTTCGTGTCTAAATTCATCTCTTGTGTTTTTTTTATTTTGTTTTAATATTGTTTTCATTTTAGTCTGGAGGTCAGCTCCATTCCTGTAACTGTTACTAGGCAACAATTAAAAAGAAATCTCTAAAGGTTTTTACAGCTACTGTTTACTGCATAGAAAAAATGTTGAGCCCGTGTATATTTATTATTTTCAATTTTTTTACTATCGCACTTTGCTCTGAAACCAGAGACTGTCAAAAAAGGAAAATCACCCCATAGCCCAAAGACATCTAGCCTTATCATGCATGAATGATGAATTTAAATTCTTCCATTATTCTTATTGATAAAACATATAATTGGCTAAATCACGGAGATATAATTAAACTTACTACAAATGATTATTGACATACTCATTTAAAAATTATTAGTGTTGGAGTTTAAATTGAAAACAGAAAGATGTAATATTTTTTCCTAGCTTTTATATCCCTCGAGATCCTGAGAGTTAGAAAGATTCAGAAACACACTTTTTGCCCTTGAGCTGGGAGAATTTTGCTCCCAAATTTCCACGATTCTCGGTCCACGTTTGTAACTGATTTGCATCTGTCTGTCCGTCCTCTTTCTCGGCAAGGATTGTTGCCAAGGGATACACCGGCCACAATATTCATAGAGACAAAAAGTATTAACCGTCTATTGGAGAGCATTTTCAGGTGATGTAATTTAAAGTTTGTAATTGTGAGCCTTCATATTTGACCCTGGGTTGTGAGGATGATGTTTATCCGGTACGAGCAGAAACGTGATGGAGAGTAACTGCCCAATCACAGCTAATCAATTGAGCTTGAATTTCAAATATTGGAGAGTCGCAGTGAACTGCTTCCAAACAATTTGTTGTCTTCGACTCCGATCCTAGAAAGCATTGCACGTGGTCCTACCTTTCCCCAGGCTGTAAGATGACTTCTGTGCGCTGCAAATCAAAAGGTGGCATTCTGGCTTTGATAAATTGAGTGACATAATGTACTAAGATCATGATTTCACCCCAAAATTGTAAGAGTATATTTGTTTGCATCTGTATAGCTCATAGTGCGAACTTGCAAGCATCTGACTCTACATATTTAAAATATAGTAATAAAAGTAAGATAAATGGAATTATCCAATTTGGAGGCGGCATTCCAGCTATAGTTAATGTGTGCTTGTCCAGAGCAAGCATTGAGGGGGTTTGGGACCCACAGTTGTATTTTGGAAGATGAGGAAGTTACATTTTAAAACATGGTAGCAGATTTCAGTGCCTTGAGAATTTGTGTATTTTAGAGATTTTTAGTCTCTCCAACGCCTTCAGGAGTTTTTCACCTAATACTGTCTTGCCTGAGAATCACCTGTGTTAAAAGCAAACAATTAGGTTGAGATTTTGTTCCAAAAGCCTTTTGAAGCATTGTCCCATCTTTCCCATTGTGATAAAAGTTAACTGCAGGTTGTATTTCAGTGGGTTTCTGTTGCATGTGCAGTGAAGGGCAAAGTCAAAGACTTCTTATTCTAATAATTTAGGTCTCATATGTATGCAGGGAAACCTCAAGAAATACACCAGTGGAGACAGGTGACATCTGAAAGCAGGCAGGCAAAGTTGATGTGTCCCTTCTCTGGGTGCCTGGAAGATGCTGCCATAGACAATTCTGGATCCCTGATTTTAATATCCCTGCTTCTCTGTGGGCAGACGTCTTTTTCTTGAATCTTTGCGCTTTATATTTTCTCTCCCTGCTGTCAATAATTCATTTCCCATAGGCATTGAAAAACAGCATAGATTCCTCCAGTCACTTCTAGCTTCTTGGGCCGGTGTTTGGGACTGGGATGTCTCTGTTAGGAGGGGAAATGGATGGTACAAGTCAGATATTTCATTGGTGCTGTCCCATTTGCCCACAGAGCTGTTTTCCCTGAGCACAGTGGGTGCATCTACACATGCACTTTAATGCACATTTTAATGCACACTAAAGCATCACAACAAACGCTAATGCATATTAAAATAAGCTAATGCACATTTTTCAAGTACTTTACAATGTAGGTACTAGATTTAATGCGCATTACCTAAAGCACATTAATTGAACGTGTAGACGCTCCCAGCAAGCAGAACGAGCCAGCAGCAGGCACTTTCCTTGCTTAGTAATCCTCACGCCTGCACTTCCAGTGAATTTTGTCTCTGCTCCCTTGCAGAGCCCAGCTTGTGAGTGCGCCCCTCGCAGTCCACTTTTCCTCTGCCTCACACACCCCTGAGGTTGCCAAACACTTCCTTAGCACCTGAATTTGCAGCCGCTCATTGAACAAATCCCTCTGATTCTCTTTGAGTTAGCTCTTGTCAAAGCCTTGCCATGAAGACCTGGCGCCGTGGGTCAAGTGGCTTCTGTTATAGCCAGCTATCACTGTGGTTTAATCTGTCCTCTCATTTTGCCTGAACAAAGGTAATTAGTACGCTTGTCTAACGATAAAAAAAGGCACCGACTAACACTTCCATATTTCATGGATCCAGGACGAGAAGGCTCCACACCCTTTCTAAAAATGAGAGCTGTGTGTGTGTGGGCATGTGAGAGAGAGGGAGAGAGAGAGAGAAGCATGCTACACTGTAGTATATTATAATTATTTTAAGTTTTTGCTTAAAGAAACACTCTACTCTTTTAAAGTACATTTAAGCCAACCATCCTTCCATCGACTTCAGTGCGTGTTGGGTCAGATCCTAATAGAGGTGCTGCAGGAACACAAGGGAATTTAATAACAAAAAAATAGTCTTCTCTTTTTTTTTTTTTTTTTTTTTTACACACCAAGGCCCCGGTTCAATTATACTAATGCAGGTTCCTGTGCAGAACTCCGATCTCACTTGAAGGGTGGCTTATTCTGGTTTAACTCAGATCCGTTGCAAATGACCTTAAGTCCAAGCAAAAGCAGCCAGGCTTAAACTGAAATAAAGAGTATTCAGACAGTCATTTTTCTCATTTAACTAAATTGGCCAAAATCGTATTCTAAATGAGGGGCAACGCTTCCTGGCATTAGTGAACTAAATGAGATCATCAAGGAGGTCTCCACTGGCTGGGTGGGCGCAGAACAAAGGTCCCAGTGTCCCAAGCAACAGGGAGGAAGGAGGACCCAAATCGGACAAGCCTTCGCAGCCCTTTTCATCCTTTGCTTCTGGGTACTTGATGATGCCTGGGTGCTTGGGTGGCCCCAGTCAATGGGGCTTTCTCAAATGCTTCAGAAACCCAGCATCCCCTGGGTCACCAGCAGGAACACACGGAGGCAGATTTCAAAGGACACATTTATATTGCAATCCAGGCAGAGTGTTTTCAGATGGTGATAGCAATATGCGGCAGTACTTTAAGTTGCTATTCAGCTCAGCCTTTTAAAAGAGTTCATATCGAGAAGGTCTTTCTTGCAGGTGGCAAACATTTTCACTTGGTTAGAAAGAAATGGAAAGCTATTTGTGAACGGGGCAGGCTGAAGTGGATCATCTAATAACCTGAGCTACAGAGGGTGCAGTCAAGTCTTTGTCACCCATGACACCCTATTTACCTCGGCAAGGAGGCTGAGAGTCAAATCTGCTGTTTACTGAGGACGAAGGAACAAGATAAATGCCTGAATGGGGAGTGCGCACCCAGATCCCAACAATGCGTATGTTCCTTTGAAGGTGGCGGGGTCACAAGCAAATGATTTTCTGAACAAGTATGACTGTGTGCATTATTCTGGGGAAAAATGCAGAGCTAAAATGGAGGCTTTATTGTTAACCTGAGAGGTTAATCTTTATCACCGCATGTTACTGGTGGAACCTCCCAGACAATCAGAGCACAGAGCTGCTATCCAGTCGTTCCCACATAATCATTAACTGTACAGTAGATGTAATTAATTTCTGGGCTTTCAGCTGCGAGTTCTGACCTTGCGATATGCTTATTCATTGCCACTTGGTAATGCACAACTTTTGGTGAGTGACGCCGCGCAGGGAACCTCTGAACCCGCTTCCCGAGCCACTCGGCGCTTATTCTCTTCTGCGTACCTGCGGTATTTTTAATCAATGCATTTTGATAGATTTACTTGATAATTCTGCACTGAAACGCTCCTTGCTGGAATGGCAGTGCTCCCGGCAGCGGTAGCTTGATCCCTTGCTGGATTTTGCAGTACATAAATGAAAGCGCCAGAAGTTTTTTCAAGCCAAATGTTGCTTGTCTGGGTCTGTAGACGTTGGAGCTAGTCTAAATGTTCTGGTGTAACGCAATTCTCTTTTACTGAGACCTTGGGGTTGGGACCTTTCGCCCTGTCCCCAGCGGGGTTCTGCTGGATCCCTTTCTGGATGTGGGGCTGACTGCTGCAGCCCCGGGGATGCTGGAAGCATGAGTCCCCATGCCTGCCTTGTGCAAGTCCCTGCAGCTCCCGAGCAAAGCTGTCATTGCGGAGAGCTTCTGGATCACCAGGAACGTCACCGTGTTGTGGCTGTTTGGATCAACCCGTGTTTAAAGCAGGTGCAACGTTCCCCATGAACTTCTTGGCCAGCTCTGGTATAAATGCATTTCTTTTGTTCAGTAGATATTGAAAAGCTCCAGAAAGCAGCAATCAGGAGAGGCCTCTGCACTGCGGCTGTATGTCACTGTGTAGGACCACTTGAGACTGGCTGGTTTTTCCAGCCTCCTGCCAATGCTATGGAGCAGCAATACCCCGGGAAGCCTAAAGAGAGGTAGATTCTCCCCCGCCCCAGGAAAGTTGGCTCTAAACAGGTGGGGAGGGAAGAGACTGTAATGTGGTGGGAAGGGAGGAGAGGGGTCTACACAGAGCCCCTAGCAGGTGGCATTTAGTCTCCCTGGTATGGGTGCCAAGGTGGGTATGGGGCTTGTGGTGCTAGGAAGGGGGATTTGAAGGTGTCCATGGAGCAATAGCTGTCTTTGTTTGGGGAATGGGAAAAACGGAGAGGTGTGCACAGCCCCAGGTGGGGATGGAGGGAATGGGAGACCATGGTACAGACAAGGGGTGGTACCAGGACACCCAGGGTCCCTTCTTTTGGGGAGCTGGAACAAGCATATAGACATGATAGTATCTGGTGAGGGGAGAGCAGAGGTATACGACGCATTAAGCCTACATTACTACGCATTACTACACATTAATACTACGCATTAAGCCTACAGAGGCTGCAATGTGTGTGACCTCCAGTATAATAATACCTCTTAATAATAAGAATAATGATAGCCCCATCAGGAGCGTCAGGTGAGCCCAAACGTGTCCTGTATTCATTATGCTGCTTTCAGATCTCAGCATTTGAGTGTATAATAAGCTTATTACTTTGTACATCCAAAACCAGTGTCATATTTTGCTTGAATAGCATATAAGAAATTTTTACATAATGCTGTTTTCTTGTTCCAACCTTTCAACTAAATCCTGCACCACAGTGACAACAAGAAACGCGTTTTTGCAAAGATACAGAATTATTTTATGACAAAAGCAACACTTGGAGTAACAATCTGGAAAAGAAGAGACACTTTTTTTCCCCTCCTTTGTCACTCTCATTAAGGTTTTAAGAGACTTTCTGTGCTGTGTCTCACTGTTGGAATACCTGTCTCCAAACAGCTTTCTGTAGTGGAAAATCCAATTTAATCTCCAACAATTTTATCAGTTCTGCACTACTTTTCTTCTCTTATTGGAAAATAAAATAAAAAGATCATATGTCAAATTGATGACAAGGTTTAAAGCTTCTTAGCTTGCATTAATACATTTATGCATCAATTATATGTTTGTCCATTTATGCATGTATAGCTGAAGGCAGCTTCTTTGTAGGCTGAGGTTTATTTATGCTGCATAGCATAGTTTATTCCAGTCTCTAGGGCTCTCAAATGGCAGGGCTTGGGGTTTTTTTATTATGAGGGGGAGATTATTCAACCTTTTGGATTTTCGTGAGAACAAATTTCCTCTTTAGGGAAAGGGAAACTGGAGAAATGGAAATACATTTTCTGCCCAGGAATGAATATGCATTTAACGGCTTAAAGTGTAGCTCTAGCTTTACTCATCTTACATAAACACACGTCTTGCACTTGCATAGATGACTGGATGCTCAGGCAAGCTTTGCTTTCCACTGATGGTGGAGGGCTAGATGGCATGTAGAATTGGGAATAGGGTGAGCACATTTCAGCTGAGCTCCAGCTCCCCAGTTCTGAATCAGCTCAGGTCTATAAGGTCTGAAACTCATTACCTCCCCATCGTTTGAGGGAAATTAGGAGGTCGACGTGGACACCTGTGTGAAGTTCTGCTGGCTTTGGAGTGAAATGGTTGCCATGGGCTTATGATGCAAAATGTACAATCCCTTTGCTGGCAATCTTATGCCATGCATGAAGCTAACAGATTCCAGTCCCGTAACATCCTTAGAGGGACAACCAAGGTATGTCTACACTGTTTGCAGCCTGCTCTTGGGTGGGCCTGTCAAATGCACCCTCCTTTTCCATGCATGCCAAACCCGGAATAGAAGCAGTGAATCTATTCGGCAGGTGCTCTCTTCCCTCACTGCCCGCACCCTCTACACCACTCCCGTATACAGGGCAGACAGATGTTGAGTAATGGTGGGGGCACCGCGAGGGTAGTAACAACCTCACGTCCAGGTTTGGCGTGGCTGGAGTGGGGGGCAGGAGTGTGTTTCTTGAGTGCTCTCAAGAGTAGGGCGGCCAGCCTGAGATGGGGACTGACCCGAGAAGGAAACTGCATTTCACCGGTGCGCCAGATCCTTGGCTCTTGTAAATCGGTACAACTCCACTGCTTTCAATGCCAGTTTTTGTATGCTGAGAATCCAGCCCGTGCCCCTGGTCGGCTCGGTCGCAGATAATACACACGCGGGTGAGGCAGCGTGGGAAAGCTGGCGACGCCACTGCTGCGCTCCACCTTTCCTGGGGGAAGTGACTCTCACCGTCGCTCCAGTGGCCTGGCCATGACCTTTCATCAACACTAAATGAAGTGGGAAGGGACGTTTAGAAATTGAAACCATGCCTTTCTTCAAACGAGCACTGTATAAAGCTGTGCCCTCCGGAGAAAGACGTTGCCTTGGTTGTGAAATACGCCTGTAGCTAAAAAGCTTTTGGCATTGTTAACTATCACACGTTTCATTTCAAGGTGGTTTTTCATTCCTTCAGGCACTATTGTGTAACTGTGTTCCTCAAAACCAGGCAGAAGTTCAGGCAGAAGCATCAAACGCTTCAAAGTAGCTTTTATACAACGCAAAAATAGCAAGAAAAGCACTCGGGGTCACAAACTACCAAAAGTCAAGGTTGCTCCGGAGACACTGACTCGGCCATGCTGGGCGTCTTGTGTGTTCTGCGGTACGTGTCGAGAGCCGGCTGCTGCCCGTTGTTACGCTGACGTGATAAGGTGGATGTTTGAAAAGGGGAGAAAGGAATAGGCCATGCTGCTAAAATGTGAGATGGCTCAAATAAAGCTGCTTGTGAAATGGGAATGCTAGACATTTCTCTGGGCTTGCTGGTAATGTTGCATCCACAATATGATGGTTTCAGTCTAAAATCCTGTGATTTTAAATGAGGATCTGGAAAGACCAAGAGAAAGTGGCCGTGGTTGCTTTCTACAAAACCCAATGGGAGTAACATCCTAACTGGGTGCATCTACACGTGCATTTTAGTGTGCATTAGCCTATTTTAATGCGCATTAAAGCTGTGCTTTTTAGTTAATGCACATTAAAATGGGCTAATGTGCATTTTTCTAGTACCTCACAGTGGAGGTACTAGATTTAATGCGCATTAGCTAAAGCTCATTAATGAATGTGTAGACACGCCCTATGTGTCTTGTACTCCTTACGATTTCCTTTGGCGTTTGCTAGTGTTGCTGTAACTGTGCTTCAGGGCCCAGCTTTCCCAAGGAGTCCCTGCTGAGGATGAGGCATACAATCCGCGCTCTGTAAAGCCTGAAGTTGCTTCATCATGTCTGACAATAAAACACTTGAATAAATGAGTCCAGGATAGGGGTGATTGGCACCGTTTGACTTTTGCCTTTTGTACCTGATGTTGCAACCAAGAATGGAAATTTTCAGCCCAGAAAGCAACTCTCAGGAAGTTCTCAGATTATGAAATGAAGGATATTTCATATGGCGGGGTTGCTTTGAGCACCCACTACCATAAAAATCAACTTTCTCCAGAGGCCCAAATTCTGACCTTTGTGTTGATTAGTATTGTACTCCATCAGCAGTTGCAATCAGCAGACTAAAATAAAAGTAAAGATATCAGAGTTTGGAGCTAAGAAATTGTGAAGAGATGACAGCAGTGTTTAATGATGTGGGCTGTGTCTGCAGTTGGGGGGGTGGGGAACAAGTCTGTATAGCAGTTGCCAGAAATCAATGCCTTGAATTGGATAAAGGTGTTATGTTATTTTCACTTGGATATTAAGTGATAATTAGTATTGTGTGTGATCATATCAAAAACATAGAGCCGCGTGGCTCTTCATTTATGCAGCATCTTTAGACACTCTGGCAGTCCTCCACTTTGTAGTCTGAGCTACACTGGAGGTAAAGTACTGTTTGCTTCCACTATAAATGTTTATTTCCTGTCTCTGCTGTTTGTGAATTTAATTTATAATGATCCACTGCCGGTTATTATCATGTACAATGTGCTCCTTTGTAGAAAATCATTAGAATAATATATCAGCTTGAGTTGTGAGACATTTCAGTAATGTGCTCACGGAGGTGTGGCTTGTTACTGGTTTGGGTACAAAAGATAAAAGGGGGTTAAAGCAATATTTTAGCCTTCTGATATATCCCTTCTCAGCTAGATGAGACAGGAAAACTACACCAGCCGATTTTATTTACTTAACAGTTGACTTTTCCAATGTTTTTATAAAACATTGGCTCTAGGCATCATCAGTATTTTGAGTGACTATATCTGTTGACATATCACTTAGAAACCCGTTCAGTGACAGATTTTAGGAATTTTATATGAGCTCGAGCTGCAGGAAAAGGCCATTAAAATGACAAGGGCTTCTTCTGCATACACTTGCCATAGCTTTGTCCTTGATTTTCAGATGTTTAGCGGTAAATCTGTTTCATGTGCTTCTGCAAATACTATCTTGTTTGTTAAATGATTAGTTCATCAGAAAGTTTTTTTTTTTTAATATATATATCTTTACGATGAACAGGCATCTATGATCTTTAAAGAGAATCCAAGGTCATTGCTTCCTCTGCAAATGATTTTCTATATTTCTGATAAGTGAAGTAGATTCAAGAGAAATGAATACCGTACAGTTCTTTGCATCACTTCTGAATAGAGCAGGTGATGTCATACTAATCATTTATCATCAGGTGACACTGGAAGACACTTATTTCCTTTTGAAAAGTACAGGTGAAATGAAGGCAACCGATGATGTTTCTGACAATGCCATGTTCAGTGGTCACATTTGACAGGGAAAAAGGGCTAATGTGACAAATACAGGTCTTGGGTCAATGAGATGGAGTATTATATGCCTACACTGGGACATGTGCATAGGTTTTTTGACTTCAGTGAACTCATTTGGCCTTCAGTGGCATACCTGTATACACACGTCTGCAGACTGAGGCTGCTCTTGCCTTGTGTCCTGTTGGGGCAGAGCATGAAGTCAGCAAGGTCCTCTACGAGCCCATAAGACTCCTTAATTAGGATCCTAATAGTGTTATTCTTCGTTCAGCAGCACAACCTTATCAAGCTCCCCCTTTTCCCTCTACTGCCTTGACGATAAAAACCCATCCGTAATTAGCTAAATTAACTACTCTTCCCAGTAGAAATCTCATGTACGTTAGGTACACGGGTGGTTTTATTCTGAACTATTTTATGCATCTAATCAGTCTATACAAATAAACACTCAATTCCATTGTCTTGCAAATGAGAAAGATAAATAGTTTTCCCCATTTTCAGCCTTATAAAATTTGACATGCAGAGAAAATTATACACTTCTTTGTTCAGTATCATCAAAAGAGATGTTGTGCTTACATGAGTGATGAGCAGTGGGCATCAAGTAGTGTTCTGGAAAGGAAGTGGCATTTCCCACAATGGTTTATCTGGGAAGTGTGAATGGCATTTAATAAAATAGATTTTCCAACAAATGACAGGCTGGAGCCTTGAAGCAAAAAGTACTTCTGCCCTGTGTCAATCAGTCGCTCTCTTCCAACTCAGCACATTTCACACTTTATCCAAAGTATAATGTTGATGTATACGAAAAGTGGTCTACGCTGAACGGATGCTAGCAAAGCAAATCCTGGCTGGAGAGAGAGAGTAGTAAAATAGCAGCAGCAGTTGGCTTAACAAGGTAGGTTTGATCTTCACTTGCAAGAACTGGTCCAGCAATTAATGTGCGTTAAAGGTTCTCTTTTCAAAACTCATTCCTGAAGTCTGACACCGTTGCTTACAATAACCTCTCCTAGTGCCTCCTGAAGTGAACTTCCCTTTGTGAGGCTTTCCTGTCTCAGTCTGCTTGGCCTGAGCTTCTGCGACTCTCCTGCGGTGCACCCACCAAGGTGTAAAGTCCTCAGGCAAGCTGAGTTGGAGGGCATCTCCATGCTCTCTCCATGCTCCCCTATGCTCTTCCTTTTTTGTGCAGTATCCTTTTCCCTTTTACACCATGGCAGAGCTGGAACCCTTGAACTGGGCCATCACTAGAAATAAAAGCATATCAGATAACACGTGCTAAAATCCTAATGTGGACCAGACACTTTCTAGTTTTAACGTGGGGTTTAACTCATCGCAGAAGGCCCAGTGTTCTCCTGTGGCCTTTCCCTAGCCAGCTAATACCTAGCAGAGCCACAGCTTGCCTTAGGGCTTTCTTACAGATTCATTTTATGAAGCTCTTAACCCCTGGGTTGTTCACACGTTACGACATGTGAATTAGTTTTAAGGACCCTTTAGGTGTCTTAAGGTTACGCCACTCTAGGGCAAGTTTATCTCTGTTCCATGTTACCGAAATCATGTTCCATGAATGTGTGGCCGCTCTCCAGAGATAAGCCGCTCAAGTTTCAGTCCTCCAGCATCCCAGGAGGCAGTGTCCCGTCCCCTAACCTCTTGTTCTCACAGTTGTAGCGCCTAGCCTGGCTCTTGCTCGCCAGCCCTCGTGGCAAGTCACTGCTGTGCAGGTCAGGGACAGTCGGAGGTTTTTAGCTTGATTGTGTGGCTACTCTCAGCTCAAACTAACACTGATCCACATTTGAGAAGTTTAATGTGGAACAAGGCCCTTATGTACCCTAGGGTTTAACATGTGTTAGCTGACATCTTTGTTCCTGGTGCACACATGTGGTCCCTGATAGGAGATAGTCACCTCCACTCAGTGGTCAAATCTGGAGCCTTGTCCCCCCCATTGTAACTTTTCCTTTGAATAAAACCATAAATTAAAACTGATTTAAACCTGTTCCTATGACGTGAATCTCACCGCGGTTCATACTAATCAACCTCAATTCTGTAAATATGGCCTTGCTCTTTTAAAGCCTTACGCTCCTTATTCACTGATCATATTCCGTTTCCATTAAAAATAACGCATTGCTGAATATTGTAATGTTAAGCAAGTTCAATTGTATTTTACTGTTGTTAATTACACGTACAAGGTGGATAAGAAGTCTGTGGGGAATTCCTTAAAAGAAAAGTACTTTGCCCTTGGGATGTGTATTACCATATGGAAGACAGGCTTCTGTTCTTTGTTAATTATCTTTGTTGATTCAGTGCATTTAAAGGAAATGTAATAATTTGTTGGTTGTTAGTACCTGTGTACTTTAAAACAGGAAATTATTAGAATAAAAAAGACCTCTAGGGGATCTTTACAATGCTCCAGAAAGACGTATGTAATATTTTCCCCTGGGTATTAATTTTCCTACGTGAAACTAGTATAATATTAAATATAAAGGTGACAACCAGCACTCTGTGTAAAGAATAAGAGTGGCTGGTGCATGTTTGTTTGCTTTGGTCTGTGGTTTTATTTTATTTTTTTGGACGTGTGGTTCAAAACTTTCTTTTCTTCAGTGATAATCACATTCGCGTTTCTTATTTCTATGAGACAAGAACAGCACCGCATACGATAGCTTTGAGCAACAAAGTATCAAAACAATAACTGAAATTGGATTGGGTGATAGTACTTAGCCTTGTCTCGTGGAGAAGTGAAGGCTGTGGAAAGAAATGTTCTGTATTATTATAATAATAAGCCAGTGGGTATGGCTGTGATCCTATTGAACAGAGAGCATGGGATTATTCCACCTGACTGGAAACAAGATACAGTTTCTGTGATTGGGAAGTATTATCCTTTGATTTGTGCAAGACACTGACACTTTCTGTATGGGTTTTGGAGCAGTGTTCATACATCTTGGAGTTGGGTTGAAAAACTGGAGATGGGTCAAACCGGCCAAAACCAAATCTGAGCCCTTTGGGATTCTGCAGAGAGGCCAGGGGGTACATCCATACATGGATTAAAATACTGCCTTTTTGAACCAGGCTTTAATATAGAGAATGGTGCGAGTAATACCTGGAGTAGGGATCACAGTTGCATTGGTTGCTTATGTAGTACTGGAAAAAGCTGTAATATTTTTTCTCTTATCCCACCCAGTCAATGCTAGGATAAAATATCCAACTCATTTAATCAACTTATGATTAAATTTCTGCCTGTGACCTGTAGTTATTATTTATTTATCTAGTGCCAACAGCTAGTTAAACAATTCAGAGATGGCTGTATGGGGTCAATGAAGGCCCCTTCCACCCAGTTATTGGTGGGAAATGAAGATAAATGCATTGATTTCAATAGAATGAGGCTGATCAGAAATAATTGATCCCTATGTATAGGCTAAAATTGAATAAACAGTAGAGATGATTTCACGAGCAAACGGAAAACTGTAATTTGTAGCGGACTTGAGAAAATAGCAGGTGCTTGGTTCAGTGCAGTGTACTCTTGGGTATTATCCGGGTAAATGTCAAGAGCTTGCAAAGCTAAAAACAGCAAGTGTTTGGAACCTCATTTCCAGGTGCAGGTTTGGGAACTGTCCATCCGTCTGTCTTATGAAGTTTCACTCATCGTTGGCGTGGGCAATCCAATAGTAGGATGACAGCCTTTTAGTAAACGGGGAAGCCATCAGTGAGCCTATACATGACTGAGGAGGCCAATTCAAGACCCACATGTTCAAATGTCGACATGGCAAATAGGTCTAGGAGGAAGGAGTAGATCCTGGTGATGTCAGGTAACAGCT
>NW_005841934.1:2728106-2729033 GCF_000455745.1 Alligator sinensis
CCCTTTCTCTCTTTTGTCTATCTGGCTCCATAGTGAAGCAAGATTGATCAAGATGATCGATGGCTTGTCCTACATCATGGTGCCATTGGGGACTTGGGTGTCCCAGGTGTTGATGTTAATATCGCATTTCTTCAGATTGGCCTCCAACGTGTCCTTGAATCTCTTCTCTTGTCCACCTCTAGAGTGGTGTTGACTGGAGAGTTGGGAGTATAGGTCCTGTTTTGGGAGGCAGTTGTCAGGCATCCTTAGGACATATCCTGCCCAACGGAGTTAGTGCTGTATAAACATGGCTTCAGTTCTGCCAGCATTACTTCGTCTCTACTTCCAGTTGATACGGAGGATTTTCTGAAGATATCATTGATAGTAATGATCTAAAGCTTTCAGGTGTTTCCAATGTGTTGGAAGGAAGTTTTGAACCACACATCCAAAAAAATAAAATTAAAACCACAGACCAAAGCAAACAAACATGCACCATGTTTCACATCCATGCAGCAGCACAAGAGTGACAACCGCCAAACCAAACACAAGAAGTGACAACCCAAGGGTGACAACCCAAACCCATCCAAACCAAACACAAGAAGTGACAACCCAAGGGTGACAACCCAAACCCATCCAAACCAAACACAAGACGTTTGTTTTGGGTTGTGATGTCATGATCACCAAAGACACCATTTCAGAGATGTCCAAACGCAACACTGGCAGATTTTATCCGGTGTTGAATACCATCGTCTACATTTACTTTTTGGGAAGTGGAAATGGCCTGCTACAGAAATGATAAAAGGCATCCCAGAGAAACGAACCACTGCTCTGGCACTTCCACGAGGCGTGGAGTGCTATGAACGGCACCTTTGGAAATGAAAGCAGGGCTGCAAAGGTTTCAGGCACTGAATTTCTCCCATCTCCACATGCCGATTATCAAAGGAAAGA
>NW_005841934.1:2729064-2740625 GCF_000455745.1 Alligator sinensis
GTGCTTTTTACATTTATGTTCTCGCAATAGTCATTGGTTCACTTGCCCTGCTAAGAAGGGGGTGTCCTGGCTCTGAGCACAGCAATACAGGCTATAGTTGTTCTCGCAGATGGCCTGTCTTGGATATGAAACCATTTCCAGGCTCAGCAAAATGCAGTCTTCTGTGAGAATCAGTAAGTCTTCATCACAGCGGTGACTAGGTAGTGCAAGTATTTCCTGTCTCACATGCCAGCTTGGGAGGTAGGATGGATGCATATGCTGATAGTACCCAGGCTTAGGGACCCATCAGGCAGAGCCCTCTGCAAACGGAGATGAGACAGCCCTGTTTCCGACAGGTTTATGATTTGAAGATGCAGAGATGAAGAATTGTGGGTGTGGATACAATAGGTAGGAGAATGAATCTGGTGAATGATTTCCCAGCAGGATTTTTGCAGAGCATGAGATGACCTCCATTTAGAAATCCCAAGCCGGTCTCTCTGTACAGCTCCCCACAGTTCATTCTTCCTCTCTGCTGCAATGCTTGCTAGAGGTCTGGTCATGGCCAGAAAACTGACTCAAAATGGCACTTTATTTTCCAGTGTGCTTTTGAAGTCACGCGTGCTGACTTTAGTCTCAGATTTGTATTTGTTTTTTATTCCAGTTCATATTGTGTAGCCAGGATTGCACAGGCATAATGGAGGGCAATATCTGGTCGGGAGAATCGGTGTAAGTGCTGCTGGTGCACGAAGCAGAGAGCACACAGCTTGACTTTGAATCCGCAGGGTTAACTGTTAAAAAAAAATAAAATTTGCCCTGGAAATGCAAGAGATTTGTCCCCCAGATCAGAACTGTGACGTAATTCAGCAAAATGCAGTATTAACCAACTCGATGCAGCCAGTGGCTAGGAGGCTGGCACCTCCGAGATGCACTGCAATAACAACGGGGAGTTCTGCTTGGCGCGGAGACCGGTGGTGGGACTGTGTGATTAGGACTAACAAATGGTCTTTGCACGTGGACTTAGCTTCCACCCTTACTGGTGCGGACCTGACTTTATTAGAAATGGGATACGGCAGGGTGTGGAAGTGCTCTATTGTGCGTGCCGATACGAAAGCATCTGTAACAAAGGGCGGTAGCACTTCAAACCCTCTCGTTGCCAGCCATTTTAAATATCAAATTCTTAATATCATTTCAGAGGAAAGTGTGTAAATGCGTACTAAATGGAATGGAAAGGCGCCACGGATTTACTATTATTTTTAAATACAGTGTAAATAAGTGCAGGTTGCATTACAGATTTCATGTTCCAGATTTTATGACCCCTTCCCAACTCAAGGCTTTGCCAGAATCTATCTATAGTAGGGATAGTATTTGAACTTGGTTTATCTGAAAATAGTCGCATCTGTTTCTGAGCAGGAAGGTTTTTTTTTTATACCTGCCTTTTCATTGCATGCCTTTTCTCAGCCAAGAGCGTCCTGGCTTAAACTGTGAAGTCTTTAGCTCTATGGTTATATTGCTACTTCATGTCTATAAAATCTGCTTTTAAAAAATAGTTAATGCATAAAACTGTGCTGGATTATACAGATGCTAGGTCCCAGCTGTCACGAGGCCCGATTTGAGACTGACTGACAACCAGGTGATAGTGTTTTCAATGTAAGAGGGGCAAGAGGGGTGCAAAAATAGCAAAAGCTTAATTTTTTTTTTTCATAATACGAGCAGCTATTTTAATTTTTTCAACTACAAAGATAGCAGCACTCTTTTTAGATTTAGGTCATTTGAGATAATTTAGCTCGTGGTGCTAAAATAAATGCAGGCCTAGTTTTAACGCTGGCACTGCCTTACTGCTTTGAACAGAGCAGCCTGTGACTGCATTAAAGATCAGAAGATGCTGCTGGCCGTCTATAAATAGCCCAGAGACGCAGGTAAAGTCAATCATTTTATAATCCTCCTCTCTTCAACAGCAATAGTATCACTTCCTTTATTTTCAGGCATGATTTGGGGTTTGCTTATTGGCTGCACTCAAGGGACTGTTTAGCTCTGTCACAAAGGTCTCACTTCATCCGTGCTGGTGTAACCAGGATACAGGTCTCAGCAGCATGCTCTTTTGAATGTCACTCTACTCTATTAGAGTGGATGGTGGCTTGGGGTTATAATGATAATAGTGATTTTGTACTCGCACAGTTGTATCTTGTTGCTCTCAGGTAGCACGAGGGGTCAATGTTTGCCTGCGGCCACAAGCCGGAGGCAGGCAAGGGAGGAAGCGAGCGCCACAAAAGGTCCGGGACGTGCAGCAAAGTGGATGTGGCAGCTCGGTGGCACCACGCCAGCCTGCAGGCACCCCCGGCACAGACAGCAAAGTAAAGCTGGGAGGAGACATTTTGCCAGCGTGGGAGATAGCTGACTCCCACGTCCAAATCCTTGGCCTGATTTGGATCAAAAAAGAATCGAGCAGGAGACCTGGGAATTGAACGGAGGGCTTATTCTGACCACCCCCATGCATGGTCGGTCCCTAACTCCATCCTGCCGGTGCCCGACATGAGAGGTGCTTCGGTTTTGTTCTACACCTTGAAAAGGGTGACGTTCAAGGAGTTGTCATGCTGCGGTCAGTGGATGGGAAGCAGTCGCTCTGCTTCCTGTACCTAAGTGCGGCAAAATATGACCCGGTTCAGGGGCCCAACGTTGCACCTATGACCCCTGTAAGTCCTCCAAATAGGTCTGACACGTATACTAAGGAGGTCCATCGACCTTGTCCTGGCCCTCTGCACCGAGGTGGTAGCGCACGTCTCGTGAGCGCTCTTTGGGTCCACGGGAGCTCTCCCCTACCTAATGTATAATATAATCCCAGTGGGTAAAAGAGGGAGGCATACAGATTGGGAGCCTTGCCCCTGGATAAAGCCAGACAAAACGGTGGAGAAGCTCTAAGCACAGACCAGGTAGGGCATAAAGTTGGACTTTAATGAGCAGTACATGAGCTCTGCCCGAAGTATTGATTATCCAGACATGAAGGACTTCTAAAACACCTGTGACAGCATGCAGGGTTTAAAAGACTTGCCAATGGGTTACAGAATACAAATCAGGTTCTGGATAGGACTCCTGAATACAGCAGATTCTTTGGTACAGCTATTTTGGTCCTCAAAAAAAAAAAAGCCTTTGAGCACACGACAATAGAGTCAGTGTTGGAAGCATGAGAAAGAAGGGAACAGAAAAGCCAGATATTCTGAAAATCATCTACATGGCATTTAAGCTTGGCTAGGAGACAGTGAAAAGATCAAGCTACAACATGGAGCTGCACAAAAAAGGCTTTATTTCACTTAAATCCTCACGTCCTATTTGGAGAGGCTCTTTAGAAACTCTGAATGGTAGAAAGAAGTGACAAAATTAATAATACTAATACTTCGCATTTACAGTCCTCGGTGCTTCACATTTTCAGGGCTCTTTGTTAATCTCGCAGCCCCCTAGTGCTTTACCTATAAAGAGAATGAGGCACAAGGCCCAATCCTGTGATCTCTGCAAGTATTGCTGGACCTGGTAGGGCTACTAGCACAAGAGGCCAGGGCTACACAGAGGTCATAGTAGCCGAGCCAAGGGGATGCTGAGCGGAGACAGCAGATGGATTATCCCTCAAGAAGCCTTCGAGGTTGGTCCGTTTCAGGCTTTGAATATTTTTCAGAGAAGGATTGTGTTCTCCGAAACCTCTAAGAGAACAGAGCTGTGATCCGATAACTGAAAGCAAAGAGCCAGGCATGTCATTCAGAAACGCAGATGAAGAACACGCAGATCCTGCCTCACCCCAGCCGGCAAGTAGGAAGGAATCGCGGTGAATGTAAAAGAACGGGACGCCAATTAAGAGCATGACAACTTGGTCAAGAAAGACAAGGATCAAAGGTAGATCAAAACGATTTGAATTCCTGAACAGCGTTATAGAGCACAGTCGTCATTTTTTCATCAAAAGCCTACGTGACACCTGCCACCGTGTTCTGAGAACAAACACTCGCAAAGATGAAGCGCAAGCCCTGAAGTTGGAAGACAAAGCACTGGGGGGAAATATTTTCATTGTCATCTGAAGTGTCAGAAGAACGAGCACTCGGATAAGCGATTAAACCATCCGTCAGAAAGGACGCCGTCAGAACCTGAATGCGAGACGATGGGCTGCATGTGTGGCACAGTGGATTGCTCCAGCGTAATAAAGGCTGCGAGACATTGTCTCATAGGATTTGCAAAACCGTTGGAGATATTTAACATAGCCCAGGGATGTGGTTGTGCGAGCACTTCAGCGAGTAGTGGGCTGTATGGTGCTGATGCAAAGCATGCATGAAACTACGGCTTGTGTCACTGGAGTTGTTGGAAACCTTATACATTTAACAAACTGCCATTTATTGCAAGTCTTATAGAAACAGAGAATCAGAAAATTAAGATTGGAAGGGAGCTCAGGAGGTCACATCCAGTCCAACCCCTGCTCCAAGCAGGACCAACCCCAGCTACATCATCCCAGGCAAGGCTTGGTCTGGCTGGGTCTTAAACACCTCCAAGGTTGGGGACTGCACCACCTCTCTGGGTGACCTGTTCCAGTGCTTTACTACCCTCCTCGTAAGAAAGTTTTTCCCAATATCCAACCCCAACTTCTGTTGCTGCAACTTGAGACCATTGCTCCTTGTTCTGTAATCCACCGCCACTGAAAACAGTCCAGCGCCATCCTCTTCACAGCCACCCTCCTGTGGGTTCAGTTTTCTGTTAATTGGGAAAAAGTCATCCCTGATGTAATCTCATTGATTCATTGGCTACGAGACCAGCGATGAATTTGGTTCAATGTATATGTGTGTTCAATAAAAAAGTAACATTTGCAAATATTTATGGTAATCAAAGAAGAAGATGACAATTTTGACTGATTGCAGCCCAGCCAAAATCAAGTATCTGTTCAGCATCACACCAGCTATTCAAACAATTCCCCTTCTGTCAAAAAATCATTTGCTGATGCTAAGCTGCATCCTAGCACTGAATGTCCAAGTCTCCGGAAGACAAAGAAAGCATCCTGTCAGGGAGGCATTGGCTAAGAAAAAGAGGGAATATTTTCCTTGTGTGACAGGAACAAGCCTACTGATGCTGGAGTATATTCAAAATTAACAACTTCTGCTGTTAGCTAATATCCCATTTTTTGCCTGGGCATTTAATCACCTGCAGAAGCCATTTGTTGTCTTGTATACTCCTCTGCTACGATCATCATCCCTTAATTGTGAGCTAGCTGGGGTGAATTACTAGCACGGGAGGAAAGCACTCTAGCAAACCAAAAAAAAAAATACATTTTCAAAAGATTTCACTTAACAAGGGTGGTTCATCATTGCACCAGACATTCGGTGTCTCAGCCACACTGTCCTTCTCATGGGAACTTTCAAAATCCTTTGTCAGTGTGTAAAATTAAAAAGAAGTGAGTTAAAAGCTATGTAGACGCATGAATTTTCTCATTACAAATCATCCTTGCCTCAGCAGACTATCTGCAGATCTCCCCGTTGCTAAATGTTCTGAAAATCTTTCGTCCTGCCATAATTTTATTGTATTCAGTTTAGTGTCTTTAACAACTGGGAAGCCTGAATACTGAGATGCTCCAGAAAATAAATTCTCCTAGACAAGACGGAGAAGTGAAACGAATGAAGAATGACACGACTTCTCCGAGGGTAGGGTGTGTTAATGCGCAGCTTCGACTCCTGCATAAGCAAAGGAACAAATGCCTGGAAGAAATTGCGAGAACGTTTCATAAGTTATTGCCTGCTTATAACAGCGGAGGGATAAACCGCGCCGGTAATGAGTGTTTGCCTTCACACGTGGGAGTCTGGCACCTTTCCCTTAAATGAGATGACACTCTCATTTGAGAAGATGCACGCACAAGAATATAGCTGTTGTTTAAAGGCCTCATCCTGAAAAGTGCTAAGCCCCTCTCAGGACTGGACTTTTAATTTGCAGAACAAGATAAAGCCTTGCCTCTGTAAATGTAAATCGCTTCCTAAGAAGGGATAACAGAGCAGCTCAACAAGCCTTTTCCATTAGGCACCAGCCTGGATTAGCTGCAGCATGTGACAGGGAGTTGAAACAAGTCCAACTCGGTGGGGGTGGGAAGGTAAAATGTCAGCCTTTTGCAGGAGTCTGTTTTTGAGGAGGATTTCTAAGCAGACCTGGTGGGCCAGCGCAGGGAACAAACACTTTTGCTGCCAGTCTTTTGATAAGGAGCTAGGCTGTCACAGAGCAAAAAGCCCTTTATCGTGGGGTCCCAGGGGAGGTTAAGGGTGGCACAGAAGGGGAAGGGGCTGGGTTTGGACAGTACAAAGAACTGCAGGCAATGAGGGGAGTTGCAGCAGTGGGCAAACGGGCATCTGTTATAGTCCCCTTGCTGCAAATGTCTTTGACTTTGCTCCTGACAAAGTCACCGAGGATGGTGAGGGTGCAACTCCACTTCCAGCCAATACGGTTTGAAATAGATGAAAGATATGCCGATAGGAGCGGGGGGAATTTGGGGAGGCTGGAGCAAAATATGACTTTGGGGGTATTTTAAATTGATTCTGAGGCAAGATAAAAATTGCCCCTCGGTAATGTTTTCATGAGCCACAGAGATGCATGGCAAGAAGTATTTAGCGGAGGGTAAAGCCCGTCAGGATAGAGAACTCTTGGAAAAACCCTCTCCTAATCCTCGTGGCCCAATTTCCAAAAGATGCTCCTAGGACAGACTGCCAGTCCCGAGCACCCCATTGAGGGGAGCCAAGCACCTGCTTTATCTGTATAATTTTAAACGGATGTATGAATTGGCCAAAATATCTAAAACAGCTGCATCTCCTAGATAGCCCAGGTCAATCGACCGATTCAGATGTTGTAGATGCAGACACTGGGTAACTATTCCTAATATCTCGGAAATAGCTGAAAAACCTGTGTTGGCTGAATGCGGAGATAGATTTTGGAGATGTAATGATATTTTCTGACAATATGTTTCACTGAAGTAACAAACCTTTGCTTTTATCCACAGGTAGGTGTTAAATTGGTATTTGTAATACTTGTGGGTGTGTGCACATGTACTAACTTTCTGAAAGTTGAGCCAACTTAACTTTTTAAAGATGACTTAACTGTCAGAGCGTACACACGTATGTGGAGCAGATTCGACTTAAATGCGGCACAAGGAATACACCTCCGAGGTGTATTCTCTATCTTGAGTCACATTAGTTGAGTTGACTTAGCGCACAAGATGGCTGCCACCGTGTCAAGGAACTGTATATGTGTATGCTCCAGCATGGCTCAGTATAAGCTGATTCAGTTAAGTCACCTTATTTTAAGTCAACTTAGTATGTGTGTAGACACCCTTTGTGGTGCAGAAGTTGGAATTTGGGTACAGCAGTCTTTTGTTTCAGTCTTAGCAATCTGTTCCAGATTTGATACTGGTTTTCCCATCATGCCTAAGTGTGCAGGAAAAGGAAAATCATCCCCTCTGGAAAATATCATGGGTTTTTTCAGAAATTCAGAAGGTTTTCATGGGAAGGGGTGTCCAGAAATGTTCCATGTCAGGAGTTCATATTAAGCACTGTGCGGCTGGACAGCCAGGGCACCAACATTGTAGTTTACCCAAAGAGAAAATCAAACCTTTTCAGCAAAATTGAATTTTGTCTGTGTAAAATTTTGATTCAGCTTTTGTTGTAGACCTTTTTTCCAGGGCTGAACTTATTGCCTGCTGAATTACAATAGCGTGCACACTGTGAAGTGGGTGCAAGACCAATAGCCTCTTTGTGGCGGATGTTGGTGATTCCGTTGTGTTCTTGGAAGAACACGATGTCTGCGCGGTGACGGCTTGATTCGAAGCCCGCTGAGCTCAGTGGAAAGACTCCCGCGGTGCATAAAGTGTCTCCTGCTGCCTCCGTGCAGTAGATGCAAAGAGTGTTTCCCTCTGGGAAGGGTGTGTGTGTACATGCACACGTGGGAGTGGGTCTAAAGCATGCTTCTTCCTACACCCAGCTACTCCCTTGCTTGGCAGCTTGCATGGACATAATTACCATTGGGGATGTTTCTACAACTGGAGTCAGATTCAGTTTCCCCCTCTAGGTTTTCTGCAAAGGAAGAGGTGTCCATTTCCTGTCCCGTATGAGCCATGCAAAGTGAGGCATGGTCTTTCCCCATATGCACATCCCTTTCTTGGCTCTCTGACTTGCTGCACAATAGCTCTGCCCTAGTCTGCATCTCTTTTCTTAGGAGGGAGTTATTTTCTTATCAAAGATCATTCAGAGCGCATTATTAAAACAATGGATTTGACTTTTCAATGAGTTTGTGTCTTTAAGGATAGTTTTCAGCAAATGAGTCAGCCATATGTTAAATCAAATTTAACATCCATTATGAAACACTGAATCATACTTTATATCTCGGTAATGATAATAAATGATCATCTCTCTCATGTTCCCCTCATTTGTACTACTTGTCATCAATCTTGCTAATATCACAAAGATTTATTAAATGAATAAGCTTCAAACTATAACTGTTTTAATATTAATAGCTCCATTTTATGTTGTTTCTCTTAGTATAATTTCCATTTGTGTTTAAGCATGCTGACTTTAAAAGTAATAATCCTTTTTATAGTGAAACTTAATGAATAGAAAACCAGTAAATCAATAATAAAGTCCTCCTTAATGAGATTTTGTAATTATACCAATACATTACAACATACAGTAAATTTCTGGGTTGCCCTTCACATGTATGAGAGAATCACAGTCGCAAGGGACACCACCAAGAAAGCTAAGGTAACATTTAAAGGAAAGAACTGTTGAGCTACCGAGGAGAATAAACGCAGCTGAATAAATATTTTTAGTTTCGATTAAAAAACACCCAAGGATAAAAATTTCGTGGGCTGCCCTGGGAGTTAGTGGTGTAATATAAATCCCTGTGCTAAAAATATACTCTGGATGTTCCAGGTTTCAGGATCCCATTAGACTAGCAACTGCCAGATCACGAGAGTCTTATTCAGGCTGCCGTAAGTTT
This sequence comes from Alligator sinensis, assembly GCF_000455745.1. Taxonomy (NCBI): domain Eukaryota; kingdom Metazoa; phylum Chordata; order Crocodylia; family Alligatoridae; genus Alligator; species Alligator sinensis. The sequence goes on from NW_005841934.1 coordinate 2,738,035, forward strand.
TGTCCTCAAAGTGCGTGCAATCGAATATGGTGATATTTCACATTTGTATTTCCCCTGGTCTGGTTATGCTCTGGACCTGCTTTATAGCTGCCCACCGTGCCTTCCATCTTGAATAAAGATCCCAGGTGGCACCAACAGATGCGGGAGCATTGTGAGCCAGGAAGGTTTGTTTCTGACCATAAGCTCTGCCGAAAGACACAGTGAAGCAAAGGTATTGCAGTTAGTTCCGTGTTTTTAATGTAGCACAACCTCATGAATGGCTCTGGTGCCATACTCGAGAATTTAAGAAGCAAAAGGGATGGGTTTTCCCATGACAAACTGAATGGGTCCACCTGGTCAATCAATACAAGTAATCAGACCTTGTATACCTGTATTACAGCATGCTAAAAACTGGAAACTATTGAAATAAAAGGCAGGGTAGATTTGTACTATATAAACTAACCAAAGGGCAAGCTTGTGTTATACATATAGATGTCTACTTGGGTTAGATATCAAGAGACTGAATATCTTCCACCTGAGATGTCTGCATAAGATCCTGAAAATAAAGTGGGAAGCAGAATATCAAACAGAGGTACCGGAGCATGTAAGACCAACACGCTTAGAAACCACTATCAAGAAGAAAAGGTTGGGCTAGATCGGCCATGACAGGAGAATAGGAGAAAGCCATATCCCCAAGAATATTCTGTATAGTGAGGTTTGAGATGGCTGTAGAAAGTGGGGTCGCCCGCTGTGGCAGTACCACGATGTGCGCAAAAATGATATGAAGTCATTCAGCATCAGTGTAGAAAGCTGGGAGGAGCGTGCAGAATCCCGCCTGGTGTGGAGAGAACATCTGGCACGGGGTGCACTCAACACGAAGCGGCTTTGATCCGGACGATGGAAGCACAGCGAGAAAGAAGAAAGCCGTGTGCTATGAACCTGGACTCCGACTCACACAACACATGGATCGGTGAAGCTTGTAACAGTCTTTTCAGCCACAAATGGATTCATCAGGCATTGACTAGACCTCTTATGTGTATCTCAGGATCCGGAGGATCAGCGGTTGCCTGCTGCTACTTGGGTTAGTCTGTAAGGTGTAAAGCTACCCGGCCTCCTGCTCGACTTCAGTCAGCACGACTAATTATGTCTCTTAACTATTGAAAAACCACGTAGCGGAATAAAGCTTGCTTGATTAGAATTAAGTATGCTTTGTCCTTCACAGATTAAGCTGCAAAGGGAAAGGTACAGGTGGTATAATTGAAAAGCTAGTTTTGCTCCCACTGAAACGAGCAGCCAGCCTCCTGCTGATTTCAATAGGAGCATACTGGGCCTTGGGACGGCACGAGAGTAATTCTATAGCATCCCTCTATTACGGAGAAGAATGGTTGCCATCCTGAGACCTGATTGGCTGAGCATCCCCAAGAACCACGTACTGACTTCCTGCCCTTGAAATTCCCAGAAAGTATTCAGACAGAGAGAAAGACTGAGAGACGGAGAGAGAGAAAATCAGTGTATTGGGCCCACAGTGCCGCAGCGCGACTAGGGGATAGCCATGGATAGCTTTGTAATTGAAGGGGGGTGGCAGTGGGGGAGAGGGAGGAAGAAAAACTCAATTTGAAGCCTCCGTGGGAGTCCCTGTTAAGATCCCAGCACTGGTGTAATGGGCTGTGTTCATCGCCAGTTAGCACTCCGGCTTCAAAATTCATGCTACGCTGTGGTTTCTGAAGTGGCTGGTCTGGAAGGCCCGTGAACAATGCATTTTGGTAGTCCAGCTGAGATGTAATGAAGGCATGAATGATAGACTCAGCACCCTCCTGAGATAGCCCGGGCCGTAGGCTGGCTGCGCTCTGCAGATGCACGCGGTTTTGTCGTCTAGCTCTCAACGGGTCATCAAAAGACGGGCTGGACTCGCAGATGACCCCAAGGTTATGAACCGTAGCGGCAGGCTGTCTAATACTTCCACCAGCAAGGAGCTGCGAAAGAGGAAGCGTCTTTCTCCGGGCTCAAACCAAAACCAGCTCAACGTTTTCCAAATTTAACGGCAGGAAAATGTTTCTGGCATCCAGGGCCAAGAGACATTCAGGCACCGGGCTCAAAGAGCAAAATTGCTTCCCCCAGGTCACCTGTAATGGGAAAATTAGCTACGGCATCAGCAGCCTGACAGTATCCTTGAAAATGATGCCCTTCAGACATGATAGCTAATAGAAATGCGGAGACACAGCCAGCAGCTGTGAGTTTAGCTTGGTTAGGTTGCTTAGCTTACTTTGAGCAAAGCGTGGGTGTGTGCGGAGGGAGGGGTTCCTACCCTAGATCTGTCAGTGGAAATACCTGGTGTGTAGCGTGGCACGTGGCAGCTCTATAAAACTTGAGGTATCGTGGTACTGAATTGAAGGCAAGGGTGTGTTAGTGACGAAGGCGCAGGGCTGGGCTCAGGAGATGTGGGTGTAATTCCCAGGTAGACGGTCTGCTTCTGGTGTCCTGCTCTGCACAGGTGTTTTCAGGTAGGTGTACAGCAACGGGCACAGCACGAGGGTCCTGGGCACGGCAGGAGTCTCTGGCTACTACTTGGAGGTAAATAACAAAAGTCAATCTTGCACCCACTCGGATTTAAC